>NC_090929.1:108681656-108984686 GCF_040938575.1 Ambystoma mexicanum | reverse complement strand
AGCAACGGTGATGTGCAATGGGGACTCGTACAGGAGGTCCCCTGGAACGTCCCGGACCGGAACCGACCCGCACCAACTCCTAGCGGTGGTCGCTGAAGTTCGCCAAGTAACGCAGAATATCCTAAAAAACACTTTGGATTAGGCTAAAACAGCAGGACGCATCCTTGCCCAAGGGACTCTCCTAAAGCGCCACACCTGGCAGAAGAATTTGGGTTTCAAGCCAGAGACTCGGGCTTCCCTAATCAACTATAAGCCGTTGGAAGAGTCTGCTCTTTTTGGCAAGGCAGTTGATAAGGCCCTGGAAAATTCCAAAAAAGCGCCCAAGACTCAAATCCCTAATTTCACAGGCAGTTTTTCTCCCGTTCCTCCCAGTGGCAGTATGGGTCAGATGGAGCCCCTTAGTTTTCCAGTGGATTCCAGTCCCCTCAACAGCAAGGATTTTGACATGGGAAGGGTAGAGCAAGAAACTCTGCCGCCAGAGGCTCCCCTACCAGCAGATGACTCAGCAGTATGGGTCCCTTCCCATGTCGCTTCTGTCGGGGGGGACATCTAACATCTTTTACCCACACATGGCAGGGGATCACTTCAGATCAGTGGGTACTCAAGACAGTCGTCCATGGGTACTGCATAGAATTCTTGAACCCACCCTGCTACCCTCCCCCCAGGGGCAGACTGTCAACAGAACATCTGCAGATCCTGTTAGAAGAGGTCCAGATCCTTCTAGACAAAGGGGCGATCGAGGTCGTGCCTCATCTTCAGGCAAACAAGGGTATTTAATGAATATGCTTTCTTGTATCCAAAAAGGATCTAACCATGCACCCTATTTTAGACCTGCAGCCTGCAAACAAGAATGTAAAACATCAAAAGTTCAGGATGGCGACTCTTTAGAAGGTGATCCATCTGTTACAACAGTGGGATTACATGACCACCTTGGATATGAAAAGATGCATACTTTCATATTTCAATGTTGCCAGCACAAAGAAAGTACATGAGGTTCAGGAAAGTGGGTGTTTTTTTATCAGTTCAAGGTGCTCCCCTTTGGCATTGCCTGAGCCTCAAGGGTGTTCACAAAGGTTCTAGCGTAGCAGCTGCTCGCTTGCGCAGACAGTCCCTCGCAGTTTATCCTTATCTTGATGACTAGTTCATAACCAGAGATTCGTATGGAACATGTCTGCAGAACACCCATAGGACAGTAGATTTCTTTTTCTATCTGGGTTTCTCAACGAGAAAAAAAGTCTAGTCCCCAGTCAAGTCCAACAGTTTCTAGAGGCCCTAATTTGGACAGAAGACGGCCTTGTCTTCCCCTCCAGCGAGAGAATTCAAAACATGCTGTTCCAGATTCCTCATTATGTAGCCAGTCGCCAGATAGCCGCGTGGCTTTGCGTATGGTTATTGGGGAAGATGGCATCCTGCATCTTGCTGGTTCCACACGCCCATCTGCGAATGTGCCCCTTGCAGGAGTGGCTCCCAAGCCAGTGGTGTCAGGCAAGTGGTCATTGGGACAATCTAGTTGCTGTCTCGGCAGTTCTCGTTCAGTCTCCGCAATGGTGTTCCAAGGAACACCTTCTAAAGGGGAAATCCTTTACCACCCCCGCAGTAGAAGCCACTCTCACCATGGACGCATCTGTCAGGATACTGGCATGGCCTAAGTGTACATTCCGAGGTGCACGGACACGCAATCATCGGCATGGACATGCCGGTAGCAACGTGAAAATGATGCCGGAAAACACTGATATCGCGGACCAGGCGTTAAGTGGATTCTGGTGTGTAGAAACGTGCCACAGCTGCTCAAAATCAGCACAGGTGGGCACAATGAGCTGTGCCACAGCACAAAGGGACCACTACCACGCCCTTTCCAACACCACAATGCTTGCAGTAGCTGTAGCAGTACTGGAGCTGGAGGCCATGCCTGCAGAGCTATTAATTGAAGAAGCAGTGAGGCGGAGGATGCAGCAGAGGTGCTTGAGGAGAAGGAGGGCCATCATGGCCCAGCAAATCCCCAATGTCCAGCAGGTTGCAGCCCGCAGGCAGGCACCAATCCCTCGCTTAAGGGCCACACCGTTCAACCTCAGCCAAGGTCAGATCCACACCCTGTACCGGCTAGCCATCACCTCAATAGTGGACCTGATCCATGATGACCTGGTCAGCATCATCAATATACGCACAGCCATCCGCCCTTGCAGAAGGTAGTGTCTGTGCTACACTTTCTGGCCACAGACACATACCAGCACACTGTTGGTGAGCTGCATGGCATTTCTCAACCCTGTTTCGTCTGTGTGCTATTCCAGGTGATTACACTCCTGTGTCACATACGAAACCACATCAGCATGCCCAGGACTGCTGACCAGGTAAATGTGACAAAAATTGCCTTTCATGCCCTTGCCGGTATGCCTAACGTCATTAGTGCTGTGGACTGCACACGTGGAGCTGGTGGCCAGGCATGCCGTGGAGGCAGTTTACCGCAACAGGAAGCTCTTTCATTCGCTGAACGTGCAGATGGTGTGTGATGACCGCCACCTCATCACCCATTGCTGTGCAAGATATCCCGGGTCAACACACGACTCCATGATGCTGCGCAACTCCATGCTGCCTTGGTACATGACACGACATGCTGGACAGCGTACCTGGCTGCTGGGTGAATGTAACTACTAGGCCATGTGCAGTGTTGAATTGGGGGGGGGGGCGGGGCAGGGCAGTAAACAGCATAGCGTACCTGGCTGCTGGGTGAGTCTAACTACTAAGCCATGTGCAGTGTCGTATTATGGGCCAGTATGCCAGTCACGGCCAGTGGATGTGCACACTGCATGCATGAATCCATCATTACTCCCACAGCAATTACCTGAAACTATTACAAAACCTCCATGTAAGTGCACAGAGGCCGGATAGGGCGGCAAAAGGGGAAGGCAGATAAAGAGCAAGGAATATTATTACTGACAACTGTAAAACAAGTTCACCTCAACCCTTGAAGTGGAGATGACCCCACTCAGTGTTGGGATTGCATGAAATGTGTAAGTGTGTAGGTGTTACTCAAGGTGCAACACAGTAGTAGCATGGCAGAGTGCAAGTCCTTGACAGGTGTGTATCCATGTATGAAAAATACCCAGTGCATACATTACCACATCTATCCTGTACAGCGAAAAACCAAAGAACTACATGTACCAGGATGCACCACACTATAGTGACAATGACAGGCACAAACACAGTAAAGCAAAACCACAACTCTTGATGCACAGCCAGAGAATACTGAAGCACCCACCCACAAACAAACTTTTTGCTGCACACAAATTGGAGAGGTATACTGCCTGTCACAACCACACAATCACACATGCATTTCATAGGAATGCTAAACGTACTGTCGTACATGGCCATATAGCTATAATTTATTTGTAACAGAATGATGACATTTCCATCCATTCCATGTGTGTCAGTTGTACAAAAAGGGTCAGAGGTCATGTTGTCTGTGAATGGCCCATGTGAATGCCACTGCACAACACTTACCCGCCCCACACGCATTCTGACAATGTGCCATTCTGGTAGCCTTAAATTGACATATGCTAGCTAATCTCATTTATGATTGTGCATCTTAGACTTCTCAAATGAACACTCTACAGCCTGTGCCAACATGAAAAGACCAGTAAATTGACATGTGCACCTACTGTTGCTCCCGTGCAGGTGATGCTGGGTATCCCCTGATGCCATGTATGGCAACCCCACAACATCCACGAGCGGGCATACAACCGTGCCCATGTACGTACTCGCTGCACCATTGAACAGACGTTTGGCTTGTTGAAGTCCCGGTTCCGCTGCCTCAGCAGATTGGGGGGAGCACTCATGTGCAGTCCTGAAAAGGTTGGGAAAATTGTGCTTGCCTATGCCATGTTGCACAACATGAGCATCATGCGCAACGTCCCACTGCCCCCGACATGGACATGCACCCACCAGAGGCTGAGGGCGACGGTGATGATGAGCTGGCTATTGCACCACGCCGTGAAGGCCTCATACATCATTACTTCTGAGCACCTATTACACACACGGCACAGGACATCTAGCAGACTGGGCACTGTACATGAATAAATGCACTCACACTGAAAGATCAATGTCCAGTCATGATTTCTTTTTCAACACCAAATATATTGTGACAAAAACAATTATTTACATTAGTGAAAAGCCTTAACTCCCACTACTATCCCACCCAACTATCTGGCCCCACACCACCTCCCCAACTATCCCCACACCCTCTCCCCCACTATACCTCCCCAACTATCCCCGACCCCCATCTGTCCCTCCCCATACCAACCCAATCAGTGTCCTATTTCCGTCCCCTTTTAGGCATAGGCGTGCAGCCTTCTGCTGGCTGAGACGGCCGCTCAGAGCGACGCCTTGGGCTGCTCTGAAGTGAACTCCCTGTAATGGAGGGAGCCAGTGGCATGGGCATGTGCCTTTGGTCCACGAGGGCCTGCACCAACATGGAATTGTCTCAACCAGGGAGGACATCACACTGTTCCCCTCCCTCACACGCTGTGCCAAATGCAAAATGGCACCTGTGGCTCTGCCCTGATCTCCTGGAGCTAGCCTGAAGACCCTCCCACATGAGCTGGGCCTCATGCAGGTGTTGTTGGACCGTTGAAGCCAGGGATTTCCGACGTGCCTCCATTCTGGACAGGCACCCCTCAATATCCCTGACATTGCGTAGGGTTGGGGGCTCATTGGACCCACTGGACTGTAGCCCGCGGCCTCCTCATAGCTGTGGTGTGTTTCCAGGCTTCCTACTCCACCGTCATCCCAATGTTGTCATCTCGACCCCCTTGCGGAAGGGGTGCAGGTGCCTGCTGGTTGGGTGGTGGCTGGGGTGCAGGTGCCTGCTGGTTGGGTGGTGGCTGGGGTGCAGGTGCCTGCTGGATGGATGGTGGCTGGGGTGCAGGTGCCTCCTGGATGGGTGGTGGCTGGGGTGCAGGAGTTGTTGGCCTCTCACGCATGCCGGAGGATGCAGTCGAGACCTGTGTGGATGTGGTGGTGGTCATCGCCGGCATGGCCTTGTAGGCCGGGATGTGCTCGGCTGTTCCACTTCATTTGCAGATATTGTGCCTGTGGGGGTCAGAAAGGCAGTGCATCAGTGATGGGTGTGGATTCATGAGACAGACAGAAGTGCTAGTAATTTCAGGTGACCATGCTGTGTCATGGACATGGCATGATGCACACATGCTTGTGTCGGGGATGCTGTGTTGGTGCATGTGTGGTGTGGCAACATGGTGTGTGCAGTGGCTGTTGCGTGGTGTGCCACACAAGCTGTATGATATGGTGTTCTGGCTGGTTGTGACATGGATGTGTTACACATGTGACTGCTGCCTGTGGCACTTACTGCGTTGGTTTGAAATTTGCGGGATGGGCCATGGTGGATGGGACGAGTGGCCCACATGTATCATTGATGTGTGCGGCTGATCATTTGCTGGTGGTGGAGGTGCTTGTCATGGACGTAACTTTGGCCATGTGCTAGCATGGCAGTGACATGGGGGCACATTGGTAGCATACAATTAAATGGAAACGAGTAAACTAGCATTGCTAAAAACGACTTCTTGCTCTTATAAGTGTTCCTGTGCGATACAACCGATGCTTTACTTACCACTTAAGACCATCATTCATCTCAAATCAGGTTCCCTGATTGTTGTGTACAATGTGTGTGGCTGAAAGTGCCGCTGGGACTAAGTGTAACCTATATAATAAAAGTGGAAGGATGCTTCCACTGCTAAATCGAAAGTATCTGTTTCTTGCCCTTTTGGCTCCACATACCCCCTTCCTGCTCCACACACAATAAATATTACATCATCTATACCCCCGGGCTGTTCAACCTCAAAAGTTATAGTACCATGCCTGAAGGAGGTAATTAATACAGATAACTACAAGACTAGACACTCATGGGTTCAAGACCGATAAATATAAATGGCAGAACAGAACTACCTGGATTTTGCCGAGGAACTGGTGCAGGGCGTTTTGGCCCATTCCTCCCTCTTGGGGACGATTGCCGCGGCACAAGCCATCACAAATAGTGATGATTGGAATGATCTAGAGATTCTCAGAAAGAAACTGGTACATACCGAACTTCATGGTGCCCTTATGATGAGTATCTAAGAGAACATGCAGCGCCCAATGAACTTACTATCCATATAGAGCCGAGTATTTTCCTGGATAACTTAGTTCAGAAAAGACTGATCTTTAATTGCCAACAAGTGTACTTGTGATTGGTTAATTCTCCTTATTAACACTGCAAAAACTGTTTCAGAAAAACTAATGTGAGACATACAATTAGAAGCACTGGAGGCTACATTGAAAGAATTTCATGATATTAACATGACCAAGAAGATCACCAAGTTGAAAAAAGACCGGGCTATCTTTACCCACAGCAAGGTATACCACTGATGAATACTACACTGAAGAAGCAAAGCAAGCCAGGAATGATGCCTACCAACAGAACATCTAAGTAGGCGCGAGATACTTCCGAAATAATTGATCAGGTGCTTTCAACAATTCCAGCTATAGTTCAGACGACCATGCTAGAATACGCCAGCGTCAACACGTACCTTTCAACACCACCCTACCACACCCTGGGAACCGGCATCAGCAACAATAATGTTTTAGGCCAACGAGGGAACCAAAGAGGCAGACCCAGGTGGCAGACTTTCTCACCGAGGATAACCTGCAGCCGAGGCTATGGGTTCCCACAACAACCTTTCCCTAATCATGAATTTGTCCACACATATCCTGACAGTCGCAGAGATAGAAATCTTACAAAAGGGTCTCTCTTTCGTACCAACGGCTAGGTATGACCCTTTTCAAACTCTCATCGAGATCACTCAGTTACTGAGGAAGATTAGACTAAACCAATTTTTCCAAGAGAAAAAAATGACTAGGCAATCTCGGATATCACGGATCTACGACCACCTTAGCAATTTCTTCCTCCGTCCCAAAGCAACACAGTGGAATGTATCACATTCAAACAGGTTCTGTTGAAAAAACTAGAACTGGAGGCGAGTCTACCTTTTGTGCATAACAACTGCACTAAAGAACAGCTGATAGCTTTGGCAGATCTAACTCGCAAAAACAAGATCACCATTAAACCAGCCTATAAGGGTGGAGCCACAGTCCTAATGGACACAATAGACTACACCAACAAGGTACATCGGCTAATTGATGATACTAAGAGCTACAGACCTCTACCTTCACATCCCACACCACTGATCAGATCCATGATTGCACCCAATGTTGAGGAAGCTCTCGCAGAAGGGTACATCAGTGAGAGAGAAGGAGATTTTTTGACACCAGAGACTCCAAGTCTACCAGCCTTTTATGCGCTTTCTAAAGTACATAAAGGAATAACACCACCGCTGGGAGGGCCAATAGTCACCGGCATTAATTCAATTTTAGAGCCCTTGTCCCAATATGTGTATTCTTTCCTACGGGACGAAGTACCAAGAATGAAATCGTATGTGAAAGACTCCATGGCTATCCTCAATCTTGGAGGCCCTACATACCAGCATTCTACAACCTGCAACAGTGGAGATGGTACGACGATGCCTGGACAACGATACTAGATTGATAAATGGACATGATGCTTTTATTACTCAACTAGCTGAAATTGCATTAACTCGCAACTATTTTTTGTGTGAGGACAACTTTTATCAACAAATTTCAGAAGCTGCAATTGGCGTCACTTTGGCGCCCAGCCTAGCCAATTTATATGTGGAGCATTTTGAAATAGAACATATCTATGCTCAAACTAACCCATACCTCGGACAGATCGTGATGTGGCGCAGGTATATCAATGATGTGCTCCTGATTTTTGAAGGTATATCAGAAGAACTAGCTACATTCCACCAGTGGCTAAACAATTGTAACGCACATCTAAAATTCAGCATTGATGCAAATAAGAGACCCATTTTTTGGACCTGCTAATCACAGCCCAAGATGGACAACTAATCTCTAAAGTATACAAGAAGGAAACAGATCGTAATTCCCTCCTAAAATCCTCCAGCGACACCCACGAGCCCTAAGGAAAATGTACTGTTTGGGCAGTTCCTGAGGTACAGACGGACGTGCACACTGACCCAAGTCTACAGCACACAAGCAGGGCTCCTCAAGAAACAACTGACACATAGACGTTCATAACACATACAAAAGAGCAAGGAACATACCAAGAGACATAATGCTGCAACATCATCAAAAACCTGACAAAAGGGAAAATATCACAGCTGTCCTGAGCTTCTCGCCCATCTTCAACTCTCTAAAAAAACAGATCAAGAAACTGTGGCCAATCCTGAATACAGGCATATGCCTTCTCGAACCACCGACCTTTGCGATTAAAAAGGAGCCAAAACCTCCGAGACCTTCTGGTACACACCCTGAAAGAAACAGATGTGGAAGATACAGAACCAACAATCTGGGGAACAAGTAGACCCACAGGTCACACTCCCTGTGGTTGATGCTCAATGTGCACACAGACAGCTCGAAGCACGAGTATCAACATTGGGTGGAAAACCCCTTTGGAGCAAAGGAAACTAACGAATTGCAACAGTAAAGGAGTGGTCTACCTCATCACATGCCCCTGCGGGCTATGATATGTATGGATGACAGCTAGAGAAGTTAAAAAGAGACCCATAGAGCACAAGTCTTGCATTAGAACAAAAAGACTCGCAGACCCCCCTCATAGCTCATTTTCAAGCATGCAGACACACTTCAGAACAGTTCAAATGGACCATACTTGAACAGATCAGATCTCCACAAAGAGGTGGACATTTTGCAAACTTGCTTCTACGACTGGAAAAACACTGGATTTTTTGACGCAATACCATCAAGAATGGCCTGAATAAGAAATTCAATGGCATGAACTGGCCCTAATGAGATAATCACACCCTAAACGCAAAAAACAAGTGCAGTAACGACCAACTCTTGGTTGCATCACCGTACGAAGACATAGCGGGCACACATTATTTGCTCTAGCACCAGTTATAATCTAGATCAAATGGTGTCACATATAACGCTACCACTGTGACCACAACATAACAAGTAACTGTGAATCCACCCAGCAGGATAAGTGATTACTTGATCGTGAAACAACGTGTTTCTAGCCAGCTAATGGCCAGCGATGTGCAACCACACAGAGAAAGAACTGAATATTTAGCACATCCCGAATAAAAAGCACAATTGAGCAGCCCACTCCATTGCAGTCACTATGTCCTCCTTGCACCCCCTGGGGGTCTGACATTAGTTGCATAGGCAATACTCTGGCCTAGATTGCTGATGTTATCTAATCATCGTGGCCAGCATTTACTATTGAGTAACCATAAAGTAAAGTTCCAATACCCAACAGTATGTGGCGTAACGGAGATGAAGGAGAAATAACATTTAAGCAAACACAACACCATTGCACATACGATATCAGTAACTGTTTCCCCCTTGAAGAAATAACACCCTAGTGCTGGGAAGTACTACCACACTACAAAATGGCCGACCATATATGCAGGGATCCCCCATTGGAATTGAAGAAGTTATTACAAGTTAAGACGGCGCGCAACAGCGCATCTCCTTGCAACCATTCTGTTGTGCCGGCAGCGTGAGTTAGACCACTGCAGCACCCCACGTTTGGCGGAACACCGCGCATTTACGGAAAGCGAGATGCGATAAAATCTTTTTACAGTTACTCTATGACATTAAGATCACAGAACAGCACTGTGTGTAGCGCGGCTATCGGGACCTGATGGCGCATGCAGGCATCCTTCAATGTGACATTATACACTCTGAAATACGCCGGGTCTGCCGATCATGTATCAGTGGCAGCATACGTGTAGAAATTCATGAGTAGGCAGGTATTCAAGGTGCATCTTAAGTATGCAAACAAATGGATCAGTTAGAGTGCTCACACTCAAACACAGAAAGAGAGAAGGCCACCCGGCTCGGCGTACCTTACCCTAAGGAAGAATTGCCACTTTTTCATTGGTGCCCAAGACAATGCTATGGCCCAGTCCGACCCTGATAAGGTACGGAGGATGATGGGAGTTTCAGATAAACAAAACAGCAAATCTTTACTTTTTCTACGAAAAGCATCCAATGAGCTTGTATAATGTATGTAACTTGTGCATATGGAAACAATAAGATCCCTTTGGCCTTGTGGTTAAGTGTTTGGTATCACATTCTGGTACCAATCTTTTTTTTTCGTTTATCAAAATAGTGCCATTTTATTCTTTTGAACGAAACATCAATTATACCCTTTTTGCAAAGCGCGTCAGGGTAAGAAAAGCACACAAAGGCATACAATGAGAGTAACTTATTGTTATAAAATTACCTGGTTAATATATGTAACTTTTGCATATTGAAACAATAAGATCGCTTTGGTTGGGGCGTGGCTAACTGACATGTGAAGCAGGCGTATTTGTGCTGAGCTCTTGCTGATCCGGCATTGATAAGAGTTAAATGGCAGATTTCCAAACTATGAATATATGAAGTTCCAAATAGACATCCTGCAAAGTGGCTGTGTGAACTATTGAGATTGGGAGGAGAGAGAGAGAGAGAGAGAGAGAGAGAGAGAGAGAGAGAGAGAGAGAGAGAGAGAGAGAGAGAGAGAGAGAGAGAGAGAGAGAGAGAGAGAGAGAGAGAGAGAGAGAGAGAGAGAGAGAGAGAGAGAGAGAGAGAGAGAGAGAGAGAGAGAGAGAGAGAGAGAGAGAGAGAGAGAGAGAGAGAGAGAGAGAGAGAGAGAGAGAGAGAGAGAGAGAGAGAGAGAGAGAGAGAGAGAGAGAGAGAGAGAGAGAGAGAGAGAGAGAGAGAGAGAGAGAGAGAGAGAGAGAGAGAGAGAGAGAGAGAGAGAGAGAGAGAGATATATATATATATATATATATATATATATATATATATATATAGCTGCTGGTGGCATGGAGACAGTGGTTGTGGTAGCCCAGGCAATCTGTAGTATAACAGTAAGTAAGAAACGCGTGTGCAGTATGATAGGGGATTAAGTATTTATTCTCTCGCGTTAACAAGTATTCACATCAGGCCCCACCGACTAGTGATTGCAGGCGTTGGACTTCAAAACCCGCATCTCCTTGTCCTCGCTCTCCCACGTTCCATCTCTCGTTCTTCTCTCTAGGAGTGACTTTCTTTTTTCTACGCTGCAATTCTGTCCACACACTACTCCTGCATAGTGTTCGAAAGCTTTAATCCACCTCTTCCATGGAATTGATGGTTCTCCTACTTCTGATAGGAAAAACATAGGGGGGGGAACACCACTGAATGCCATGGTGGATTGAGCGTGTGTAGGTTTATAGTTTGTGGAACATGCAGTTCAACTGTATTGGTATTCAATTGGAGAATGCACTGTAATGCTCCTTATGCCTGCCTTGTGTGTTTGAAAATTGCTAGATTCAGCTGAGATATTAAGTTTTCAATTTACATTTAGGTTGTGAGCTTGTATAACTCTCAGTTTCCCCTTGTATTACTCTCAGTCTCCCTGTCGTGCTTTAAAATATGTATCTGCCGATTTCACCGCTCATTTACTCTATGTAATACGGTATGTGCCGATTTCAGTGCTCATTTACTTTATGTAATACGGTAGTTTTTGTTGTCCGTAATGTTAGTAGAGATTGATTGGCCCTATGTATCCGGAAAGGGCGGAGACTTACTTGTTCTGGCCGCTGCAACGCCAGGAAAAGCGGAGCGGCCTCTATGGATCCAGTCGTTCCTCCCCGGCACTGTGGATTGATCAATGTGGCCGCTGCAACGCTCAGAGGGAAAAGCGGAGCGGCCACTGGGATACCGTATCCGTCGCGGAACCGCGGTTCTTCAGGGGGGGGGGGGGGCGGTGGAGCCTGAATCCTCGTCGCCACTTGTAGTATAACAGTAAGTAAGAAACGCGTGTGCAGTATGATAGGGGATTAAGTATTTATTCTCTCGCGTTAACAAGTATTCACATCAGGCCCCACCGACTAGTGATTGCAGGCGTTGGACTTCGAAACCCGCATCTCCTTGTCCTCGCTCTCCCACGTTCCATCTCTCGTTCTTCTCTCTCTCGTGCCTCACCAGCCGATGCTACACAATCCCTGGCCAACACCCACAGTGAAGGGTGCGGAGAGACGGAGCCGGCGAGGCAGAGGAAGCCTGCAGAAGGGTCAGAGCCAAAACACACGGGCCCTCATTACGACCCTGGCGGAATTCGCGGTGCTAAATGCACCGCGGAGCACGGCGGAAAGCTGCCGATAGCGCCATGGGGGTTGGCGGATTTTCCACCCCATGCCGACCTTGGCGGAGCGGTAAATCCCCAATCCCCATTTTGCCCTTCCCCATTCCCATTCTTGCCCCATAGGGTATAATGGGAGTGGGGAAGGCGTTAATTACGCCACCGTAAAGTACGGTGGCGTAATTAACAACGAGGTCCCTTAGCGCCATGGATTTCTCCGCCCGGTAAAACCAGGCGGAGAAAGGCTCCATGGCGCTACGGGAACTCGTAGTAGGGCGGACGGGTCCGCCACGATTACCGCTGGCGGTAACCCACTCCGCCAGGGTCGTAATGAGGGCCACGGTCCCGAGCTCTGCTGGGAAGCACCCGGTAGATGGTGCAGGAGAGAGCCTCTTCTGTTGTGCTACACTCTGGACCCCCATCTGTTGGGGACTTGGGTTGTGCCACAGCGGTTGGTGGGGGCAGTGGGCTCTGATTTACAGCCTACAAGCACCCCCCAATTCACCAATGGGGTGGGGGCACGCAGGGGTCAAATAAGGGCCTGTGGGACAATAAGCATTGAGATAGCGAGCACCCTTCACCAGGTTAGCGTCCCTGTGGGACAGATAGGTGATATGATAGGGTATTTATAATGCACTTAATACCCAGAGGTTTTTAAGCACGGACCGGGGATCGAACCTGTGTTGCTCCGTGTTGTCTTGCTTCCAAGGTGAGCACGCTGCTGCTGAGCTATCCTCTCAGGACAAAGATAGGACAAGGCGCCATTGGGCCTCCATTGACTCCCCTGGGCCGGAGGTCTTATGCCACATACACCTCCACAGAAGAGGGGCGGAAAGCAGATCCTTCTGCCAAGGAGAAATAAGTGTGCTTGAATTGGGACATAACGTAATCCATGCACAGGCTTTGAAGTGCGTGCAACCATTTGAGAGCTTGTTGCCAGATAGGAAGGTAAGGCGGACTTGTAACCGAGTGGCCGGCACACAGATAAGTGGGGGATCTAAGTAAATCAGGCCCTAAGGGCGAATCAGGAAGGTGGCTGGAACCCCTCAAGTACGCCTGTGAAGCCTGCATCAGCCCAGAGACTTGCAGTCAGTCTGCATCAACAGACCCAGGCTGTGGCCAGATTGAAGTGCTGACCAGTATCTGTAACAGGATTTCGGACCGCCCAGCTGTTTAACCCAAGAACAATATCACAAGCAGTAGGAATACGGAGAGGAGGAGCTGCAGAGCACAAGCAACCTTGAAAGCTGAGGATCCGCCAAGTAGTGGACTAGATGGCGACAAAAGGAAAGAAATCCAAAGGCAGACAAACTACAATGGAGTCATTCACAAAAGGTCAGACAAGTCCTGCTGGTGACAGAAGTGAGGACATGGAGGCGGCTCAAACAAGATCCCTAACAATGCAACAGAATCTGAGACTCTGCAGATTCTAAACGCAATTGCAGCAGTACAGGCCACCCTGGAATCCAAAATAGACGAAGTGAGGATCGATGTGGGGCTTTTACAGGCAAGATGTACGAGCTCTGGAGGAGCGAACTGGCAAACTAGAAGAACAAGTGCAAGAGAACACGGTAACGAGGACGTAAACTTCCCAGGACATTCACGCCCTGCAGCAGAGCATGAGATTTCTGGAGCAAAAAGCGGGAGGTGCAGAGGGATGGGCGCGGCGCAACATAAGGATCATGGGCCTGCCTGAGGGAATGGAGGACACCAACCCCACCAATTACATTGAAAATCCGTTGTTGCAGGAAATTGGCCCTGGGAACCTTACACAGGGGTTCACTATAGAGCGTGTGCATCGTTCCTTGGTCAGGAGACTACCACCAGGAGCTCCACCCAGGCCTATAATCGCCAAAGTCCTAAATTGTAAGGATGGGGAAAAGATCTTGGCTTTCTCTAGGACTGAAGGGACCATACAAAGAGCCTCCGTCAAACTAGCAATATTCCCGGACTATACTTTTCAGGTACAAAAGAGGAGAGCCCAATTCATTTCAATGAAGGATAGACTTAGGAAAGCAGGTTATACCCTGCCAAATTGAAGATCCTTTACAACGGCAAAGCCTTGTTCTTCGAAACACTGTCTGAGGTGCAAGACTGGATGGACAGCATGCAGATTGCGGCACCTGAAGTAAATTGATTAAACAGAACCGTATGCACTGGAAGGCGCCCCGGAAGACTCACAAGTTGCAGTAATGCTGTGAATGTATACACAGAAAGTAAATTGCAGGCCTATGTTAACGGTGGCTTGCAGCCTATTACGCCAGGGCGTGGTAATTCTGCCATTTCTAAGAGTGAATAAGAAGCAGGAAAACAGCAGTACGGACACTGAAGCCTAGTAGAGGGGATGCAAACGGCAGGTCCTTCTACTACCCCATACATTTTACCAGGGTGCTGAATAGTGCCCACCCGTTGGGCACCAGGAGCCTGGTCCTATGACTGGGTTTTCGGGGAGTGGAAGCGGGGGTAGTCTTAGTGTGCTTTGCATGGCTGGACAGTTACAATTTGGTGTGTATTGTTTTTTGTTGGGGAAGGGTGGGGTGTTATATAGGGGAAAGGGTGGGAAGCCTGGTACTAGAACATGTGGTCTACACACAAACGCGGTCAAGGCCCCAGGGAGGCCTATGGCCCTGCTGAAGCTCACCAGAACTACTGTGTTATGGCGGGGAACATCGAAATTATGACTTGGAACATCTGGGGCCTAAATAATTACGTTGAACGGCAAAGGGTGGTCACTTACTTGAGAAGGCATAAGGTGGGGATTGCGCTATTACAAGAGACTCATCTGAATAAACATAAACAAGGGAGGTTGGCTGAAAAGTTGGGCGGGTGGTGGTAGGCTCCACATACTAAACAAACGCCAGGGGAGTCCTCACTTGGATAGCCCCATATATACCCCCTTAAAATCCTAAATACCAAGTCTGATGATGAAGGGAGGATGGTTATTATACATGGTAGGTTAGAGAATAGAGAAGTATGCATTGTAAATACCTACACACCCAATCATGATGCCACATTATTCTTGAAGTCTTTATATGCGAGATTGGGACCATATAGAAATGGGGTTATGATATGGGGCGGAGACTTCAACTGCACCCTAAACCCCACAATAGACAGATCTGCCAAAAAAGTTCAAAAGACCGACCCACCAGCTAAAGTCATAGGATCCCTTCTAGATCAATTTCAATTTACGGACATATGGCGGTCGCTCCATGGGGGTGGGGGCCAGGGGGTGGGGCGACTCGCATTACTCTGCCTCACACAAGGTATATACAAGGCTGGATTACCTGTTCACGCTGGAAGAGCACAGGTCGGAATTAACAGAGCCAGAATATCAGGCCAGGGTCCTGGCAGACCATGCCCCACTCATAATTAACTATCCGATTAGAGCTCTCAAATCGCCAATACTTAACTGGAAACTCAGGAGTTGAGGCATTGTTAGACACAGCTTTCAGAGAACATATTAGGAAAAGCACGGTCAAGTTTTTGGAGGTGAATGAAGGTAGCGTTAAACAAGTGGGCACGATATGGTAAACTAATAAGGTTGTCATTAGAGGTGAGATGATTGCCAAGGTGGGGGGTGTTCGGAGAACTATCACCAATGAACTAACTGAAACGGAACAAAATATTGTGGAAATTGAGAGGAGGCAATGTGCTGGAGAGGACCACATAGAGGAAGAAATTAGACTGAAGCAGTTGTGTATGACTCACTGGGACTGGCTGGGTAAGTTTCATAATGCGAAATATCTAGAGCGAACCCATGCACAAGGAGATAAACCAGGAAGAATGCTGGCTTGGCTGTGTAGAAACAGGAATAGGAATGCCCCAATATGTTCAATTCTAACGATAAAGTGGAAAACATGCAGGAAAGCATTAATAAAGTGTTTCAGGAATACTAAAAGGTGCAATATACAGACTGCCATGTAGACCGTGAAGTAGAGATACGAGAGGTGCTAGATCTCATTACCCTGCCCTGAATGACCAGCAAATAAACATGACAGAAGAGCCCATAACTTCAGAGGAGGTCCTAGCTGCGATTAGGTCATTGCCCTCGGGTGAAACTCCAGGCACAGATGGGTTGCCAGGGGAATATTATACGGAATATGCCGGTATCTTAGCTCCACTGCTAGCTAGAGTATACAACGAAGCATACGAATCGGGGATCCTCCCAGATAGTATGAGGGAGGCCTTAATCATTCCACTCCTAAAACCAAACGAAAATTCAACAGGCTGTGGCTCATATAGACCACTGTCATTACTAAACCAAGACCATTAAATTACTAAGGCATTCGATTCAGTCTATTGGGACTGGCTGTACACTACTATGGTCAGAATTGGAATAGGTACGCATTGTATGAAGTGGATGAGGCTAATCTATACCCAACCAACAGCTAGGTTCTGAACAGGAACTACTTCTTCAGACAGATGTGAATTGCAGCAACGTTGCCCCCTCTCATCAATGCTGTACATAATAGCGCCCACTGCGGCATTCCTACAGCAATAATATTGGGAATGCTGGGATAGACATCAACAGGGTTAAGCATATTGTGTCCATGTATGCTGACGATTTGCTACTATATCTATAAAACCCTGAAGAGAATTTGCAGTATGTGTTGGTAGTACTGGACAATTTTAGTAAATTAACCGGGATTGGAATAAACAAGAATAAATCCTGTCTCTTTCTGCTGGCAGGACTAGCCGCAAGCAGTGATACAGAGCTGCCGACCCTTCCTTTGCCGTGGAGCAAAAACTCCTTCAGATACCTGGGTGGAAAAAGTCTATTCATCTTTTTTAGATGAAAAGACTGTATACCGCTGAACATACACCACGACCCAAAGGAAGAACATGAATCCAACACAATTCAGGCGAGAGAGGGATTAATCAAGTCGATGCAGTTTTGGGGCAAGGTACCACTGTCGGCCGTGGGAAGAGAGGCCTTACTGAAAATGGTGGCCTTGCCGAGGCTAATGCATTGCTTTGGCAATATCCCATATAATATACCAAGGACATTTTTTATTTAATTAGATAAGGAATGCAGGAGCTTCTTATGGCCGGGGGGAGGCACAGGGTTGCACTGAACATATTGCAAAGGCCCTAAGCACAGGGAGGGTTAAAGATTCCCAACTTTGAACGGTATTTCCTGGCGTGTCGGCTACAGTATGTAGTAAAATGGTTGGCGGATGGCCCCACAGCAGACACAATGCTCTTACAGCCTGCAATAAAAAGGTTATACCTGAGAGCCCTTATATGGGTTGCCCCACAGGAGTTACCCGTGTGCCCACATTTAGCAGAGTTGGGTTTACAAATCTGGCAGTGGACCTGCAGAACCATGGGAATCAGAGATCCACTATCGCCGCAGACACCACTGGTGGCAGTAATGTCAGACAAGCGGGGATTAAGAGCTGGGCTGCATGCACATTGGGAGACGTGCAGTGTTGCTACAATAGGGGATCTGAGGAACGACGATAAGCTATTGGAATTCAAGGAATTACAGGCATCTTCAGGCATGCATGAGGGGCAATTTCTACTACATAAGGCCAATTTAGCTGCATTAAAGAGTAGGTGGCCAACGGTTGTGGAAGACTCAATTGAGTGTGAAGACATAGAAACCATCGTAAATATTTCTGAGGGGTGGCACGCCAAATCAAGAATATTTGAGGTATTGATAGTGCGTAACTCACAGGATGTGTTGAAGTGCAAAAGCGGATGGGAAAAAAACTTGGGGAAGCCATTGGAAGACCGAGAATGGCAAAAAAATAACACTATCATAAGAAAGTTTCCAGGAAAGCTAGGCTACAGCTGTTACAATTATATATATATTACACAAAGAGCATACCTCACACCCGCAGCTATAGCCAAATTCAAAGGGGTAGGCATACAGGCTTGCCCCAATGCAAAGAAGTAAATGCAGGTATGATACATATGTTTTGGGAATGCAACATCATACAGAATTCTGGAGGCATATTTCAAGCAAGGTGGCCCCGGGGGGGTATCAACCTAGACATACAATCCCCAGAAGCATGTATACTGGGGCTCTTCCAGAGAGGCACCAAACAGAAGGCGGTTTGAAAGTTTAAAGATGTAATATCTGTGTTGGCCAAAAGCTGCATAGCCATGCAGTGGAAGGCCACAAAAGTATGAATAATTTGGTGGCAAGACCTTAGGAATTGGTCAACGGCGGAGTGGGAGAAGGCGCTAGGGGAGCAAAAGCAGGAACCCGGAGCAGACATATTTCAATGGATAGCCCTCACAGAAACATTGTTCAGCCATGATCAGGACTAAGGTGCGGGCCTGATGTAACAAGGTGAAGCCTGTGCTAGTGCATAACAGGACGGAGACTATAGGCCGTCGATCCATTCCCAGGCAGTTGGGGGCAGGGAGAGGGAGTTATAGGGGAATTAGGATCATATAGTCTTTCAGAAGATGTATAATTCATAGGACTGTATTGTACCCTGTACTTATTCTCAGTTAATAAAGAAATGTTAAATAATTAAAGTTGGGGGGAGGTAGTTAAGTGATACAATAAGCTTGTGATGCAGTAAGGAGTATAATATATAATGGGCAACAATGTTTACTGTATGTCTATATTTAAAAATAATAAAAACTGTTTAGAAAAAATAAAAAGTAAGATCGCTTTGGCCTTGTGGTAAACTCTTCCGTCTCACAGTCCTGCAGGCAAGGGTTTGTGATGGCTCCAATTCTTCATTTTTTTTCTTTTATTAAAATAATGACAAAAATCTTCTTCGATGTCCGTCGCGCCATAATGTACTGGCGCCAAAAGATCCCTGTGCCGAACTGGCTACTCAGAATAAGGTGTGCCAAAACTGGTTGTGTGGCGAAACGCCCGAGCCGAACTAGCCGCAGCAAAATTTCCTGCTCAGGATACAATCATCAGAAATACGATTACGGTGAATAATGTATGTCATAGCAGACCTAGATAATGCTCTTTGTAACTGCAAGAACAATCCCCCTAAGATTGGTCATCAGACGATATGTTGGCTTCCTACGCTGCTGATAGTCATTTTTGACCGCACTCGCATCAGGCTACAGCATAGATTGACTGCACTCCATGAATGTTCCAGAAGTAATTAATTAATATTGAACCTGGAAAACACAAAGATAGTGGTCATTAATAGCAGATAGACTAAATATAAGAATTACATATGGAAACTTGATGGTATGATAATTGAAACTGTTAAATACTATATGTACCTAGCAATTCCTACATATAATTCCTTTCATCCCAGACACTTGTCCAATGACATCAAGATCAAGGTGATCAGGAAGTTTAATGCCATAAGATGATGTATATCTAATAGCGGAGGCTATTCAATGGAAGGCCTGATCAAAATATATAATGCAACTATAGTTCTGAACGCCTTATATGGCCTGGGGATACTGTTTGAAAGGGTGATGCACTGGTTAAGTATTTTTGAGAGATATATGTGGCCAGGTACACTGGGGTTGTCTTCGACTACTCCAGTGTAAGCTTTATGTATTGATTTGGGCATCACTTACCCGTATGGATACAACAAGCCAGCGTACACAAACCTAATACCAGCAATCTACACCTAAAACGCACATCCACACCCCAACACTGCAAACATCCACGCAGAAAACATCCCAGGCCTTACTCGTACGGATACAACAAGCCAGCGTACACAAACCTAATACCAGCAATCTACATCTAAAACGCACATCCACACCCCAACATTGCAAACATCCACGCAGAAAACATCCCAGGCCTTACTCGTACGGATACAACAAGCCAGTGCACGCAATTTACCATCTGTAAGCCAAGGTAAACAGTTAGATTGAGGTATGCCAGCTAACGGTAGCGCTCGAGCAAAACATCCCAAAGAAGAAAGCAAAACACAGCCTTTACTGATGAATCTAGCTGCTGCAAACTAGTGGAACAAGTAGGAACCTCAAACCTACTTCACATAAACAAAGAGAGACAAAATGGTTTTAGTTGCACTAGTGAGTAGCGCAACTCACTAGTGGAACTAAAACCATTGTGTCTCCATCTGTAAACCAACACACACAGATGCCAGTTTCTGGACCTATCCTATCATTCTTCCATCACTAACCAACATGGTCCTCCTTCTTGCAGAGCCATGTGAGCGCCTGGAGACTGCCCTTGGGTGGTAGCTGTTTACAGTATAAATCAACATAACATAACTTCCATACTCACATTATGTAAAATATGCCACAGCCTTTTTCTCCAGATGTTGGACCAGAGCATGAATCCTTTTATCTTGAATCTGTCCTGGTGCTTATTCTTGATGGCCCATACAAGGTGATGGATTGTTGGTTGCAAGATATTCGAAAGTTCCACACTGATAATTGGATTCATGGCACAGTGTTGGCCTAGACACTAAGGAGATCAAACGTAAAGCTGAAATTTGGGACCGCATAAAGTAGATCGAACATTTATCTAGCAAGGTGTCCTTCACAAATTACATAAAACAAGGTTTTACTCTGAGTTCCATTTAAATATCAAGTTCGGAACTCAAAAACGCAACGATATTTTAATGAGGTTACGCTTGGACCAATTACCTACCCTTGAGCGTCGTGGAGCTTGGATTAATGTTCACTATGAGGAAAGGCTCTGCCATGTAAAGACTTAGTCTATTCGACACTTGCTAACTTCATACTCAAAACTGATGGAGACCTATGTTAAAGGTTGCAGTAACTTAATAGCAGATATTAGGAACATGCAAAATGATCAATTGTGGTCCCAAATATTTTCAGGAGATAATTTAAAATTCAATGATGCCACTTTTTATATTCAGCAAATGCTTTTGAAAACTCATTGGAAATATATGACAGTTAACTGAAACTATGCACTTTAAGATTTTGTTGCAACATATTAATAGGTTGAATTTTTAACAAACATAGGGTAGCCAAGACACTGATCTGTAATTTTATAGTCATTTTAATGTACTATAAAAAATTGAACTGTGTGTAAATTAAGCAAATTTGTTGAATTGTTAATGTATTGAAATGTATGTTTTATACTTATAATATTTATGTAATTTATTTTCTTAATGGTGAATTTAGGTAAATGGTATTTTACCAATAAACCTAATAATAAAAAAAGTGTTCACATACGTGGGGGCCATACTGGCTCTCATAGATGTTCCTGTTGTAATATTTCTCTTGATACCAAAAGAAATGATTAGTCGGCACCAATTTTAATAGTGCAAGTATGAAAATCGTGTTCGTTCCAATTTCATTAAACTGTAATAGTAGCCATTCCATACTCACCATGCCATTGTTATGAAGAATTGATGTATATAGGTTGACTACATCAATGGTAAACAGGATATAGTCTTCATGCCAAGTATGAAATGCTAACAGGACTCTCAGAAAATGGCCAGTGTCTTTCATATGTGTGAAGTACTATTGAATTAAAGGCTGATAAACTGAGCAAGAGGTTCCAGAACACTATCAGTAGCTGCTTTGATTGGTCTACCTGGGGGGGGGGGGTTATTCAAGCTTTTCTGAATTGTAGGTAATGCATAGAGAACAGTCATGATTGGATGTTCTAGTGGGTTATTCAAGCTTTTCTGAATTGTAGGTAATGCATAGAGAACAGTCATGATTGGATGTTCTAGTTTCACTAATAAAACCATTAGCCTCGGCTTCATCTAGAATGTCTTCAATTGGTGCCGCAACCTGTTTGGTGGGATCGGTTTCCAATAGTAAATATGTTTCGATATCATCTAATTGACGTTCTCTCTCTCTCTGATAGTCTTCAGTATTATTAAGGTGCCACCCTTATCCGCTGGCTTAGTAACAATGGCAATGGATAAATGGTCTAATTTTTGAAGGTGTAATTTAGACTGTCATCCTGTCTATTCCAAAGCCCTCCGGTTTGAAAGAAAATGCTGTGATTGCGGCGCAAAAACATCACTTACTGACTCTTGCAGTGTTTGTCTATGGTACCAATCACATTTTGGTGGATTGAGGCTCGTGTCGGATAATGTCACCAATGGCCTATAGAGTCGGAGTTCGCTCAGAAGCACTTTAAGACTAGATAGCAGCTGTAACGCTCACCTGATTCCCACGGAGGCGCTGGTCCCGGCTGAACTGTTATAGTCTCTTCAATTGAGAAGCGTAGAGCTCGGATGACTCTCTGGACTGGGCTTCCTCTTATTGACCGTCTGGCTTGCAGGGTAAGGTTTCTGCTGGCGGAAGAAAAAAGCGTTAATGACCGTTTGGCTGGACTTCCTCCTCACTAATCGCCAACTCTCCGAAAGTCCAATGTCCTGGTGAGCTCTCACCTTAGGCGTATAAATGCTGGGCTCTCCATCCTGCGACTTATGCAGGGGTGCGTGGGTTCCAGTTACGTCACTGGAGGTCCTCAAAGTCTTTGGTGGCCTTAGAAGTGGCACAGGTGCTGAGATGCCAAAAGGTGATGCCGCCGTTACTGCACGAGCGGATGCCAGTAGGTATAAAGAGTTTATAGTCTTGAAGAGATGGGCACCTTTAATGAAGTCTTTGCATTGTCTTTTTCAGGTGCCTGGATGCTGAGGGCGTGGTCACTGAGAGCGTGACACGTGCGGTTGTACGTAGGTATGGGAATTTCAATGACACCTCAATAATGTCCCTTGTTTTCTGTTTTCAGGTCTTGAGATGTTGCGGGCGTTGTTAATCCGTTGCCGTTGCACGTGCGAAGTACGTGAGTATAATGATCTGTGACCTTATTATAGCACCTCTAACAATGTTCTTTTCCTATTTGCAGGTGTCGGGACCTTGCGGGCGTTTGGAAACACGTAAGTGTTAGGCTTTCTTGCAGTCTTTAATGGCACTTAAATAATGTCTTGTCTTGTTTTCAGGTGCCGGGCTGCTGCGGTTGAAGAGATCGTAATACGCGCACAAAAGCAGGTAAGAAAAGTAAATGCGGCCGCCTTCACCCGATTCCTACTTAACAATGTTCTTTGTCTTTACAGGTGCCGTTAGGCTGCTGAAGAGAAGGCCGCGAAGAATCCGTGAAAGCACAGATGGATCAGGTAAGCGAGTGCGGCTGCGAACGTGTTGCAACTTGCTAACCTTATGTTTCTTTTGCTTGCAGGTTCTGCCGATGTCTGGATGGTAAGTATAGTTCTCGTGTCTTTCTTCCACAGGTTGCTGAGCTGAAGCTGGAGATGTCACTGGAATGCTGGAGCTGACTCGGTGAGCGTCCTGCTGCAGATGCAGAATAACGCGAAGCACGTTTTCCCAATCGGGTGTGGTTTAAATAGTGTTGGAGTGATTGGGTGTCTTCTTCCTCAGCCTCGCCCAGGTAAAAGAGTTCCTGTGTTCCAGAGCTAAGGAGTGGCATCAGCCCCACCCAGGTAAGAAAGTAGTCCCAGTTCAGGGAATAGTTCCTCCCAGCAGAAGGCTGGCGACTTCATCCTGCCAGCATTTGCAAAGGTGAGTATGCAGCATGGTCTGCTACAGGTAGGTCCACCCAAGCACCTTTGCAAGAATTATGAGCCCGGCGCCCCTGGCGCCGGGACTGAGGTTCCTTATGAGCCTGGCGCCAGAGGTGCCAGGACATGGTCCAAAGGGCCCCAATAGGGGTTTGCTGGAGCCGGGGACGAGGGTCGTGAGCCTGCTTCCGGGGATGCTGGTCTTGCCTTGGCTTCTCGGGAGCAGTGCTCATGACAGCACCCCCCCTCAAGGCCCCTCCCAAACTTGTCTTCCCCGGAGGTTTTGGCCTATTGGGAAAAGTTCGGTGGAATTTTCTGACTAGACGAGGAGCATGGACGTGGTCAGAGGGTTCCCATGATCGTTCTTGAGGTCCGTAACCCTTCCATTCGATCAGATAGTATATTTTGACTTGATGATCTTGGAGTCCAGGATGTTTTTAACCTCAAATTCAGGTTCTCCATTTACTTGAATAGGCTCTGGAGGTTTATCCAGTCTGGTTCCAGGTTGCATAGGTTTTAGCAGAGATACGTGAAACACCGGATGTATTTTCATGTGGGATGGCAAACCCAATTTGACAGCCACTGGGTTTATTATGGCTGTAATTGGATATGGTCCCAGATATTTTGGGTTGAAGGTGTGAGGTCCTTTAAGTGATAAATGCTTGGTGGATAACCAAACTTGATCTCCAACCTGGTATTGAGGGGCGTCTCTTCGGTGTTGGTCTGCTCCCCTTTTGTACCGTTCTTTAGCCTGTTGTAGGTGGATTGTCGAGATTGGAGGTTCGAGGATGAATCCCATATAAAATGTAAAAGGGACTTTTTCCGGTTCCTGAATGGATCGAGTTGTTGTAAGCATATTCGGCTATCCAAAGGATATCTTTCCAATGACTTTCCGACTGCTGTAGCATACAACGTAAATATTGTTCCAGAGTTTGGTTTGTCCTCTCAGTTTGTCCGTCGGTCTGGGGATGATGGCTGGGTGAAAGTCTCACATCGATTTGAGCTAAACGACAGCAACTTCGCCAAAAGTGAGAGATAAACTGGCTCCCCCTATCTGAGATCAAAACCGAAGGGAAGCCGTGCAATCTTACAATATTTTCAAGGAATTCCCGTGCTAGAACTGAAGCTGAAGGTAAGCCCTCTAGTGGAACGAAGTGGGCCATTTTAGAAAACAAATCTACAATTACTAGAATAGTGTTGTATCCGGAACAGGAGGGTAAATCGGTGATGAAGTCCATGGAGAGGGTATGCCAGGGATGTGGCGGGATGTATAGCGGATGCAGGAGACCCGCTGGTCTTTCCTTCTGACCTTTGTTTTGGGCACACACACCACAGGACATCACAAACTCCTTTATGTCTTTTCTCCATGACAGCCACCAGAAGTGTCTCTTGACTTTTTCCGAGGTTTTGGCAATGCCTGGGTGGCCCTCCATCAAGGAATCATGGTAGCAAGAGATTACCTGTTTTTGTAAATCGGCATGTGGTAGGAATAGTCGTCCCTGAAAATAAGGCAGGTCTTTTTTTTATGATGAAGTCCTTTCCCTTCAGTTGCCAGTTTTGTAAGTCCGAAAGGGTCACAAGTTGTTTAACTTTTGCTTCGATATCTTCGATGGATTGTGAAGAAATCAGGCCCAGGATTCTCTGTTCTGGAATTATTGGCACAGGTTCAGGATTGACAATATTATCTCCCATTCCAATCCGGGAAAGGGCATCCGCTTTGCCATTTTTGTTGCCGGAGCGATAAGTAATTACAAAGTCAAATTCGGCAAAGAAAAGTGCCCAGCGAAGCTGTCTGGAGGACTGAGCTTTGGCGGTTTTCAGGTATTGTAGGTTTCGATGATCGGTGATTACCGTGACAGTGTGTTTGGCTCCAAGGAGATAGTGCCGCCAGGCCTTGAAAGCGGACTTAATTGCTAAAAGCTCTTTATCTGTGATGGTGTAGTTAATTTCAGGCGCCGAGAACTTGCGAGACCAGAATGCCACGGGGTGCAATTGGTTAGTTTCCGGATCTCTCTGTGATAAAACCGCCCCCATTGCTAAGCTGGAGGCGTCGGTCTCAACGATGTAAGGGAGGTCTGGGCGTGGGTGTTTCAGTATGGGTGCTGAGGTGAACTTGGCTTTTAGCTCTTGAAAGGCCTGTTCTGGTTCTGTTGACCACTCGAAACGTTTGTTTTTTCTTAGGAGGGCGGTGATGGGCTGCACCACTCGTGAAAACTCTGGAATAAACCTGCGGTAAAAGTTGGCGAAACCTAACATGCTTTGGACACCTTTCACGGAAGTAGGTGATGGCCACTTGATGATAGCGTCCACCTTTCTCGAGTCCATGTGGACTCCTTTGGGTGTCAGAATAAAGCCTAGAAATTCGAGCTCCGTGACGTGAAAAACACATTTTTCGAGCTTAGCAAAAAGCTTATGTTGGCGGAGTTTTTCAAGGACGGCTCTAACATGTTTCCGATGATCTGCTTCTGAAGATGAGTACACAAGGATGTCATCTATGTAGACGACTACGCAAACATCTATGAGTTCTCTGAGGACATCATTCATAAAATACTGAAAAGCGGCTGGTGCATTGCATAGTCCGAAGGGCATCACTTGGTATTCAAATAGTCCATACTTGGTGCGAAATGCTGTCTTCCATTCGTCGCCTTCTTTAATCCGTACCAAGTGGTAGGCTCCCCGGAGATCCAGCTTTGTATAAATGCAGGCGTTCTTAACTTGGTCAAGGAGTTCCGGGATCAGAGGTAGGGGGTATCTGTTCTTTACCGTTATCTGGTTCAGGGCACGATAATCAATACAGGTTCTAAGGTCACCTTCTTTTTTAGGTACGAAGAACAGAGCCGAGGATGCAGGAGACTTTGATGGGCGGATAAATCCATTGGCCAGGTACTGGTCCAGATACTGTCGCAAATGAAGATTTTCAGGCTCGGTAAGGGCGTAAATTCTACTACAAGGGGGAGTGGCTCCGGGTATCAGGTCTATTTGACAGTCGTAAGATCTGTGGGGAGGCAGGGTATTAGCCTGTTCCTTCTGAAAGACATCTTGGAATTCTTGATACTCTGGAGGCAATTGCGGTCCTTCGGATGTTGCTACCGCTAGGCCAATACTGGGTCGAGGATAACAAATAGGTGCACACTCTGGGAACTGTATCGTCTTTGCTCGCCAATCAATTTGAGGATTGTGTTTCTCCAACCAAGGGATCCCCAGAATTATTTGGAACTGAGGGGCCTTGATCATATCGAACACGATTACCTCCCGATGTCCATCTTGGCCCAATAACGTCACTTCTGTGGTGGTATGGGTTACCGGTCCGGAGGCTATTTCCGTACCATCCACTGTGGTAATGACGTCTTTAATTACCTTAGGACAAAGGGGTAGATTCATCCTGGAAGCCATCTCGCGGGCTACATAATTTCCAATCGCTCCGCTATCAATGTATGCTTTAATGGCATGCAAACGATCCGGTCGTTCTGGATTTATGAGGACCATTGACATTATGAAGTGCGAGGTCAAAGAACTGGTTTTTACGCTCGGCAAGCGGACCTCTACACTTGTTGGGCGAGGTCGTTTCCCGGCTCGGGCTTTTCGGAATTCTTATCAGAAGCTCCCACTGTCTTCTTCGGAGGTTTCACCGGGCAATCTCGGAGGAAATGTCCTGAATTTCCACAATAGAGACATAGCTGCAATTGTCGTCTCCTGTCGCGTTCTTTCTGGGTTAGGGGACCCTTTACGACCCCTAT
Organism: Ambystoma mexicanum; assembly: GCF_040938575.1. Lineage (NCBI taxonomy): Eukaryota > Metazoa > Chordata > Amphibia > Caudata > Ambystomatidae > Ambystoma > Ambystoma mexicanum. The sequence continues at coordinate 108,957,315 of NC_090929.1, read as the reverse complement.
TTGCATAGGTTCTACGGCTTCAACTCCTTTGGTGTGAGTTAGTGGCTTAGAGAATACTCGAGTTTCGAACCTGGAGCGGTCTGCCTTTCTGTTTTGCAGTCTGTGATCCAATTGGACCACTAAATCAATGTACTCTGAACAATCTTGAGGGGGATTCACGACCTGGGCTAGGACGTCTTTGAGTTCGCCACGCAAACCCCTGTGGAAAAGCGTGATCCTCTTGTCCTCAGGCCATCTGGTTTCTACGATTAGTCTGTTAAATGACGCAATATAAGCCAGAAGATCCTGATTGCCCTGCCGTAGGGAAAGGAATTCGTTGTCCAGGGCCTGCCCCTGGGAATGTCTTGCGAAAAGTCTTTCCATATTGGCCTGGAAGGCCTGGAAATTGCGAAGAATCGGGTCATCCTGTGTAACCAGAGGGATCGACCAATCAGCGGCGCTGCCGCTAAGATACGAAAGCACAAAGGCTACTTTAGTCTGATCAGTCGGAAAAGCAGATGGTCTACAAAGAAAGTGCAATCGGCACTGATTTATGAACACCGCAAACCTCTTAGGGTCACCAGAGAAGCGTTCGGGCGGAGCCAAAGGCACATTTCCGGGCAGATTGATTTGAACAGGATTGGCTGAAGCCGCCGGGGTATAGGTCCCTCCTGAATTAGGTAGAGGGGTTTGCCCCGCTTGTGTTTGTAATAACTGTCTGTCGAGGTCATCAGTTCGTTCTTTGGACATAATCAATTCCCTCCTCAGGGCATTCGTTTCCTGGCGGGCAGCATGTACTTCAGCTCTTAATTCCCCTAGTAACTGGGCCAGTTGATCAGTGTCGGAAGTTTCCATAGCGCCTGGGTAGGAGGTTATTGGAGGGCTTCGCGTTCTGTAACGCTCACCTGATTCCCACGGAGGCGCTGGTCCCGGCTGAACTGTTATAGTCTCTTCAATTGAGAAGCGTAGAGCTCGGATGACTCTCTGGACTGGGCTTCCTCTTATTGACCGTCTGGCTTGCAGGGTAAGGTTTCTGCAGGCGGAAGAAAAAAGGGTTAATGACCGTTTGGCTGGACTTCCTCCTCACTAATCGCCAACTCTCCGAAAGTCCAATGTCCTGGTGAGCTCTCACCTTAGGCGTATAAATGCTGGGCTCTCCATCCTGCGACTTATGCAGGGGTGCGTGGGTTCCAGTTACGTCACTGGAGGTCCTCAAAGTCTTTGGTGGCCTTAGAAGTGGCACAGGTGCTGAGATGCCAAAAGGTGATGCCGCCGTTACTGCACGAGCGGATGCCAGTAGGTATAAAGAGTTTATAGTCTTGAAGAGATGGGCACCTTTAATGAAGTCTTTGCATTGTCTTTTTCAGGTGCCTGGATGCTGAGGGCGTGGTCACTGAGAGCGCGACACGTGCGGTTGTACGTAGGTATGGGAATTTCAATGACACCTCAATAATGTCCCTTGTTTTCTGTTTTCAGGTCTTGAGATGTTGCGGGCGTTGTTCGTCCGTTGCCGTTGCACGTGCGAAGTACGTGAGTATAATGATCTGTGACCTTATTATAGCAACAATGTTCTTTTCCTATTTGCAGGTGTCGGGACCTTGCGGGCGTTTGGAAACACGTAAGTGTTAGGCTTTCTTGCAGTCTTTAATGGCACTTAAATAATGTCTTTTCTTGTTTTCAGGTGCTGGGCTGCTGCGGTTGAAGAGATCGAAATACGCGCACAAAAGCAGGTAAGAAAAGTAAATGCGGCCGCCTTCACCCGATTCCTACTTAACAATGTTCTTTGTCTTTACAGGTGCCGTTAGGCTGCTGAAGAGAAGGCCGCGAAGAATCCGTGAAAGCACAGATGGATCAGGTAAGCGAGTGCCGCTGCGAACGTGTTGCAACTTGCTAACCTTATGTTTCTTTTGCTTGCAGGTTCTGCCGGTGTCTGGATTCCTGGATGGTAAGTATAGTTCTCGTGTCTTTCTTCCACAGGTTGCTGAGCTGAAGCTGGAGATGTCACTGGAATGCTGGAGCTGACTCGGTGAGCGTCCTGCTGCAGATGCAGAATAACACGAAGCACGTTTTCCCAATCGGGTGTGGTTTAAATAGTGTTGGAGTGATTGGGTCCCTTCTTCCTCAGCCTCGCCCAGGTAAAAGAGTTCCTGTGTTCCAGAGCTAAGGAGTGGCATCAGCCCCACCCAGGTAAGAAAGTAGTCCCAGTTCAGGGAATAGTTCCTCCCAGCAGAAGGCTGGGGACTTCATCCTGCCAGCATTTGCAAAGGTGAGTATGCAGCATGGTCTGCTACAGGTAGGTCCACCCAAGCACCTTTGCAAGAATTATGAGCCCGGCGCCCCTGGCGCCGGGACTGAGGTTCCTTATGAGCCTGGCGCCAGATGCGCCAGGACATGGTCCAAAGGGCCCCAATAGGGGTTTGCTGGAGCCGGGGACGAGGGTCGTGAGCCTGCTTCCGGGGATGCTGGGCTTGCCTTGGCTTCTTGGGAGCAGTGCTCATGACAGCAGCACCCGTGAGATGGACAGGGGTGCAGATATGTACTTCAACACCAATCATTAAGGACAACTCAACGGTTTGGCAAAGGGAGTCCGTTTAATGACAAGTACAAAAAGAGTCATGAATATTCGCAATGGTGCGATCTTCCTTCTCGCTTCAACTCCATTGAACTTCATAAAAATCCTAACATTTATACTGAAAACTCGTCATGATTGATGTGTATCACTCAAAAGTTGACATGCAATTCTATTTGGGATCGGCTGCGGGGGACACCACTGCTCACAATATAGCAGCCCTTAGCACTGAATGGGGGATTTAGGCGAATTTTTCGGCCCTTCGGAATTTTTGAACGGCCGAAATTCGGCCACATCTCCCATGCAGGCTTTTTTTTGCTGCCTTTTGGATGTTTCCCTTTAAATTGGGTGTACATGTGTATTGCCACTAGTAAATCGATAGTAGTTTTTCAGTGAAAGACTAATTGGTAGACGTTTACTGATTAGCGTGTGAGATGCATGAAAAGCAGTTTTTTAATGTTGTGAGAACATCCAGTTTCCAACTGCTGTTCTGTAAGCCAAACACAGCACTGACTGAGGCCTTGTTACACCTCAAATGAGCAAGCATTCACCTTTTCAAAGTATGCTACAATGATATATGATATGATATGGCATTTATAACACGCCTATACATAAGTGTTTCAAGGCACTACGAGGCAAGAGAGGGGGAACAGAGGGAAGACCGAGACTATGATCTTACTAGGCCAGGTGACATTGAGATCGCGCAAGTGCAGGGGAGGGGGAAGTGCAGTACATAGGATAAACAGTAAAATAAATAAAACAATATATAAGAAGTGCGGCAAGCTGGTGGCAAGTGCAAGGGTAAGTGCAGACATCAGACATCAGGTATCAAGAGGTGGAAGGGTGCTGTAGGGATACAGAAAACAGCCCCCAAGTGCAAGGGTTGCCAGGTGGGCAGTGCAGGTGTGCAACTGGCAGGGGAGGAGAACTGGGCCTGAGATCAGAGGGTAGCCAGGTAACCAGTGCAGTTTCAGCCAGGAGATCAGCAGGGGCGAGGAGGAGAGAAAGCAGAAGCAAAGAGGAAGGTCTTGAGATGCTTCTGGAACCGGAGATGGTTCTCCTCAAGTTTCAGAGAGGCAGGGAGGCTGTTCCAAAGTGAGGCCCTAGCTGAAGAAAGAGACCTACCACCAACTCGTTGCTTGGAGAAGCGACTGACCCTGAGGGGGTTGGAGGCAGATGAGCGGAGAGAGATAGAGAAGGAAGATATTTAGGAAGAGTTGAAGGTATTGACGCCCCAGGCCCCAGAAGGCCTTGTGGACAATGCATAGGGTTTTGAACTTGATCCTCGCCGCCACTGGGAGCCAGTGCAGAGATTTCAGTCCTGGAGAGATACGATCCCTGGGATTGAACCAAGGACAAGTTTGCCAGCCCTGTTTTGGATGAGTTGCAGATGGCGGAGAGTAGAGGCAGGCAGATTTATAAAGAGGCTGTTGCAGTAGTCCAGCCTAGTGAGAACCAGAGCTCTGGAGACAGTGAGCTTCTGGGGGAAGGATGGGAAAGGAAGAACAGCTCTGAGGAGGTGCAGCTGGTAGTGTGACTTCTTAGAGATGTCAGAGATGTGAGGAGAGAAGGAGATTGTGGCGCTGAAGGTGACCCCAAGGTTTTTAGCCTCACAGGTTGGACCAAGAAGAGGGCCAAGAGAGGACAGCCAGAGAGTGACAGGAAAGGAGGCAGCAAGTGTGCGGGTGAGGAGAATCTCGGTCTTACTGGCATTAAGGCAGAGATCATTGGCGGTACACCATTCCTAGATAGCAGACCGACAGTCAGAGATGAGAGAAGGAGAAGAGGTGGCGAAGGGAGCCTACAAATGAGTTGAGTATCATCCGCATAGCACTGAAAGTTGGGGCAGAGAGTGGCAATGCCGTGGGCAAGACGTGTAAGCTTGGAGATGGCCAGTTTTTCCAGGACTTTGCCCAGGAAAGGAGTGATGGAGATTGGGTGATAATTAGCTGGGCAGGACGGGTCGGCAGAGAGTTTCTGAAGAAGAGGGTCACAAGGGAGTGCTTCAAGGGGGAAGGGAAGACTCCAGTGGTGAAGGAGTGGTTGTAGAAGTCAGCCAGAGCAGGAGCCAGAGGCCAGGAGCCAGGGTGTCAATGTGGTCCTTGATGGTTTTGGAGGAACAGGGGTGAACCTGTTTTGATGAGACTTTCAAAGACTTTCATGGATCGGACTTGTCTAGAAACCCCGTCTGGTGAGAACGGGGGAAAGGTAGAGAAGGAGGGAGTAGAGGTGGCAGAAGAAGGGCCAGAGGAAGAGCAGGGAGTAGAGGAAGGAGGGGGAGAGGAAGAGAGAGAGGACAGGATGTCCTGAGTTTTAGAGATAAAATGTAAAGCCAGAGCCGTACAGAGGGCCTGGGAGGGGACAGGAGCGGTAGAGACTGCAGCAAGATTGGCCAGCTCCTTGCAGATTTTAAAGAGTTCGGCTGAGTTGTTAGATGCCGCAGAGACGCAGGCTTGGATGTGGGCTCCTTTCTTGGTGCAGACAGAGAGCCGGTATTGCCTTTGGAGCAGGAGGCAGGCCAGTTTGTCAGAGGATGTACCAGAAGCACGCACTTGTGTTTAAGGGTGACGAGTCTGAATCGTATCAGAGTTACTTGGCTTTGGGCTTAAAGCGGATCCTCATGACAGGGGCAAGAACATCGAGAGTATCAGATATAGCACAGTGAGCATGGAAAGGGCTGTGTCAGGGTGTGAGTCAGCCAAGGGGCGCGGGGGATGAGAAAGTGGCAGCGAAAGTGTGCCAATTATTTATTTATTATCGTTGTAGCATCAATGAGGATTCCCTCATTTTGTCCAGATGTGTAAAATAACTGCATACCACTCTTGGTAGTTTAAGGGTTGGTAGCATACAACATTTGAACAGAGAATAGCATGCCTCAGTTCTGCGGTTATACGACGTGTTGTGAGGTTACTCGGGTGGTTGTTTATCAAACTGACTTCTAGAGTCAGTTAAGGGTGTTGGCATTTACTGGGTGTTCTTCTTGTACAGGCTACTCACGATAATGGTGCTTGGACCACAGCTCCATATCTATGTGAAATGATATGGCACGTGAAGCAAAATCCCAGCCAGCAGCAGTACAGGAAATGGTAACATTATAAATCAGTCCAGGTGCAAAAGTTCTGACAAAGTTTTCCACAATCAAAGGATAGGTTGAGGTTTCAGATTGCTGAAGAGAGCCCCAAGATTGTGAACCATGGTTGAGGGGTGATGAGGAAAAGATTGGTAGAGTGGAATGGGCGTTGGAGGCATGGAGAAAGATGACTTCAATGTTTGAGGAGTTTAGCATGAGAGTATGGAGCCGTGCAGTGGGGGGCGGTGCTTAGGCCGTTGGTTATGTGTTCAGAGACTGAAGGGGTGAAAGAGGTGATGGTTAAAGGAGGAGATGAGTTTGCTGAGTGGGTGAGGGGTGTATAATGTCAAGGGATGCAATCCTAGCACTGATCCTTTGAGGAATGCCCACAGGGACGAGAGTCGGGGAGGAGGTGCTGGGGTCCCATGTGATGGAACAGGAGCAGTCCGAGAGATAACGGGTCATACTCTTGAGTACAGCGTCCTTGAAGCCAGGTAGTGTAAGAGTTTGAAGGCGCAATGTTAAATACAATGGGAATATCTGGAAGGATGGCAACGCAGGAAAGGCGAGAGTGTCAGACAGTGGTAAGAGAATGGCGACGTGGATCAGAGCACTCTCGGTGGAGTGTTTGGGCCAGATTACATGGAGGCGCAATGGGGTGTTCTGCTACTTTCCTGACTCTGCCATTCAGGAATGTGGACAGATCCAGGGGAAAGGAGTCAGAGCTCTGTGCAAGGCCACGGCTCACGGGAAGGATTGGGCCAGTGGGTGAAATGGGCCCTTCTGCAAAGGACTGCATGGCCTCCTGTTGTGTGGCAATCTTGTGGTCAACCAGGAAATTGGGTTAGGGTTCTTCTGAATGCCAGATGGCACCTTGAGTAAGAGATTCTGATGGCGGATCCCCACCCTTTATCTTTTTTTAAATTATTTATTTTTTATTAGGTTTTATCGAACAAGAAAGCAACATGAGTACACATTAGCATTAGGAGTCCCATCAGCGGGGTCGCTGTACATAGAATAACATTTGACAATGAGTATCACAATAGGAGCACAAGAGTTGTTCGACCTACAGGGTGGCCGCTCGGTATGTCCGGGCTCCCCAGTTTTCTGGTTTCAATGCTTACTCTTCCCACTTACCCCATATTTTCTGAAACTTCCGGGGGCACCCCCTTGCGGTGTAGATACGTCTCTCCATGGGGGCACACCTATTCATTTCATTGGACCACTGGTCTATATTTATCTTATCCGCAGAGCCCCAGGTGGCAGCCGTTAGTCTCTTTCCCGCCCCTAGTGCCACTCCCAGAAATGTCTTTTCGTATTTAGTGAAGTCAGTTTCACCCCCTATTCCCAATAGAATGAGTTTGAGGTCCCTTGGAATTGGGGCGCCCATTATCCTGGAGAGGCGCGGTAAACACGTTGTCCAAAATTTCTGCAGCACCCTACACTCCCAGATCATGTGGTAGAAGGTGCCTTCCGCCCTTTTGCATCGGTGACACTTTGTGTCGTCATTCCCCCCCATCTGGCCATTTGTGTTCTGGAGTAATAAGACCTGGTTAGGATTCAAAGCTGTATCAGTCGGAGTTTAGCATCAATGCCAATTTCCTGTGGGGACATCAGTGCCTCCACCCCCCCACCCTTTATCTTGAAGACCAGCGAGTGCTCCTAACACTACCACAATGGGTGTAGAGTGACGATGGAGTAGGCTTTGGTCTTGGGGGTTATGCGTCACCCTGCCTATCAGTATGGGAAGAATACCCAGGCAGCTGGGTAGCAATCGCCCTTCACAAATTCAAGCCCTTCGCCCCCGGCAAAGGCTTTAGAATAGTCGTTGGGGATCTTGCTTTTTCCCTCCCCTCAGAAGCGGGAGACACCATCCTTGCTGGAATCCCGACCCTCTTCCTGGCCCCACTAAAAGCTCTCCAGCCCCTACCAACAGGTCACCCGGACTAAAGAAATACAACCACAGCACCCCAACCCTCAAATAACTAACCTGCTGACACCTCCAAACAGACATCCTCTCAAAACACCCTGCTTTACATACATGCAATGACAAGCAAAGAACCAGCATTCCAAGCGCCCCATCTCTGTAGGCCTTGGAAGCAGCAGAAGCCACGACATGGCCAGACTAAACTTAAGATGGAGGTCTGGAAGTGACACTCCTTTCATTGCTAGCACTGTCCTGATGTCCCAGCAGCAGGAGTGTTGGCAGTATCTTTCTAGCTCCTGGATGAATTGAAAAGGCTTGACAACAGCAGGGCTTTGAGTTTAGAGGGCTGCTTCCATGTTCTAGACCTGTCAAAAAAGGCAGAAGACCTATCAGGATGGGTCAGAGGCAAGTGCCTCGTGCTGCTTTATATCAACTTTAGGGGTCTGCAACCTTTGGCTCGCCAGATGTTTTGGACTACCACTCCCATCAGCCCTAGCCAGCACAGTCAATGGTGAGTGGAACTTCTGACCCTCTACTATTGCAGAGACGTTATTCTCCCCTAAGAAGCTGCCTCTACCACAAGGTAAACGTCATGGCGTGTGCGTGTGGACACCCACACACCCTCCACGGCGCCACATGTCCCTCTTGAGGAGGACGTGCTCTTGCTGAACAGGCATGGCCATTCCGCCTTCAGTTTGTACATTTTAATGTTCGCCAATGCTTGTTTTCCAACGAAACTGGTGCTCCATTGCGGAGGCCACAGGTTTGACTCGCGGGCAGATAGCTCAGTGGGCTGCTGTGTCTACTACAGAGATTTGACCGTATCGTGCGGACCATATTTTCGAAGGACTACCCGATTTGTGCAATAATCCCAGTTCCAAGACACAATGTAGTTTGTGCGTGTGACATATTAACCATCATAATTCACCATCATTAAATAAAATGTATTTTTACAGCGGTTCGAAATGGGGGCACGGGGTGCTCAAAAGGAGTAGAGGTTAGATGTGCAAAAAAAGATTGAACAGCCCATCCTCCCCCCCCGCCCGCTCACCACCGAAAGGACTGATTCGTTCTCCGGTATTGGTTCCTAAGTGTGTCCTTCACGTGGGGGTGGGAGGGCGGGGTGGAACGGGCAGGCGCTATTCAGCTCCTTCTGGCGCGGATCCATTGCCTCCCACCCCGTCTCCGGGTGCTACCCAAGGAGAAACTAGGGGTGTTTGCTCAGAATTAATTTCCCTTGCATTAGAATGAACGAACCTTTCATTTTTCAATTGAGAGATCTGGTGTGTGCGTCCAGCATGGTGTGATATAATATGGCATTTATAACGCGCCTATACTCAAGTGTTACAAGGCGTCTTAGCTCTCTATAGTATTACGATGCTGGGAGTTCATTCTCTTGTGCACAAACATTTATTTGGGGGGGGTGACCTATTTATTATAATCAAAATGATGTCACGCCAAAGCACACCAGCATACATTGTGATGCTACCTGTAATATGTGGAGCTTAGGGTGTGAATATGTGAACTTGGTCTTTAAGAAAACAAACACAGGAAAGCGGAGACTAGAACATTAGAAATGAGTGTCGCGTGTCGTTTTTCCGTGTATATAGTAAGCACACAGTGTGGCTTATATTCCCATGTCTGTGTGCGTTTAGTTTTGGCTATTAGATGCCACTAACGTAGCAACTATGAGCCAAACACTACTGCACTCGTGTACAACGTATGAGGGAGATGACAAGTGAAGAGGGACACACAGCTTGTGGGTGTTGTCTGGCTATTGACCCACCATCGACTCACCATGGCCATGCTAATATCTATGGCCATTTGCACCCATTGCCTGCTCCTCTCCACCCAGACCACATCCTCCTGGCAAGTCTTTGAACTACCTTCACCAAGCAGTAGAATCAAACTTTGTGCTCGGAGTGCTTGCCATTGTTTGTTCAAAGCTGTCCTCTGAGTGTTGACGGCTCAGTTGAAGCTGTGAATACACTACTCGTGTAATACAAACATCTTAACCAAGTGTGCCTCCATTTACTTGATTTATAAGCAGCACGTGTGACCTTGCACTGAAGTCCTGTTAAAAACAAGCATTGGAAAAGACAACAGATGTGGCTGGTGTGTAGCTATCATATAGGCATTAGTCCGGCACTGCCGTCATATACTCGGGTACTTGCCCAATTGTGAAGTTGTTGCCATTTTACGGGCAGGTTTTAGGACCATTAGGGCAGGGCAATACATATCCCATGCCTACACATAAGCAGAAAGGGTTGGCTCTGCCTGCGCTTGTTTTCCAATTGGTGGCCATGGGTCAATTGCTTTGGACTAATAGGGACTGAAGCTCGTATTTAATCCTCAGAAAAATCTAAACCCACTTGTGAGCTTTGAGCAAAACTTTTAACTTCCAATTGTACTCACTCGCCTGCTACTGCAAGTAGGTATAACCTTGAAAGCAGGCAAGTGTGGTGTGCATGGTGGTAAAATTACTTCATTTTACTCATGACAAACTCTGATCTGGCGTACACATTTCTGTGATTGTAGAGTACCTTTGAAACGCGCCTGCTCTGCACGCAAGCAGTGCAACTCTAATCTGCGTTGCACATTTCTGTGATAGTAGAGTAACTTTGAAACGCGCCTGCTCTGCACGCAAGCAGTGCAACTCTAATCTGGGGTGCACATTTCTGTGATTGTAGAGTAACTTTGAAACGCGCCTGCTCTGCACGCAAGCAGTGGAACTCTGATCTGGGGTGCACATTTCTGTGATTGTAGAGTAACTTTGAAACGCGCAACACGCCTGCTCTGCAGGCAAGCAGTGGAAATCTGATCTCCGGTGCACATTTCTGTGATAGTAGAGTAACTTTGAAACGCGCCTGCTCTGCACACAAGCAGTGGACCTCTGATCTGGGGTGCACATTTCTGTGATTGTAGAGTAACTGTGAAACGCGCCTGCTTTGCACGCAAGCAGTGGAACTCTAATCTGGGGGCACGTAAGCAGTGGTCTCAAGGAAATGTTTTGACCAAAAAAGATGGTGAGCACAAGAATAATTAGGACTGCCTCTTTACTCGCATACAGATTGCTGGTCCCACCGGAGAATTACTATTTTGTTTTGTTTGGTAAATATTTCAACCTGTAGTTTGGAATTTTAAATGAGTAAGCAGAACTATAAATGCCAGAATGCAAAGAATACAATAGCATTGGGTGACCTAGTCAAATTGACATGGGGGTGGGGAGGTGGAGAGCTATGTTGTAGAACCAACGTATAAACTCATCGGAAGGTTGTCCAGCTCCAGGCCTTGAGGGCCGGTATTCTGACGGGTTTTCAGGATATCCCTCATTAATATTCATGAGGATACATTTGCATAAATTTTAAACCATACTTTCAGCAGTGGGCAGGCTCAGGACTGCCTAGAAAACACACATTTTACAAGACTCATCTTGCTAACAAGGAAAACGTTGCACAACCAAATGTCAAGCTGGCCCATATCAGAAGCGAGTAGCTCATCCAGCCCTGTTTTTATTTTTACTTTGCATTGTGGGACTTGTGGTCGTGCATTTTTATTTATTTTTTAAACTCGAACTACCTGAATGCAAACACTAAAGTTGGGGTGAGAATTGCTTCTCAGAACCCCCATGAACAACTTGAAAGCTCTGCCACAAAGAGACAATGGTAGATTTTGCAGCTGCCTTGTGGGTTCAAGCACTCTTACCATATTGTTTTTAATTGTAATATTCTTTATTGTGCAGTAATGACCTAACACTATACATTCAGTAGTCTGAGAAAATGCTATGAAGCTTTACAAAATCAAATGCAAATACAAGGCTTTATTTAACTGTTTCTATTGAACACTGAGGATCCTCTGGACCTTTAGTCTGGATGTAAAACATGTGCGCCTGGTTACTTTTCCTTATTAGGACTGGTGTTAGGATGATTTTTTGATTTCCAGCAGGAAAAGCTCCTCCCTCGTTACGTGGAAAACCTGCAAAAAGAAATGGAAACGGAAACAAATATGTAACATGTTATTAACACATCTATCACACACTTATCGCACCGGCCTGGACCACACACACTATCATACACCAATCATGACCCTGGCTGCCCACATGTACCACCACCTGAAACACAGCCCTTCATATATGAAATGTCACAGGAGTGATGAGTCACTGCACCTGGCATGTACAGGAAAACGGTCAAAGCGCACTGAAAGTGGTTGTGATAGAATCACCACCATCGCAATCGGACAGATTGGGATGCACTGCAGGGAATAGTCATGGGAGGAATTGTGCCATGGCCATGTCTCGTGCAAGAAGGCCAGGTGGGGGTTTCTCATGCATTACTCCAGGAGGGCAATCAAGAACTAGCCTCGGAATCGTACTGGAAGGACTTGAGGGAAGGGCCGCCCATGGTAAAGGTAACCATTGGAAGGTTCAGTAAGCGCACAATATCTGGGCAGATTTGCCAGGTTATCCACCTAGAATAACCTGTCAGTACAACCCATACTCCTCTTTTTACAAATAGTTGGAGCATAGACTATTGCTAACCATTTTATTGCAGCCTCAAAAATCAACAGAAGAAGCCAATAGCTGATCGGGTACACAAACAAATCGCCACTGAATCGGCTAGATATGTATAATGCACCACTCCGGTGGACACTGGGTGCAGGCATGGCTACCTGTACACATAAGAATACAGCAAGGACTATGACAGAATAAGGTTGTGGTGTTCCCATAATTCTGTGCTTACTTACTACGCCTCAACACCTCTGACATTACAATGCAGCGAAGTCCTGTAACAAATTCGGGCCAGCTGGACACATAGCGAGCCTCTAGCACTCACGCCATCTTCTGACTCCTCTCATCACCCATCCACATGCCTGACGGCATGGGTTGCTCTCTACTGGAGCCTGGTCAGCCTTGCTAAGCCTTATTTGGCCAAATGCGCTCTCTCTCTCTCTCTCTCTCTCTCTCTCTCTCTCTCTCTCTCTCTCTCTCTCTCTCTCTCTCTCTCTCTCTCTCTGTCTCTCTCTCTCTCTTTCTCTCTCTCTCTCTCTCTGTCTCTCTCTCTCTCTCTCTCTCTCTCTCTCTCTCTCTCTCTCTCTCTCTCTCCTCTCTCCTCTCTCTCACTCCTCCAACACTCATGGGTGTTCCCACTACCAGCGCATTGAGACTATAATAATGGTAAAAGGAGCTATATAAATGACAAGTACAATACAATACAATTTCTACAAAGCCACTGTTTTCTGGAAAATATCTATCAAGTTAATAGCATGTAGTACGAAAGGTGTAGGTCAGCATTCGAGGTTAATATGGGCTTTTTTGAGGTCTCAAAGGATACAAGTTACAGGCATTGAGGGCTGCGGGTTAGGTTTGTGGGTTTTATACCACTCGCTGCTGTCATTTGTGTGGACACCAGCCACACTGGTGTCTGAAGCAGAGGGAGGGAGCGAGTGAAGTTGGAGGGAGGAGAGGGAAAACGCAATATAGCTTTGCTGTTGTTCTGTTGCATGCAGGCCAGAATGACCCTGAGCTCTGCTTGCAGGTCAGTTTCATGGTCACAGAAGCGTTTTGTCTCCAGAGGGGAGCCTTGTGTGCCGGTGCTAGGATGCGTTGGGCCGAGGTGTATTATGTAAGCTGGTTGTAGAGGTGTAGTGTTCTTTAATGGGAGGGAACATTGGCCTGCGTATCGTGTGTATGAGTGTTAAAGTTGTAGATATTAGTGTGGGAGGTTCGAGGGGGCAATGTAGGCAATTTACAGCATCCATATGATGCCCACCATAACTTTGTTGGTGTTTGCTAAATATGCCTCAATGCTCCAATCACAAGGCTGTTAGGCTGTGCTGCACCGATGATCCCTACTAAGGGTGAAACCGGTATGCAGAGGTCTGCAGCCTCGAGAACAGTCTGTCTTGGGTGGAAAAATGGCGTGTTTAAAATAGCACTGCCCTATAAACAGATATTTTCCTGAAGCAAAGGATTGACACGTTCGGTAGGATTGGCTAGTTTGCATAACCACAATGCACTGCCCATCTGGCTCTGACCTGGAGGTGAACTACCAGCGATGGTTACCCGGTTGCGCTGTGCCGTGTGTGACTTTGCTCAAAGGGCTTAATCTACTTCACATTTCAGGTGGAAGTTTCTTTTTAATCCAAATCCTATTAAACCCACCATAACTTTGCTGGTGTGTGCGTCCATGGTGAAACTCTTGGAGGAGGGCCCCTTTAGCTTTGGAAATTATGGGGAGAGGTCCTGTGGTATCTTGGTGTGGGCACTAACTTGGGTTGTATGCAACAGGTTCTGGGTGAGAGTGGGAACATAGGAAGGCCCACAGGAAAGCGTGAAACAAGGGAGCCTGTGCAGGTGGTAGCAAGAAGACGGTGATTGAGATGGAGTAGCATGGATGGTGTTGCGTAGAAAGTCTGCAGCAGGTGGGGTCCAGGTGGGGTTTCTGCGAGTACCTCTGCATGCTGTAGGGTACAGGTGCAATGTATAGAAGCTGTTCCTGTGGATTTGCAGAGAGCATCGGGAACGCACCCAAGAGCTCTCACTGAACTGGGCATCAGGATGAAACAAAACAGACTTTCCTGGGTTATGCGGTCACCAATTCATCAGCGCTTAGAGACAATTAGTGATTCAATGTCACTGGGGGACTCCAATGCCACAATTTACAGACACTGTGAACTTCAATGCCTCACCTGACAGACATGGGGGACTCCAATGGCACATTTTACAGGCACTGGGGTCTCCAATGCCACACCTTACAGACTTTGGGGACTAAAATGCCACAATTTACAGCCACTGGGGACACCAATGCCACACCTTACAGCCACTGGGGTCTCCAATGCCACAACATACAGGCACTGGGGACTAAAATGCCACAGTTTACAGACACTGGGGACTCCAATGCCACACCGTACATACACTGGAGACTCCAATGCCACACATTACAGACACTGGGGTCTCCAATGCCACACCTAACAGACGCTGGGGACTCCAGTGACACACCTTACAGACACTGAGGACTCCAGTGACACACCTTATAGACACTGGGGTCTCCAATGCCACAACATACAGGCACTGGGGACTAAAAGACCACAGCTTACAGACATTGGGTTCTCCAATGCCACAGCATACAGACACTGGGTTCTCCAATGCCACATCATACAGACACTGGGTTCTCTAATGCCACAGCATACAGAAACTGGGGACTTCCATGCCACACCTTACAGATAATGGGATCTTCAATTCCATAACACACAGACACTGGGGACTAAAATGCTACACCATACAGACACTGGGGACTCCAATGCCACACCTTACAGGCACTGGGGTCTCCAATGCCACACCTTACAGACATTGGGGACTAAAATGCCACAATTTACAGCCACCGGGGTCTCCAATGCCACAACATACAGGCACTGGGGACTAAAATGCCACAACTTAGACACTGGGGACTCCAATGACACACCGTACATACACTGGAGACTCCAATGCCACACATTACAGACAGTGGGGTCTCCAATGCTGCAGTTTACAGACACTGGGATCTCCAATGCCACACCTAACAGACGCTGGGGACTCCAGTGACACACCTTATAGACACTGGGGACTCCAATGCCACAACATACAGGCACTGGGGACTCCAATGCCACAACATAGACACTGGGGACTCCAATGCTACATCTTACAGACACTGGGGGCTCCAATGCCACAACATACAGGCACTGGGGACTAAAAGGCCACAGCTTACAGACACTGGGTTCTCCAATGCCACAGCATGCAGGCACTGGGGACTCCAATTCTACACCTTACAGAAACTGGGGACTTCCATGCCACACCTTACAGATAATGGGATCTTCAACTCCATAACTCACAGACACTGGGGACTAAAATGCTACACCGTACAGACACTGGGGACTCGAATGCCACACCTTACAGATAATGGGGTCTCCAATGCCGCAGCTTACAGACACTGGGGACTGTGAGAAACTTGAAGGTGTCTCACCCACTAGTCCCCAGGGATATGTCATTCAGGTGGTCAGGACACAGCCATCACTATTGTATCCAGTCCCTGGGGGTGAACCAGTGCGGGAGGATCACCTGGATGTGGGCTCTTCCGGAAGTGGAACACCGAAGGGTGAGAAGCAGTATCCCCTTCCCTATAACACCTTTTCCCCATCCTACCAGGTAGGATACCTAGAAACTCAACCCACCCCTGTTCCTTCAAAAACACTTTCTCACAGACAGTTCATCGTGAGTGAGAATGGACTAACACCAGAGCTGTATACCTGACATGTCCCAACACAAGGGTCTGGCAGAGTCAGGCAATTACTGATAATTACACACACCTGAATTCCATCACACTTCCCCACATGGAAAAAGGGCAGTGTCATGACCCCTTACCGGCGTTGGTCATGGTTGTGCTGTTGGGGCGTGCGCTTTGTCTAATCTGCAGATTTCCTCTTCCAAGATGGCCACCCGTTCTACCCATTCCTCCTGGACATTGCTCTCACTAGTCGCCAGAAGTTCTTCTCTCCTGCTGCCTTCGTGCTTAGCTTATCAACAGTGGATGACTGCCGTTTCTCGCATCGCTACTCCAGCAATAGACGTTACATAAATTTGTTTCTAGGAACCTTTGTCTTGCTCTTTCATACTTCTGTAATCTTGTCTTTGCACGTTTATAGATTTCCCAAGATGGTAACGGACGTTTTCCATGTTTCCCCTGCGGTTAAGGTTTAACCCACAACACTTAGAACTGACCAGATATCACGTGGTCAGAAGCCTACTTTCAAGGTGTTTATGTCCTCGGTTCCCTGGACAGTTCACTCTCACCTGTGTAACGGTAAGCACGATCCACGTGAACCTATCCAGAGCTCCACCCTTCACTCGATCCCTGCTTACTATTTCCAATCTCTTCCTTTAGCCCTTGTATGGTTCACGTGAAAACACTCACGAGCCTGCTTACCTTCGTCTCCCAGAACAAACTACTCGCCCACGTCTCTTAAGTTGCTGACGAACTTCAGCACAGGTTAAGACCGACCACTATAACACATGCAGTTCTTTCTTCTACCTTTCCTACATTAACAACCTGTTTCTCTGCCATCCAAACTTGCTGATACGACCAGCTCCGGTTGTTCAGCAGCTCCCTCGCACAATACCATCTGTCTGAAGAGGCAGTGAAGACCCACCAGGAGAGCATTGTGACACATTGCTCCCCATTCCTGACATCAGGGTTTTTTGCCAGAGGGTTTCCCTGGGTCCTCTGCTCTCCTCAGATCCTGTTACACAGGCTGAGGGCGCAGAGTTCCCGGGGGGGGGATTTTTCTTGCACATCAAGAGGTGCCTCTTTTGATCCAGGTTAGTGGAATTTCCCATATGTCATTTAAATCACAGAGCTATAGTTCACCCTCATGACAGGCAGAGCGCGAAAGCACACTCTGAGCAATGCAAAATGCACGAGGAAGGAGCAATTCAGAGATGGCAGTTTATACCGAGGAGAAAGGTGGCGAGACCGGAGAGGACGACAATGAGGGAATTATCCTTGCCCTTTTCAACAAAGGACTGCGACTTTCAAGAAGCCTCAAGGAAAAGAAACAAGGCCGGGAATTGCAACTGCCGAATGGTGTAGTGTGTGTCAAAGGTACACAGGGCCCTCCCGCATTGACAGCCAAGGCGGGGAGAAGCGATTGCCACCGTGGTACTGTCCTTGACTCTGATAGCAAAGCAACGCCAGCGAGTTCAGCACAGCCAGTGATTTGGAGAAACTGGTAGCAGACCGGACTGTGTTATGCTCAAGGTTGCAAGCAGCAACATTGTATGAAGAAAGAGAACTTATATATGATTGAACTTTAGGAAACCAAAATAGGTACCAGATACAGAGTGGGCCGGTGCCCCATGGATGCTCACTCGAAGGTCTCTGTTTGGTACCCCCGCCCTGAGTCTGTAAAGATTATTGAACTGTGAAATCGAAGTGTTCCTGCAGCAGGTTAAGTTGAATCCTGTGCATATTCGAAAGTCTTCGGTTGTCTGTAAACTGAAATTGGTTTTAGCCCGGCTGAGGGGGACTAATTGTAGAAAAGGGGTCTGAGCCTGGAAGAGGGGGATCCTGGATGAAGAGTAACACACCTGAAAAGATCTTGCCGTGGCAAATGTGAACCCAACTGAGGGATGCCTGCAAATAAAGTTGGCCTGAACCCGACTGAGGGAAGCTAATTGTGAAAATAGGATATGAGCCCAGCTGAGGGGGGTTCCAGGGTGAAGAGTGCATCGACAGACTTGAATATTTGGAAAGGAACTTTTTTCCGATGTTTCTGGTATACCAGGCCCTCTGAGGCAAGAGACTTTGAATAAAAGAGACTTGGGCACAGAAGGCCCTAATGTTGGTAAAAGGAACTGTGACCTTGTGCCGAAGAAGCCCAAGAGTATGCTGTGCTCGAGTGACCCACCTTGTCCTGTGGTGCTAAAAACATGGGTAAGAGAGGCCAACAGCCTAAACATCCTGACTTATCATTTTGTGAACACTTCTTTCTTTTTGTGAACATTATCCCACACTATTTGTAGCATAGCGGTAAGGATTGGCAATTGTTGTTTTTAATATGGGCCCTTATTATTTGACTAGACTCCATTAGGACGGTATTACTTGATGATCGTAGCTTGCTCCCATCTTAGATTTAGGTTTAGATGGGTGTTTTTCACACCCCTCATAAAGTTCAATAAACACCCTTGAACTGTGATTACTTGTGTCCGTCTTACCTTGATACCATGCCTTCCTTACATATGGTGTCAGGAGTGGGATGTGACTCAATTGAAAGAAATTGGGGAACCCTACAATTTCAGAAGCTTAGTCATAGAGCTTCCAACCCATGTGTTGCCACGAAAGAATCAATAGGCTTTTATATCTGTAGCAGTAGAGAAGATATTATCCCCCTAAGAAAAGAGCAATGATTCCTACAGATTTGGTTTTAATACCCCCTCCGGGGTGTTACATATGATTGGCCCCAAAATCTGGCCTAGCTTGGAAGTTCGGTATAGACGTTCTAGCAGGCGTCATTGATTCAGACTTCCGGGGAGACATAAAGGTTATCTTACAGAATCATGGTGAAATCCCATTTGAAGTATATCTTGGGGACCAAATTGCTCAAGGAATTCTGGAAAAAGCTCTATTTTCTCATTTTAAAGAAAATTAACCGGACCAAACAGAAAGAGGTACATTAGGCTTTGGGGAAGCTGATAGACCTTCTAACATCGAAGAAAGAAAGGGAGAGGAGCCTACCATGTATCCAGAACTAGCGTTCGCCCAGCAAAACAACCCAGCCCTCGCTGAAGCTTTTTTACAAGCTATTCCAAAAGGAGAAGATACAGAGAAGTGGAGCCCTTTTTCTTCTTAAAACAGGGGTTGCTATATAGAAAAGAAACCTCTACAGAAGGCTTAGTAAAAACACAATTAGTAATACCCGAAACCCACCGAAAGGTTTTACTTGAGATTGCGCATTCCCATCTAACCGGGGGACACATAGGACAATCGAAAACTCAGGCACATATCAGTGGCAAGGTTTACTGGCCAGGTATACATGCTGATATAAAGACCTTCATTCAGACGTGTGAAATATGTAAAAAAAAAAAACAGCACTTACATCCGATTACCTGCCCCTCTGAATCCTTTACCAATCATAGAAGCCCCTTTTTCAAGAATCGGGATGGACATCATTGTGCCTCTAGAAACATCTAGACAGGGCAACAAATATGTCCTCATGATTGTTGACTACCCAACCATGTACCCCAAGGCATTCCCTATGTGGAATTATACCACACAGCACATTCTCAAACACCTCCTACCGTATTTTCCCAGGGTTGGCTTTCCTAAGGAAATACTGGCAGATCAAGGTTCAACTTTTATGAGCAAGCTCATGTCTGAAGTCAAAGAGCTACTCCATATTACCATCGTTTCAACATCTGTGTACCATCTCCAAACAGATGGATTGGTAGAAAGATTCAATAAAACACTTCAATTGATTCTAAGAAAGTTGGTAGATAAAGATGGGAAGGGCTGGCACCGAATGATTCCCTGGGCACTATTTGCAGTACGGAAAACCCCTCAGGCCTCTACTGGATTCTCACGTTTTGAACTACTTTATGGCAGAGAACCCAGAGATGTCCTGGACATGCTCCGGGAGACCTTGTAAGAACAAGAAGAGGCACCCATTCCCCTCTTGCAAACCGCTACCAGATAACAGGAGCATATGAGACTTGTTCGAGATCTAGTCTGTACCAATATGGAAAAAGCCCAGATGCAACAAAAATCCACTTACGATAAGAAAGTGAGCTTAAGATAATTTTTCATAGGACAAAAAGTACTATTCCTCTTACCAACCTCTGAAAACAAGCTTGTCTCCAAGTGGCAGGGGCCATATGAAATATTGGAATGAACAGGAACCTGTACATATAAGGTACCCCAACAGGACAGGAAATAGAAAGTCCATCTATATCATGTAAATCTCTTAAAAGAGTGAAAGGAGAACCCGTCAGCCACCCATGCCACAATACTATCCTGTTTAGTTCCAGACGAAGCTGTCATGATTCCTGCCCCTCATGCCCTCAGCCCTCCAAGATGTCAGGCTGGAGCCAGGCCATGATCACCTACATGGCCCTCAAGGGCCTCTCCATCCCTCCAAAGACCCACTTGGAGTCAGACTTGGCGCTTGTGGCACCAGACTCACTCACTCCCATAGGATAACATTGGGGATTGGACTTGTAGTGCATTGATGGGGACAAGATGGATGCCCCCACATATTTTGGTTCCCAGAACTGCATGTGCGGTCTAGTCTTTTGGGTGTGGTTCAGCCCAGAGACACCTGGGATATCCAGAGACTATTTAAGCCACACCCAGGCTGAGAAGCATGCTTTGCTTTTTCTGCACCTGCAGCGTGACACTCACCGTGTTCGGATCGGTCTCCAGTAGGCCTGCATCTTTCTTCTGCGCTCAGCTTCTGCAAGAACAAGAACTCCGTTAGGAACAGCCTTACCTTGCGGCGCTTCTGCCCATAATTCATCGCTCCTCCTGTTCTGCGGGGAACTTCGGCGGTGACATTCCCATCCCGGCACGCAGCTTCCTAAGGAAAAGGGAAAAGAACAGAAAAAAGGCATTAGTAAGCATTCTGCAAATCTTCGCTTATTTTTAAATACTGTACGAGCTTCAAACGCTTACCTGAATCCCAGCCGCTCTGGGGGGAACTCTGTCTCCAGAACTTCTCATCCATCTGCAAGAGGGAAAAGACATTCCAGGTTAGCGTGGAACCATCTAGAGGCGCCGCATACCGCGCTTACCCACCGCATTTGTCCTTCATAACCGGCATCCACGCTGAAAATATCGCGGCACCTAATGTCACGCTCACCTGATTCCCACGGAGGCGCAGGTCTGGCTTCGAGTGCTGATGCTTCTTCTATGGTGAAGCGCAGGACTCTGAAGATGGACTCACTGGCTCGCAGGAATATTCCCCTGTGCGTGAAAAGGGAGTATTACCTACTGACGGAATAATGCTCAAGCCTCCCACTCCCTTCCAGCCCTCCACGATACCCTTCCTCAATTCCCCGTGAAGTCTCACCTTAGGGTCTGGAAGGATGAGTTCTCCATCCTGCTTCTGATGCAGGGGCGCGTTGAAACCCAGTTACTTCACTGGATTGAGGTTTGATGGGAATTCAAATAAGCTTGACTATTCAGGTAGGCGCTGTAAGAGTTCTGTAGCAAGTTCAAAAGTTCAAGCCTTATAATAATGTTCATTGTAGCAAGCGCTAATCGCTTATGTCTTTTTTCCCCTTAGGGGCCGGGGTTCGGAATGCCGGAGATATGGCGCCGACCCGAAGTGAAACGTGCAGTTCCAGTAAATGACAGGTAAGTTCTGGATGAGCGTTCGGGTAATGTCTTTGCATTCACTCATTCAATGTCTTTGTCTTTTTTCCCCATAGGGGCCGGGGTCCGGAATGCCAGGAAGCGGCAGGACCCGAAATGAAATGGGAATGACCCAACAGGTAAGTCTTAGAAGGAAACTGAGCTTTTCCTATTCCCTTCCTTCTCTCACCTTGTGTTCTTGTCTTTTTCTCTCTAGGCTCTGGGAAGTGGCTGCGGATCCGGATGATCGCTGCTGAAGATGGAGGTGCCCAGGAAAGGTGAGTGAAATGCAGCGCTGCAGCGATCGAAGCGAAATGCTTTTAAAATGATGTCTTCCCTTTCAGGATCGTCGTTGTGAAGTCTCCGTGATGCAGCTTTAGCAGGTAAGGTCTTCTTTCTCCCCAATTCTCTCTTAGCAGGTGACCCAGGATGCTGACAGGCGTGGCTGAAGTCCAGATGCAGGAGCTGACACGGTGAGCGTCCAGCTGCGAGGAGCAGAACAACGCGAAGCGTGAGTTGCTGATCGGGCGTGGTTTAAATAGCTTTGGAAGAAGTTCCAGGTATGTATCCTTCCACCGATCAGGTATGTATCCTTCCCCGACCACACCCAGGGGAAAGAAGGTCCACAGGTAAAGTAGTTCCATTCAGGCCTCAAGAGGGCCTGGATGTAGCAGCATGGTCTGCATCAGGTAAGTGCACATTAAAACACTTGAACACATGTCTAGCTTTATGAGCCTGGCGCCTAAGGCGCCAGGACAGGGGTCCAACATGAGCCTGGCGCCTAAGGCGCCAGGACTGTGTCCAAAGGGCCCCAGCTTGGGCCCGCTGGCACTTCCCTGGGGGAAATGATGCCTGCCTCTGGGGTTGCTGGGTCGGACCTGGCTCCTTGGAGGTAGGCATCATGACACCTAAAAGACACAGAAAAAGAACTCAGTTCAATCCAAATTCGAAAGGGGTGCATCACGCTCTCACTCACCTTCAGCGCTACTCATCTCAGCAGCACGCCGCCATCCCCGGACGCCGGCCATCATCTAAGGAAGGAAAGGAACGAAGTTAGAGAACTGTTCAAAAGACTCATTATACTTACCTGTCGGACTCTTGCCAGTGAAGTCACTAGGCAGCAACGAGCCCGCATCAATCAATGCGCCCCTGCGCTGAAAGCAGGACAGAGAGCACACTATCCAGGAAAACAAGGTGAGCTGTGGATCAAAGGGAAGGGTTGGACCCCGGGGAAGAAGGGGTTCAAGCACACAGAGATAATAGGGAGTTAAACTCTACCAATCCTGTGTTTCAGGCTCAGTCTCCAGTCAAATAGCCTCCAGGGAAGGGTTTGAGGTCGTAAGAGGTCAGAACAGGCTGAGTGACGTCCCCGTGGATACCAGGTGTGCGTTACAGAAATAGACAACTTTATAATGAATTCCTCCAGAACTAGCTATTCAACAACAAGAAGATCTAAAAGATGTAGTCACATAGTTTCCCGATGTATTCTCAGAAAAACCAGGAAGAGTAAAAGGCACCTATCACTATATTAGAACACCTAAGGGAAAAGTGGTTAATCTAAAACCTCATAGACTTGCGGAAGCACGTAAACCGACAGTGGTTGAGGAACTGAATAAGATGTTAAGAGAAAATATTATCGAGCCTTCTTCGAGCCGATGGTCCTACCCTATCGTATTGGTCAACAAACCTCACCATTCCTGGAGGTTTTGCATAGATTTCGGTCAAGTTAATGCCATTTACGACTTTGATGCCTATCCCATGCCACATCAATAATTTAATTGATAAACTCGGAAATACCACTTTTCTATCCACCCTAGACTTAACAAAAGGGCAATGCTACACCTTACAGACAATGGGGACTCCAGTCACACTGCTTACAAACAGCCCCTTCACCTCCCTGCTCATCTCCCCACCTCCTCATCCCACGGCTGGTTTAGAAGAGGGGTCCCAAATATGGCGGGTACCTAAAGGAGAGGAGGCACAGTATTCCACCTGAGCTCGAGGGGCACTAGCAAATGGAGAGGTGGAATATTCCATCACCAAATCTTTTCACTGCAAGCCTAGGAAAATGCCACAATATTTCACATCAATGCAATCAACAACGTGCAATAAGTACATTTGACAATGAGAATAATAAAGGATCTGTCATTAAATGAACACACACCAAGGTACATGTAAAACACTTTATCAAACATTATGCAAATGCAACCAGAATGAATAAATTTTTCAGTGCAGTGCCCAAACCAATCCAAGATCCTCCTTTCCCCTTCCCGGTGAAACAGGAGGGGGCAGGGTAGCACTCACATTGGGTAGATTAGTAAGAGGAGTGTGGGAATGGGAAATCGATAAAGAAAACATAAGCTTCACAACTGTGTCCTGAAACACAGCAATGATGCAATGACTCTGGGATCATGGAACATCCGGTGAGGGCCAATACGGGAAAACCTGGGTAAGACTCTCGGATTTCTATCAGGGAACATGGGCACATGGTCACTTGGAACAGTCTTACTTGTAGGTATCTCTTTGGCACACTTTTCCTCTTTCTGTGGCAGCAATATGGGATTGCTGAGTTAGTCCAGTCCGTTCTCTGTTGACAACGGTTTCTTGTTCTGACTCGCATTAGCGGCTTTTGTTTGTATGGCAGCCTCTGGTTCTTATTCAACAGGAATTTCAATTCCCTAGGAAATAGGGGGAATTTGATAGGCATATAATAAGAAATTAATTGAGCGCATTTAGGGGATTATCTGGAGTGGAACTTAAGTTGATCATTTGGGCACTTTCAGGAGGGGTGCCAAGACAATTCCGGTGCTGACCTGTGTATATTTGACACGGGTGAAGAATTAGAACACAACTATAGGAGGGCGGGGAGCATCAATTGTAGTACCTGGTATTGGAGAAGTGATCTTATTCGACAAGGTTGAATGCGATATTGGTTCTCTCCTTGCAGGTTCCAGTGCTTTTGTTCAACCGTAGATCAGTTTTCGAGTGGCAACTGCTACAATGAACTGTCAATTATTGGCACTACCACTGTTGCTTTCGATCTGTTGGATTCACAGTCCTAGTGATGCACTTGGAATTATAGGAGCTTAGATGCATGCTTTTTGAAATTGTAGCCTTTGAAGTTTGACTGTGTTTTTTCCTCTGGATAGGATTTCGGTTCTTGTTCTGTGACAACCATCCTCTATCGAACAACTTTCTGTAGTGGAGTTTTCTCTGCCCCTGCAAGCCACTTGGACATTGGGTCTGAACCTTCAGACCAAGGGGTTCTTGTAGTGACAAAGACACCACCTGGACTGAGAGCAGCTGCAGCTGGCAACTTCACCCTTAGGCTGATGGCTGACAAACAGTGTACACAGACGCTCAGCCTCACCTCGTCCGTTCCTTTCTCTGCTGCATATGCACTGGAGCAGTGTGGATTTCACACTTTTTCTCATCAATATTTCTTCTCGTGCTTTTTTTCTTAATCCTTTATTCTTCATTGTTGCCTCTGTTTTCAGGAGTCATGGCAGCTTCTTGTCCATCAGTTCATCTCTGGTACATACAGGCTTAGTTCCTGCATGAGCTGCGACTAGGTGGTTCCTGTGGTGGGCCCACATTGCCTGTGTTTGGAGTGCCTCAGCCCACTGCTGGACCACCATTAAAGGATCATTGATAGGGAAAATTGAATTTTAGCATGGGAGTCCAGTAATGAGGATACATGCTTTGCTTGCTCTTCGAGGACCACACCACCTGGAGTTATTTATTGAAAATATTGCCTAAGCCCTCCAAATTTGGTATTCTCAAAAAAAGATGTTTTTCGGGACAAACATCCACTGCATCACGTAAGGCATTCTGAAGATGCAACAAACTTCTGTCTGCAGCCTTCATGGTTCAACCACAAAGCTGCTGCTAATGCAGCCTTTGAAGTCATATATGGATGGGCCCCTAATCACCTTAACCAAGCAGGTTGACCACTTAAGGAACAAGTGCACATTTGTACCTAAATCAAGTTTACTGTACAAACGTCCGGGTCAGAGCTAGATGACCCTGTCGAGTCAAACTAACCTAAGTCTCATCGAACCACATAAGTTGAGACATTATATACATTTTTGCAACAGTTAAAACACTCCCATATATAGTATTACAATCCACCCCCGCCCCATAAATGATTGGTCAAAACCTATACAAAGAAATCCCATCTTTCTCCCATTCCTTTATTCCCATTGATCATTATTATATTAACTACCATCATTAGCTCATGTGTAGAACACACCTCTTTTTTGGACTTGTGCATGGTAGGTCATGACATAATCACATAGTTTAAACATTCACATACAAACATAATTCATTACAAGTCCCAGTTGGTCTGAGATCTCTTAATCCTAAATGTAATTTGCACATGGTTTGCATAGATACTTTAAACGACATGAGAGGGATCAGAATAAACAGGGTCCCATTGCACTGTCGATAACCATCTCACCCACCCATGATTTCGTGTTATTGGAAAATCCTAATCTAAGGACTACCATTTCAGCACGCACAGCACTTCTTATCTAGAGCATCTCTTCACCCCATGTTTATTGTTGGTTCATAGTCCAAACCCTATGTCAAGCTCCCATGCCCTTAAAAGAGGTTGTATCTGCTTTTGCGATACTATTATGCCATAAAAACCATGGCCGGTTTCTTAGCTGAGCTGACCATCCGCTAAAGTCTTAGTTACTTATTTACCCATCCTCTGGCCTCTGAAAACTCAGAAAAACCAGTTTTTCAAAGTCACTTAAAATTCACCTTGCCACACCCTGGATGTCGCATTTTGGCCCATTTATAAAAAAAAAAAGCCCACTACATGTAGATATATAAAGGTTTGTGTATGTATCTCAGTGTGCATGCATGTTTAATAACTGTCATGTTTTCGCTACAGTGGGTTCTCTATGACCAGTACCCTTCCTTGCATGCGCATTATGAAAACTCCTTGTTGGCCCGTTTCTAGGCACTCCGTAGCACACCATGTCTGGATCGTCTTTTACATTTCATTTGACGGTTTTGGCATTTATCTTTCTACACGCGTGCAAATATGCATCAACTTGAATACAAAGTAACACTAAAAGTAACACATCCCATTCCCATTTAACTATGCTGGATACATATAGAAAATTGCAACCTTGCGCTAACTTTGCTGCATCCCCAGTCACAAATATGGCGTGCTCAACATTAACCCCTCTTCATCATTGGGACTTTTCCTGCCCACCCCAACAGCTAGAATCTACCAAAATTCAAAATCCATTCCTTGGACAATTTAATGGTGACTAGGGCATTAACTAGCATCTCATGCGCATCATAGGAACAGTCAGAAATGTATTGGCAAAAACTAAAAACTAAAAATACCTTCATAGTCAGAAAACATCAAAAGAACCAAGAAATTATATAACTGGTGCTAAGCCATTTCACACCATATTTGTAAAATGGCACAACTGTAAGGCCAACATCAAAATCAGTCTCTGTACGGCAATGGTAAGGCATATGTTGTAGTTTCCGAATATAACCCAACCCGGTATAGTTTATGGATCGCTTCCCAGGATAACATCCTGACATTACCTTGTTGTGAGTGGGATCAGGATAATCGCAGACGCCGGCCGGAAAGAGAGAACGGATCAAAGTCTTCAGCTCCTTGGGATAAATATAGGTGGGGTACGCTGTGTTCTGCAAGCCTATTCCAGCTTTGAACTTGAAACAAATAAATTAAACAATGCTTTAATGTGAATTTACTTAATGATAATAGTAATATTGTTCATTCACTTCAATTACAAACATTGCATTGAATAGACTCCATATATAAAATGGCAATTATTGCGACTGATCATGGTGAGGGATTCAAAGGTTTGTAGGGGATATTTTCTCTTAAATTGACACAGACTGATGTTCAGAGATGCTTTCTAATATTTCACAATACAAAGAGTGATACGATCAACGGTGAGAGAATGGGGTAGCTTCAGGAATAATGTTGTAATGAGGTTGCGTTCTAGGGTTCTATGCTATTGTGTTTAGGGCTGCTGAGTTTAGAGAGTTATTGGTCTGTCTGTGAGCTTCCTGCGTATGCATGCTATAACGGGATTTAGAAGAAATAAACTATTTGGACACAAACTCTTGAAATCTTAGACAGGAATCAATTTGGTTTTAGAAAAAGATTGGGCACTTCCCTGAATGGTCTAATTGTCTGCTTACTTCAAAGACAAGCAATATTGAGAAAAGAAATCCTTTATATGACCTTAATTGATCTAACTATGGCTTTTGATAAGGTTAATCGGGGGAAATTGTCGAACAAACGGAATGCCCGGAGATGTCCAGGATACTGCTCGACATACTAATACATCTACATTTTCAAACGTAGGACCAAATTAGATTGCACAGGAAGGGTACTCTAACCGCCCCCAAACAGACACACTGAGTCCTGCACGAAGGCTGTGTTCTAGCCCCTGCCCTTTTTAATTTCTATATGGCAGACATTCCCCTTCATCCTCAACACACAAAAGGTTTTCACTCCTTTTTTGGGCCTCTTGCAAATCCAACATCTTGATTATGCAGATTCCCATCATGTTAGATCGGACCCCGATTGGGTTGCAGCACTCCATTAACATCTTTGCTGACTTTCTTAAGGACCTAAATCTGGAAATTAATCCAGAAAAAACAAAATTCCTGATTACATATCCAAAAAGATGCAATCCTGATTTGTTTAAATGGTACCTCAAAAACATTGAATTGGAGAAGGTGGCTTCCTGAAAATGTCTTGGCTTTCAAATAAAACAAAAATACTGTAATTCTAGCGATTTAAACTAGATGTCCTCACGAATATTAGCCTTTGCAGCCGAGATGGGTAGGGTAAAAATGGAAATATACAATTTTATGACAGGTAAAAGTGAGAATTTTCCATAAGACAAAGGCTATTCCTGCCCTGATGTATGGAGCAGAATTTAAAGACGCTAGATTTCCTTGGGATAAAGCCAATTGCAAACTCTGGCGCTGCTTATTGAAGTTATCCAAAGTAGGGCTGGGGAAGCTCCATTCTGCCAACCTCAGAAGCAAAATCTGTACGATTTCAATCCAATCTGCCGTTTCGCCACAGTGCCGTTTCTCGTGCCATCTTGCAAACCGAAATGAGCCATGTGAAGTTTCTCGTGCCGCTGCGCGAACTTTTCACGAATGGAAAAAAGCAGCTTAAAGTTTCTCGTGCCGCTGTGTGAATGTAGTGCAATTCGAAAAGAGCAGCACAAAGGTTCTTATGCTGCTACGTGAACCTAGCACAATTCGAAAAGAGCAGCATGAAGTTTCTTGTGCCACTGCACAAACCCAGTATGGATCGAGCAAAAAGCTGCATCAAGTTTCTCGTGCAGCAGCGTGAATCTAGCAAGAATTGAAAAGAGCGGCACAAAGTTTTTCGTGCCACTGCATAAACCTAGCACAAATCGAAAAGAGCACCAAAGTTTCTTGTACTGCTGCGCAAACCTACCATGAAGCAGGCAAAAAGCTGAGCAAAGTTGGTTGTGCCGCTACGCTAACCTAACACAAATCGAAAAAAGAGTGGCATGAAGGTTCTCATGGCGCTGTGTGATCTTAGAATGAATGGAAAAGAACGGCTCAAAGATTCTAGTGCTGCTGCACTGTTAAGATGGATTTCTGAACTCTGACCTGGAGGGGCAGAGGTTCAGAAGGCCAGCCTAGTTTCTTGGAACAGGGTAACCTCTGGACAAGCCAGACCAATCAGTATAGCTATGGCAGTCGGTCAAGACTAAGTCTCAGGAGGGGTGAGGCTGATTGAAGGACCTCAATGAGCGCACAAAGCAAGGACACCTACAAATTACTCCAGACAGGTGTTATATCAAAAATATAGACACATTTATTACAAGGCCTTTGTAACATAGACCATAGCAAAAGAATCACAGTAACACTAAGTAAACCAACACAACACTATCAATACAATGTATATACAAGACCATTGGGGTCTAAAGGGTTAAATGCACGAAATACGTCGACAACCTAGAGGGGAAGGAAACAGACAGTGCAGATAGTCTTTAGGTCCAGTTCAACATCGAAAATACACCTAAGAGGCAGTCCAAGCCCTAAGAAGAGAGGAGCCTTGTGCTCAATAGTACATGCAATGCATGTGCACGCGGTTGTGCCAATGGGCAGAATGGGGTCTCTTCATGGGTCTCTAGCAGCTTGGGACGGTGGATGAGGCGATGCAGAACAAGTTCCACTATTCCAGAAGGACCTCCACTTGAAGGCAGAGGCAATTCGAAAGTTTGGGATGGAGTCGCTATTTCGCAATAGCAGTGGAAAGGAGAGGGACCCCCCAAGGGCCACTCGTGCATAAAAATGGGCCCTTGCGCTAGGGGCCACCTGTTGGGGTATGCAGTACTCAACGGTCCCCGATGCAAGCGGACCCAAACTTCGCCAGTTCAATCCACTTCGCTTGCAGGATCGAATGCGGCAAAAAGGATGTCTCGGCACCTTTCAGTTCCTGAGATACAGCGATGATTCCCAAACGGGACAGTGGCGATTTCTCCGCTCCGGGTGAATGAATCGACCCAGTTTCACTGCAGCAGGCTTCATGGGCAAGAGGGTCACAAAGGCAGCAGACATGCAAAGGACGTTGCCACGGCAGGGCAACACGGTAACCGCGTTAACTCCGGTCCTGGCGCACTTGTCTCACTTCAGACTTGGGAACGCCAAGTGTACAAAATTCGGTGTGAGGGTGCCGGGGACACAGAGCTAGCAGTATACCAAGTTTCGAGGGCCTCCTCGAAACGGCGGCAGTGACAGAGCAAAGCAACTGGGTAAGCTGGTCAGTCCACTGGTTGGCCCAGCGACACTTCCGAGAAAGCTTACTTGCAGGGTTTGATGAAGTTGCCGAGAATAGTTGGTCCCACTATTCCAATGGGTCGAAGCGTCTTCGCAGACCTTCTAGGACGACCAGATTGAGAGGGGTCCCACGGGACGACAGCGGGCTCAGGGTGCCAAACCTTCTAGCGGGTCACCAGCGGTTCCTCGACTCGGCTTCGTGTTGCAGGATACTTGGATCCTATCCTTTTTTCAGTGAGAACTCGGCAGACCGACATGGTAGTGGTGTTTTCAGCCTCCTCTTATCCAAAGATCCCTTCGCGCCAAAATGGAGAGGACCCAGTGGGAGATCTGCTCACAAACACACACTCCATACGTGGACCAATTACGGACCGCGGTGGTCCCAGGCATTCATGGCACTCCAGACTCTCTGGCAACCAGAATGTGTATTGGAACCAGACATTCCAGCCCACATCCTGGAGGCACACACACAAGGCAAGCAGAAGCCAGCGAAAGCATTGGGATTCATGGGAAAGTGCATTACCAAATAAGGACTGACCCAGGTCGACTCGACCTGGGGAAGATGAAGGGGCAAGATGGCCAAAGTACAGGACAAAGAACCTCGTGGCATAGCCATTTTGGAGCCAGGTCACCTATTCGTGCCAAACGCGGTTAACGCAGTTAACATGGCAGGAAAGGGTTAACAAGAATGCAAAAAGATAGCTGCCACCAGTCCTGTCCATGACACATCTGCACAGTTCATAAAAAGTCCTGTGAGAGTTTCTAGGGCCTTTGGAAATGGCCATGGACCCAAGTGTGCGGTATGGTAAGATACATAGCACACTTGTTGCACATTGTCCAAAAGTTGCAACATGATGAAAGGACTAAGGGAAACAAAGTCTCCCAGTACTGACTGTTTTAAGGGCATGTCAGTTTCCCCATAAAAAGTGAGCAAAAGCCCAGAGGAGTGCAGCTGAAGGCTGTGCTTCTCTGGCAAAGACAGTCAATGGTGTCTAAGCAGCAACCAAAAGTTTGGAGGTTGACACATGGAGGGAAAATTACATACAATTATGAAATCTTTCCTAACATGCGCAAATCTAGCACGAATCAAAAAGAGTGCCACAAAGTTTCTTGTACCGCTGCGTGAACCTAGCACAAATCGAAAAGAGCAGCAGAAAGTTTCTCGTGCCGCTGCGCGAACCTAACATGAATCTGACAAAAAGCTGCATGAAGTTTCTCGTGTTGCTGCGCGAACCTAGCATGATCGAAAAGAGCAGCATGCGAACCTAGCACGAATGGAAAAGAGCAGCACAAGGTTTCTCATGCAACTGCGTGAATCTAACATGAATCAAAACGAGCGGCACAATGTTTCTCATGCTGTTATACGAACCTACCACGAATCGAACAGAAAGCTGTGCAAAGCTTGCATAGGACGGTTCGAAAAAAAGTGCACAGTTTCTCATGCAGCAACGCAAAATTAGTATGGATCTAAAATAAGCCAGCACAATGTTTCCTGTGTCACTGAGGGAAACTAGCCCAGATCGTGAAAAAACACGCAAAGTTTCTCATTCCGCTGCGCACAACTACCACGGACCGAAAAAAGACCCACACAAATCTTCTCATGTTGCAAACCTATCATGGATCTAAAGACACTCACAAAGTTTGTTGTGGTTCTGCACAAAACTAACAAGGATTTTAAAAAAATGACCTGTGCCAAGTTTCTCGTTCTGCCACACAAAACTAACATAGGAATGAACCCCCAAGCTCAGCGCAAAACCAGGCGAAATTTCAGTGGTGGCGGAACTGCAATGCAAATTTAACAGAACCGGCAGAAACAGAATCCAGACTGCACATTGCGCTTGCCATGTGAACATTTGCTCACACCTAATCCTAAGGCATCCCCATTGCCGTAATTAGATGAGAATTGGCTCATACCTCTATGAAGGCAATGGTAGACTGTAGACTATTTTAATTTTATTTTTTATACTTTGTCTTTATTGCAATTGTCATACATCATAATAATCAACATTGGGAATTAAACGTTCAAACAAAAAAATCAAAGGCGAACCCCTCCTCCCCCGCCCCAACTGTCATTCTCTCAGTATTTAGTCCCAACTGTCATTCTCTCAGTATTTAGTTATTATGCACCCTTTCCCCTCTTCAACTCCCCTCCCTCCCCTTAACGGTGTCTTCTTCAACAATCTTAAAACCAACACATAAGAGTTTGGTTGTGTCCAGGCAGAGAATATTTCCACAAGTATCTCAGTATTGTCTCAGGCCACCTCAGAGAGCCACTTCCCTTCCTGGGATATTGTCTGATTGGGGGGCAGATGTTTTCAGGGGGAGAGACTCACCATCCTCCCAGTTTAATCCTCTCAGTACTATGGGCCCCTTATCCATCTTTTATGAGCACCATCTCGTGACTTAACTTTTCAAATATCTTGTCATAAATTCACCCCCCATCAGCTCATGCGGCACTGAGTTTCCGTGAAGTGCTGCAGTTATCCTTTCCATGACGCATATGTTCATGGCCACATTGATCCATTCTTTCTTGCCGGGAGTTCCAACACCTTTCCACTTCAACTAGGCAGGCCCGTGCTGCGAGAAGTAGAGGAGCTGCCACCCCCCCAATCCCCTCACTTCCCTCTCTACTTCCTCCATCACAAATAGTATCAGAAACTGTGTTTTGGTACGCTCAATCCCATCTATGTCTTTAATCCACCCCAACACTTTGTCCCAGAACACCTGTATTCGAGGGCACCCCCAGCACATATGCCAATAGTCGGCCCTACCCCGCCGACTGAAACATCTTTGCGAGCCTGATAGGGTCATATTGCCATCTATGAAGGTGCTTAATGGCGTGCAATTTGTATTGGATCAAGATCGAGGACCGGGAGGCTCCCCTGCACATTTTCAAACAGAGCTCTGGGTCTATTTCCTTGTCCATATCTCTTCCCCGCCGCAGTCTCAGGCTTTCTGTGGACCCCTTCCCAGCAAGCAAGAGTGTGCTATAAATAGCAGAGATCAAACCCTTCGTTTCTCTTCTTTTATCCAGGAGATGTTCGCAGGGAGTAAGGTCTCTCTGTATCACCTCTCTCCATTTTTCCCTCGTGAGCACTCCCTTTAATTGAAGGTTTGGGAAGACCGAAAGGGTGCCTATACCCAGCACCCCCTCCAGGTCCTCTGTGATCGTTTTGAAGGAGCCCCTCTTCCACAGTTGGCCCACCCTTTTCACACCCACCTCAAACCATGCCTGGAACCTCTCGGGGTTCGGAATCGCACCCCGGACACCAGGTGCCCATATGGTCCCTGATTCTATGAAGGAGTTTACCTCCCGGTACCCATCACCACTCAGCTACCGTAGCGGGGGTCAAATTGAGATTGTCCAACCCAATCCACTGAAGTTCCTTCTGCACCCTAAAATGTGGTACAATGACCCTCAACTGTACTGCCTTGTAATACAGGTGCAGATTCAGAAACCCCATCCCCCCCTTTCTGTCGGCAGGTGAGAACCCCATACGCCACCCTTGCTTTCTTGCCCTCCCAGAGGAATCTAAGCATCTCCCCTTTCGTCTCCCGAAAAAAGGACTCCTGAACCCGGATCAGGAGCATCTGAAATGTATATAAGAACCTTGGGAGGCAAACCATCTTTAGAGTATTAAGGAGTCCCAGGCAAGATATGGTGAGTTTTCCCCATTGTTCAAGGTCGTCCCGGAACCCAAAATTAGTGAGGGGTAATTGGCCTCAAATAAGGCTCCCAGCTCCCTCGTGAGATTAATCCCCAAGTATCTCAACGTATCCCACTGAACCGTTAATCCGAGTGAGGCAAATCTATTCCTGTCTCCGTCCCTGTCTTCTTTCAGTGGGAACAGTACCGACTTAGCCCTATTGATCTTAAAGCCTGATAGCGCACCATATTGTTCAATCAGGTGGATTACCCTTGGTATTGAGAAAGAGGGATCTAGAAGCATATCATCTGCGTATAAAGCCACTGTGTAATCAATTTCTCCCACTGTGAATCCTTCTATTCTGGGGTTCACTCTGATCCTTTGGGCCAGCGGTTCCAGGTAGAGAGCAAATAAGATCAGGGAGAGGGGGCAGCCCTGCCTCATTCCCCTACCTAGGGCGAACCAGCGGGAATAACCACCATAGACAGCCACTGACACCTCGGGGGACTTGTACACCACCATTATTGCTGTCACGATCCATGCCCCTGACCCCCTCAGGTATAACAGCCCCCTGGCAGCAGTGGGGCTAAAGCCCTTCACAGTGGCCCCAAGGGCCTTAAAACTCCATCAGAAACATACATGGAGTCAGTACTGGCGTCTTTGGCGCCAGGCTCATTATCAGGAATAAGGCAATACCAGTGTTGGACCTTAATCCAACATGGAGGCCTGTTACATAGCTCAGTTCTTAGAACTGAGCTATGCAAACTAGTGTTTTGGGTGTGGTCGGGCCTTCAGGTGTGGCTGGCTATATAAGCCACACCCAAACTGGAATACACGCTTCGCGTTATTCTGCACTCCTGCAGCGTAACGCTCACTGTGTCCAGCTCCTGCTCATCTGCTTCTCCGGCGGCCCGATCCTGAAGCCCTTGATCCGGATTCCATTTCTAACCTGGAAGAACAAGAACAGCATTAGTGAGCAATAACACTTACCTGCGAGTAACTGGTCCTGAATCCATCCTGCGCTTCACTTACCTCGCCCATCTCTGGATTTCACTGCAACCTGCAAAGGTAAAGAAACAAGGACAGCATTAATAACAATTCTTACCTGGGCAAGCAGAAAGTCCTGGCAGCACCCTGCGCTTCTCTTACCTCGCCCATCTCTGGGTTTCACCGCAACCTGCAAGGGTGAAGGAACAGGGACAGCATTAACAGAGCACTTACCTGGGCAAGCAGCGGTTCGATGATTCATCACTCTGAAACATCGTAGCAACCTGTACAAAGAAGGGAAGAGAACACAGGTTAGCAATTAACACTAATAAACAGCGTAGCACTCCGCGCATCAATAACTCACTGTGGTCTTCGTCATCCGGCGTGGCTACTCCGAAATCACAACCATCCCTGTGAAAACAAAAAGAGACATTGTTAGGGAGCAGCGTAGTGGAGCAAAGATGCCAAGAAGACAGAGAAAACGAAGGGAAAGAAAGAGACAGAATAAAGACTGAAAAGACATTATAACTCACCTGGAACACAGCAAGCAGAGTCGGAGTCACAGCCGGTCTGGACCCAACATATGGGTATATGGACCAGTGAAGCAACTAGGTCCACGGAACGCCTGCATCAACCACGCGCCCCTGCACAGAGACGCAGGACGGAGAGTTCAACCCACAAAAACCTAAGGTGAGCAATAACCCCAAGGGAGGGGATTTGGACCAGTGGGAGGTGGGAGTCCACCCATCACAGAACCAGTATCTTAACCCTCTATTCTCCTGTTATAGGCGCTACCCAACGCCTGGCACATAACCAAGCAGAGAGGGGTCCGGGATAGCACTTAGACTTCCAGCCAGTATCGTGTTGCGCCCCTGTGGATAGCAGGTGAGCGTAGCATTCCCCTCATTAACCTGGACCCCAAGCCTATCTTGCCCAGCACTTCCTCTAGAAAGACCCCCTCCACCCTGTCAAAAGCTTTCTCCGCATCCACCGAAAGAAGGGCTGGGTCCCCCTCATCCCTCTTGTGTTGTGAATCAGATGTAGAGTTTTCCTCATCGCATCTGCTCCCTGTCTACCCATAATAAAGCCCACCTGGTCCGAATGTATCATCTGGGGCATATACGTTTCCAATCTCGCTGCCAGAACCTGCGTGTATATCGTAGCGTCGATATTCAAAAGGGAAATGGGGCGGTATGACCCATATAACCTGGGGTCCCTACCTTCCTTGTGGATCACCGAAATTAGAGCCGGGAGAAGGATTCCGGGGGAATCCCTGTCTAAAGAATATCATTAAAGAGCACAACCATAAAGGGGATGAGGGGGGAGATAAATGACTTATAAAAACCTGCCGAGAACCTGTCTTCCCTCGGGGCCTTGCCCAACGGTAGCCTCCCCACACCCTTTTAATTTCTTCTGCCGTAATTAGGACATCAAGTGCCTCCATCTCCTCCCCAGAAAGCCTTGGTATCTGTGTTCATGGCCAAATAGGCTGATATGTCTTCCCTCCGCAGGCTAGCTTCCGATGTGTATAAGTTTTCATAGAATGTCACGAATGCATCCTGAATTCCCCCGGACCCTGAGTACTGTACGCCATTCACCCTGTCTATGGCCTCCACCCATCTCTCTGCCCGCTGTCCCTGCAACCTGGCAGCCAGTAGTGCATCCGCATTGTCTCCTTTTTCATAGAACTTTTGTTTTAGGAACTGTAGTTTCTTGACTATTAGACCTTCCTCTAGGAGCCTAAGTTCTTCCCTTTTCCTCCTCGAGTCCAGAACCCTTTCCTCCCTTTCTTGAGAGGCCTCCTGCACCCTCCTATCCAGGTGAACAATCTCCTCCCTCAGCTAACGGCCGCTCTCTTTTCTTCCGTGCTCCCTCCCATATCGGGATCCCCCTGCATGTCGCTTTCCCTGCATCCCACACCGTCCGTTTTGGGACCTCGCCAGTGTTATTTATTTTAAAGTATTCCCTGATTTCGGTGGTCATTTCAGCACGGAACACCGGGTCCTCCAGAGTTCCTCATTACATCTCCACTTGGACCCTCCATGCAACAAGCCGAACCTGTTCAGTTCCACCATTACCATGTCATGGTCCGACCACATGATCAGGGAGATCTCCGAGCCCCGCGTCTCCTCCCACAACTCCCTTGATGTTTAAGTAATCTATTCTCGTGAAGGTACTGTGTGGGACTGAGTAGAAAGTGTACCCCTTATCTGTCGGGTGATGATGTCGCCATTCATCCCTGAGTTCATAAACCTCCAACCTCTCCATGACCTTCCCACAACCCCTGCCAGGTGGGTCCTGTGTCACCGTAGCTGCCACTTGTCTGTCTAACTTGATATCAGCCCACATGTTAAAATCACCTCCCAGTATTATATGGCCTGAAGCCTCCAACATCAACTTCGGAAGCGTTTTCAACAAAAACCTCTGCTGGCCCTGGTTGGGACAATAAACCGTGGCGAACGTGAAGTGCACCCTTTGGATTGTACCGGCCACCAGGAGAGCCCTCCCTTCCTCATCTGACCATACCTTTGATACATCCAT
Source organism: Ambystoma mexicanum (assembly GCF_040938575.1). Classification (NCBI taxonomy): domain Eukaryota; kingdom Metazoa; phylum Chordata; class Amphibia; order Caudata; family Ambystomatidae; genus Ambystoma; species Ambystoma mexicanum. The sequence continues at coordinate 108,919,883 of NC_090929.1, read as the reverse complement.
CTTAACCCCCTTCCTTATGAGAATTCCCACCCCCGCTTTACGCAGGGGCCCCAAGCCCCAGTATTCCTGCCTGAGGCCTCCACCCGGGACCCTACATTCCTCCCCTCTAGCATATTTGGTCTCCTGGAGGAACATTACATCCAAGCCCGCTCTATCGAACTCCCTAGCAACCGTTTTGTGGGAGAGTTATTCTCCTTAACATTCAACGTCTCCACCCTAAGATGACCGCCCCCCTGCGTCCCTGAATTTACTGCCATATTACTACCCCCTTGCACTAATCCCCTTTAAGCTCCCCAGGCGGCCCTGCCCAGAGCTCCACCTCCCAACAACTGAAACTCCACAACTTCAAGAAGATCCGCAACCTATCCCCAATACCCACCCCCAGCCCAACACCCCTCAATGGGGTGTAACACTTGCCGGTTAACATCGCCGAAGTCAAACCACCTGCTGGGACAGTTTCCCTCCCGGTCTGACCTTTAAATTTCCTCATTACTATTGAGCCCCCTCTCTCCCGCCCACTTCCAAACAGGGCACCTCACTCAACTCCACTTGTGGCGCCCAAAGGGACAACTCATTATTATACAAGAATCCTTCATCAACGATACCACACTGACCCGCACCACCACCACTAGCACCACCCTCCGCCTCAATGGGAACCCCACCCTTCACAATTATCCCATAATTGACAACACGGAGGGATTCATGTGTCCACCACAGGCGAGGTGTTTAGTTTCCTGAATTTCCTGGATCCAGGTACACGTTTTCTCCTATGCCCTTTGATGCGCTACTGTCTGTCATCGTCCAACCTTTCTCCCTGGTTCTTCGCATCGTCAGATCCATCCAGCAACTCCCTCATCTCTGTGTGAATATCATCCTCCGTCACCAGTCTATGTCTATGCCCATCCCACTCAAATGTGAGGAAGAACGGGAACCCCCATCTATAGCGCACTCCTTTCACCTGGAGCCACTTTGTCAAAGGCAGACAGTCTTCTCCGTTCCAAGGTCAAGGAAGAGAGATCCTGAAAAATGGTTACTCTTGACGTGCCATAGTTGATCGGCCCTTTCTGTTTCACTTTCTCCAGGATTTTTATTTTGTCTGTGTAATTGTGAAAGCGGGCCAGGACTGATCTGGGCCCCCAGCCCCGCTTCTCCCGCCCGGTGAATCCTCTCTATCTTGGCCTCATCGACGGAGTAGTCTTCAAAAACCAGCTTTGTGACTTTGTGGAGGGTTCTTTTCAAATCTTGTTCTGATTCCCCCTCTCTTTCTGGAATCCCGAAGAGCCTAATGTTGTTCTGCCTTTCACAGTTTTCTAAATCGTCCGTTTTCATTCGAAATTCCTCCTCCCTGTTCCATTTTCGACATCTGCTGGTCCATTTGTGCCTCCAGAGTGTCCAGGCAGATTTGGTTGTGTACGACTTCTTCCAGCCGTTGCTCCATCTTATCTATCCACTGGGTAATCGTGTCCACCCTGCTTCCAATATCTGCCCTCATGTTCCGTATTTCTTCCATCAGGGCCGATACGTCCTTTTTGGTTGCAGCCGATTCCTCTGATGTGGAAGCCATGGCGCTGCGCCCAGAGTTCCAGGTCCTGAGTTGCTCGGTGTATATTGGTTTGTGGCCAACTTCTTCGCCTCCATGCACCCCTGTCTGTTTTCGGTATGCAACCCGCCCTTTTCTCCTGGGGCTCGCCCCGGCGTTATGTGAGGTCCTACTTATTTCTTGATTTGTGTCTTTCGCCTCAAGGTCCTATGCCCTTCCTGTTCTGTTACCCCCCCCGCTGCAGTCCTGGTGGCGGGCAAATGCCCCGGAGTCAGGGGCCCACAACACGCCTGTCTGGCCTAGAGTGGACCCTCTCTCCTCCACTCCTGGAAGGCGGTTCGGCGGGGGGAGCACCCCGTCGAGGTACTCGTCTCAGGACACTGTTTTGAGCGACCTCTAGCTCAGTTCCACATGTCTACTCCCCTGTCCCGGCCTTTAGGCCTTCCTTCACATAGAGCTCTGACCAAATGTCTATCTCTTCCTTGGTTGCGGCGGGGGTAGCTCGTGCCACTAATTGGGTTCCCCTTACTCACAACAGAGTGGTATAACTTATTTTCCGCGGGGGTCCGCACCTGGAGAACAAATCCTTGTGCCCTGCCGAGGAACGGCCCAGGGATTTTACTGAGTATGATTGCTGGACCCCAGCTTCTACCAAGTAGGGGGGCACATGCCCCAGGGATTTACCTGGGGGCCCACACCTTCTTAGGGTCCCCGCAGGTAGGGGTGGGTTCTATGGGTCTTCTTGGTACCCTTCTGGTATCTCCCCTTTCCCTGTTCTCTTTTTCCGGACCTCTTCTTCTCTCCCCGGGACCCCTTATATGTCGCCAGTTGCGGGAGGTTGCAGCGTCTCCCTTCTACTGAGTCACGGGTGCCGCCAGATCAAGTGCTTGCGTACTGTTCCTTGTAGGGGATTTGGGCCACCCCTATGGTATGTAACTATTGTTCCACTTCTGGTTTTAGGGGTATTCTCTTCACCTCTGGCAGGGCGCAGTGCTCACCACTGGGTCCCATTCAATGGTGGAGGTGCCTCCCCTCCGACAACCTCTGTCTGCTGCTTCAGTGGCCTCTTTCTTCTTTTTCTTTGGCCGACCCACACCACCTGCGCACCTCTCCTCCTTATATCTGCGACTGAAGCCGCTTGGGCGCTCACCTTCAGTCCAGAGACCCCTTGCTCCTTGTATCCTCGTGTGGCCTGCTCCTTTTCCTGAGGCTCTGGGGGGCACCCCTGCCTCACCCCAATCAGTGCTCCTCGGGTGCGCCAACACAATGCCTCGCATGGGTCTCCTGCGGCCTCCCGGGGGTATGCGGGTCTCCCTCAGTGATTCCAGGATGATGCCTAGTCCAGGGCAGTCCTCCGGTGCACCGCTACCTCCGGCGTGATGTTGCTGCACAAGGAGGAGGCCCCTCCACCCGGCGGACCGGCACCCAGAAACCCGCCGGCCGCCTGAATGGTAGGGGGGGTCTGCTCAGCCCCAGCTGTATTCCCTGCTCAAGTGGAGGGGACGTTGCTGTTGGGGGCTGAAGGCCCTCCCCTAGAGACACGCTGCCGCCTAGACGGTAGCTCGGGGGGGGGGGGGTGGGTCCTTTCAGTCCCCACTGTATTCCCCACTTGTGTGCACTGTGGTGGATGGGGCAACGGCTTACCTCTCAACGCGCTCTGGCTCGCTCCTCTGTCCTCCTCCCTCCGGCGTCTCTCCTCTGGATGTGCTGGCCATACAGGGAGAGACTCTTGCAGTTTCGGGCGGCGTTACATATGCTGTATCTCCTTCGTTCAGGGCCAAATTCACTCACTCTTTCACCCACAGGTTCCACTAATATTCCCACAGCCGCCAGTCGAGTCTTAGTGGAGGGGGGCTAGTTAGGTGGTGTCTCAGTCCACTTCTCCAGACCCCAAGGGGAGAGCTAAACGCTGAAGCTGCTCACATCAGCGCGCCCCCTGGTGGCCTTCCAAGTGGAGACTTTTGACCCTCTATACCAAGATCTTAACACCTGTGCCTAACTCTCTATATTCTGACTTACATATGCTAGCAACACACTGCTCTTGCTTGATCCTTATTTATTGGATCCAGCACTGCTCCTATACTCTGAGTAGGATAAATGCAACAGAAGAGGATCCAATTACCTATCCGTGGGAAAAAAACGATTGTTGACGGACTGGATAACTACCTCAGAAGGAAAAATTAACTATATGTTCTTTCGTCAACTATGTTATGACAAAAAGAGAGTAAACTGCAGAGTGTTTTTATGAGGCTTAGGTTCAATCTCCTGCCAACCATGGAGTTATTAGGGGCCAGAGGTAAGTTAGAGTTTTTGGCTAAGCCATGTCACTTCTGAAAAAAGTAGGTAAGGTGGAGACCCTTGGGCGCATATTTGTGAAGTGTATCAATTTGGCACACATTCGAGTTTTCTACTTTTTAAAATGTGGTCATGATGTAGTTATCCTCCAGACATCTAGCTTTTGGGAAATAATTTTAAAAGGAATGCACAAATCCTTAATTATTACAGTTATGTTATATAGCCAAACCGTGCCGGGTATGAATTAGCAATTTTAAATCTTTCTAACTTTGTACAGTTTAATGATTGTTATACATTTTATGGTGGAATTTAACAAATTAATCAATTGCTCATTTAGGGAGTATAATTTATGTCAGTTTTATTGTATTTTTTTGCCACTATGCATGTCTTTCGGGCACACTAGTGCCGATTGTATATTTGAAAACACTACCTTCTTTCTCAATCGCTATTCATGGCCTTCGACAATGACCATTGGCTATGGACCTTTTACATGTTACCCCAATAGCCATGGCCTTCAGTAATGACCAGTGCCCACGGCCTTCAGCCGTGGCTACTCTACATATTGCTCCAATAGGTTTCCTAAATAGGCTCACTAGCCATTGCACCATATTGCAGCCCTTGACATGTTGCCCTAATAGGTCTCGTTGGGGCCCACTAGCCATGGCCTTTGGCCATGTCCACTTTCCATATTGCATCATTCGGTTCCTTAAAGTAACTGAGTAGCCTTATCCTTCAACCACACCCATTACCCCTCTACTCACTATAGCTGTAAAATTCCACTTTCTTTGGTATTAATCTCATTTTGATTAACTTTAAAAAGAAAGTTCTTCCCATAACAGCGGTTATATTAGCAGTGCACTACAAATAACCCTGGTTATCTGTAAACGGCCGCAAACACCGTTGAATGCAAGCAGACGGAGTGTCTGAGGCGGCTGCAACCTTCTGTTGCGGTGCGGCTTGTCTTATGTAGGACCCTAGTGGGTCCTTTCCTCTAAAAAATAATTCTGCGCGGAGTGAGGGTTGCAGGCTGCTGCTGGAGCCAGGAGCTGCTCCAACTGAAGCGTCTTGCTCCCCGGCCATTCTGTTGTTCCTTGGGAGTCCAGGTGCGGCGGGTTGCCATATGGGACTTTGCGCCCCTAGTCAAGTAGCTTGTGGAGCCGGACCGTGCAGCTGGTATCACGGCACGACTCCAACTAACCAACGGGCAAGCAATAACTCCCTTCTGTACTGTTGTTGTTCCAGCCTTTTGACATGCCCTGCACATCATTTTGTGCTGCCTTCACCTACATGAGAAGCCTGAGCATGAGCTGGTAATTCGACCACCTTTAAACTTTGCACGAACCAGTGCCATCTGTGAGTGAATCAGGGCTAGCTGCGTGGAGTGCTTCCTCTACTGTCTGCTCTTTGAAATTCTACTAGCCCCACTAGTTTGAAGCGCGGACTATTAAGTCTACCACCTGTTAATCAGGCTGAAAATAACTCCACCCCTGAGCCAAGCATGGCTCTAATGCGGACTGGACTCGGCTTAGCAGCCGCATCACCTCTGTTTAATAGGGACCGCGTGTCAGAGGTTCTCGCCTTAAGCTCCCACAGGAGACAGAGGTTGCATAGGGGCATCCTTAGTGCGGCCAAGGTACAAGACGACTCCTGCAAGAATCTTTACAGGGCCCTGGATGTTCCAACACTAATTCCTGACTCTATAGGTCCGTCCAGCCCAGAACGTTCATTGAGAAGGGGCACCATTGACCCCATCACGTCAACTTTCTCCTCTGCCGTAACCACCCTGCTGGGTGGGATTAAGAATTATGCTAGAAGGGATCTTGAATTCACAACTTCATCATCCACAGTTCTAACAAAGGGCCTAAGGCAGACTGCCCTCCAAACAGATGACACTGCTTCTATCCAGTTTTTTCGCATCTTAAAGCAAGCATTTCTAAAGAGCTTCTTCAGTGTCAAAGCTTATTGGATATCTGTTCTCTGATGGACACTCTGAATAAGTTCCTCTCGGCCACATGTCCTCATAGAGAAAACATGGCAACACAGACCGAAGTACAATCTCCTACAGTCATTTTGAGTCAGCCGATAAAAATGTATAACGGTTGCCAAGCAAATCTACAAGGGGAGAGATTGGATCAAGCCTCTCAAACCAAGCTTATTAGAGATATCCCCTCGGCATCTTTAAGGATCTTACCTGCCATTAATGAACAGGCCAAATTTCCCAGCACCGACCCTAAGGGTCACGTTACGGACTCATCAGGAGGAGGAGAACCATCTCCGGTTCCCGAAGAACCTCAAAACCTTCCTCTTTGCTTCTGCTTTCTCTCCCCCTCTCCCCTGCTAAATTCCTGATTGAAACTACACTGAATCGGCACCGGGCCACTCTCACTGATCTCGGTCTCCGGCCCAGCCACCTGCCCCTGGCACTGCCTCCCTGGGAACCGCTGCACCGCGGGACTGTCTCTGTATCCGTACAGCCCCCCTCCGAGCACTTGTTCTGCACTTACCTTGCACTTGCCACCAGCTGGCCCCTTATTTATTTATTTATCCTATTATTCCACTATCCCATGTACTGCACTTTCCCCTCTCCCTTGCCCCTAGCACTTTCCCTTCCCCCCTTCCCATGCACTTGCGCGATCTGAATGACACCTGGCCTAGTAGGATCATTGTCTGTCTTCCCATTGTCCCCCCTCCCTGCCTCGTCACGCCTTGAAACACTTGTGTATAGGCGCGTTATAAATGCCATATCATATCATATATATTTCTTAACCGCGGTACTTGATCACAATCTTGCCGAAAACTTAATGCACAAGCATTAGTAGTCAATGCTATACGTAAGCAGGTATCCATGCGAAACGTGCGATTGAAAAAAGCTCAAATGCCAAGTATCAAAGACATTAGCACCCATGCCTTTATTATGGATGAAATTGTGTCATCTCTAACATTGGGAAAGCAGCTGGCAGAGAGACCAGAGAAGCGCTACGCAATAAAGTTCTTGCATGGCTGCAACATTGTACAGGCCCTGGGGTTGTTAGATTGGTTGACTTGAAGGTCATTCACTGGATTGACTTGAGCGATTGGTGCTCTTCACCAAATAGTGACTGTTGCATAGTGGGCTGTGGGTCCAGTACGTTACCACATTATCTTAGCACACGCAATTACCTCCCTAGAGGGGGCTCAAATTGTAAACTAATACTTTAAGTGCATTGTTAGATGGAAAATGTATTGTCCATGTTTCTTTGACCCGTCATGGTCATGTATGGAAATAAGAAATCGCCTAACTCTTTCGCTAGGAACGTAGGAGCTCCTTTTAGACTTTAGCTAATACGAACTATTATTTCATTTACTAGGGCTGATATTTCCTGCCTCTGAACACATTTCATCCTTGTTCTGAGAAATATGCATGCACAGCTTGGACTGTCCAACCCTGACCTACACCAGGTGAATGATTATGGGTAACACCATTGCAGACCTATTGCACATTGTTATTTTGTATGCATACATATTATACCCTACCAAAATGGAAAAGTATGTTTAGATTGTAATTAATGTATGGATGTACACAAAAGAAAAAAACAGGATTGATTGCTCCTGAGGAAGGGAGCCATCCCGAAACACACAGAGCTGATCTTCACCTCTTACTGATGTTATGTTATCCTGTATATGAAAAATATTCTTCTTTTATCTTTTGATTAAAACATCTTTTTCCTTGCTCTGAACAATTCTAATTTTTTTCTTGACCGAATGGTAAATAATTTGCTCTGATGAATTCTGGCCCCTCTGCAGGACCATTTGCAATTTAATTGATTCATTCAGAAGGATTGACTGTCATACAGTACTAATAGGTGTGCGGGGGTGTTAAGATGGATTTCTCCATCTCGGACCTGGAGGGGCAGAGGTTCAGAAGGCCAGCCTAGTTTCTTGGAACAGGGTACCCTCTGGACAAGCCAGACCAATCAGGGAAGCGATGGCGGCGGTCAAGACTAAGTCTCAAGAGGGGTGAGGGTGACTGAAAGACCTCAATGAGCACACAAAGCAAGGACACTTACAAATTACTCCAGACACGCGTTATATTAAAAATATAGACACATTTATTACAAGGCCTTTGTAACATCGACCATAGCAAAGAATCACAATAATACTAAAGTAAACCAACACATCACAATCAATACAATATATATACAAGACCGAGGGGTCTAAGGAGTTAGGAGCACGTAATATGTAGACCACCTACATGGGGAGGAAAACAGGCACTGCAAGTAATCATTAGACCCAATTCGACATCAGAAATACACCTAACTAGGAGGAAGTCCAAGCCCTACGAAGAGAGGAGCCTTATGCTCAAAAGTACTTGCACGCGATGGTGCCAATGAAAAAAGTAGGGTCTCTTCAAGGGTCTCAGGCAAGTCAGGAAGGTGAATGAAGCGATGAAGAACAAGTCCCCACTACTCAAGCAAGGCCTCCACTTGTGGGCAGAGGCAGGGTGAGAGTGCGGGATAGAGTCGCTATTTCGCAACAGCAGTAGAAAAGAAACGGGCTCCTGCGCGAGGGACCACCGGTTGGGGTATGGACTACTCACCGGTCCCCGACGCAGGCAGACCCAGACTTCTCCAGTTCAGTTCACATTGCTGGCAGGTTCATCTGCGATGATCAGGATGTCTCGACACCGTGTAGATTCTGTGTAGCAGGATGCAGGGTCGAGGGTGTCCCAAATGCAGTGGACGTGCACAGGTTGTTACCACAGCAGGGCAACACGGCAACCAGGTTTACTCTGGTCCAGGCGCACTCGTCTCACTTCAGACCTGGGAATGCCAAGTGTATGAAATTCAGTGTGAGGGTGCTGTGGACGCAGAGCAAGCAGTAGACCAATTTTCAAGGGCTTCCCCGAAATGGCGGCGGTGACAGAGCAAAACGTCCTGCTTAAGCTGTTCAGCCCACTGGTTGGCCCAGGGACACTTCCGAATAGGCTTACTTGCAGGGTTTGATGAAGGTGCCGGGAATAGTTGATCCCACTATTCCAATGGGTCGAAGCGCCTTTGCAGACCTTCTAGGACGATCAGATGCAGAGAGGTCTCACAGGACGACAGCGGGTCAGGGTGCCAAACCTTCAGCGGGTCACCAGAGGTTCCTCGACTCAGCTTCTTGTTGCAGGATACTTGGCTCCTTATCCCTTGTTCGGTGTGAACTCAGGAGATCAACATGGTAGTGGTGTTTCCAGCCTCCTTTTATCCATAGTTCCCTTCGTGCCAAAACGGAGAGGACCCAATGGGAGATCTGCTCACAAACACTCGCACCATACGTGGACCTATCACGGACCACGGTGGTCCCAGGCATTCAGTACACTCCAGACTCTCTGGCACCCAGGATGTGTATTGGGAACAGACATCCCAACCCACATCCTGGAGGCACACACAAGGCATGCAGAAGCCCGCAAAAGCTTTGGGTTTCACGGGAAAGTGCATGACCAAATAAGGACGGACCCGGGGAAGGTGAAGGGGCAAGACGTTCAGAGGACAGGATAAAGAACCTCGTGGCATGGCCATTTTGGAGCCAGGTCACTCATTTGTGCCAAACGCAGTAAGCGCGGATAACATGGTGAAAAAGGGTTCAAAACACAAGAGAAACGATAGCTGCCACCAGTCCTGTCCGTGACACACTTGCCAGTTCATAAGGAACAAGTTACTTACCTGTAACTGTTGTTCTCCAGCATGGGCCTGGCATGGATTCACATGCTCATGAATATTCCCCGTCGTCAGGCTGGGAATCCTCGGTAAAGAAAAAATCAGTATCAGTTTCGTTTCTGATCTGTCTTTCTTAGTAGTAACCAATCACTGATCTCTGGGTCATACTGCCCCCAGACAATGACTGCCCTCTCCCTAATCCCCGCCTCTGGCAGCCATCCTCAGATTTGGTAGCACGCAAAGTGGCAGTATGACCAAGTGAAGAGCCGCAGAGGGGTAGGTGGGAGGGATCGCATGTGAATCCATGCCAGACCCATGCTGGAGAACAACAGTTACAGGTAAGTAACTTGTTCCAGCATGGGGTCTGGCATGGATTCACATGCTCATGAATAAAAGAATACATAGCAGTATACACATGCACAACCACGGGAGGTGGCAAAGGCTCAACATTAAGCATTACATCCAAAACTCAACATCAAGCAATTCTTACCTCCTCACCAGGCTCACCTTAGGCGAACAGGTTGCGTAGCACTGCTTGGACGACCCTGGACTCCTCCCTGGAGTCCCGATCGACACAGTAGAATCTTGTGGAGGTGTGCGTCGACCTCCACGTAGCAGCCCTGCAGATGTCCAGCAGGGGCACACCAGACAGGAACGCCGTGGTAGCAGTGATCGCTCTGGTCAAATGGGCTCTCGGACAGCCGGGCAGCGGTCGGTTTGCCAACCGGTGACAGTGCATGATGCAGCCGGAGAGCCATCTGGAAATGGAAGTCTTCGAGAGAGCCTTCCCTTGATTCATAGACCCAAAGTTCCAAACAGTTGGGATGTCTTCCGAAAACTCTTCGTGCGGTCCACGTAGAACTTCAGCGCTCTAGCTACATCCAGCGAGTGCAAAGTCCTCTCGGTCGGCGTCAAAGGCGACGGGAAGAAAACTGGTAACACCAAGGGCTCGTTGAGGTGGAAATCCCACGGCACCTTGGGCATCAAGGAGGGGTGCGTCCTCAGCACCACCCTCGTGTCATGGAAAGTCAAGTATGGAGGCTTGCAAGATAGGGCCTGGATCCCTCCCACTCGTCGTGCGGAGGTGATGGCCACAAGGAAAGCTGTCTTCCATGACAGGAACTTCAAAGGCGCCGAATGCATAGGCTCGAATGGGGCCCCCATGAGCCTGGTCAGCACCACATTCAGCTCCCACGCCGGGGCAGAAGCCTTCACCGGCGGGAACGATCGGAATAGTCCCTTCATAAATTCCTTCACCAGGCGATGAGACCACAAGGATGCCCGTCCCGTAGTCCTGGTATATCGGGAGATGGCAGCCAGATGTATTTTGATGGAGGCGTGAGCCAGTCCAGCTTTGGCCAGCGACAGTAGGTACGGCAGTACTTGAAGGGCCGTAATCCGCAGAGGGTTAATCTTCTGTGCACGGCACCAGACAGAGAACCTCTTCCACTTATGACCGTAACACTTAAGAGTTGAGGACGCCCTGGCTTTTGCAAGAATCTGTCTGCAGTCAGCCGGGATATCGTACCCTCCAAACTCTAGGGCTGCAGGAGCCAGGCCTGCAAGTTCAGCGACTGTGGGTCGTGATGGAGAATGGCGCCTCCTTCTCTGGAGAGAAGATCCGCGTCCGCCGGCAGCTTGACTGGTGGGGACGTTGACAAGTCCAGAAGGTCCGGGAACCAGATCTGCTTTGGCCACGCCGGTGCGACGAGCATCATTCTGCACCTGGACTTCTTGAGCTGGTTGATGAGGCGGAGCAGCAATGGCGGGAACGCGTATAGAAACAGGCTGTCCCAGGGGACCGAGAAAGCATCGCCCATGCTCCTCGGTTGCGGGAACCTGCTGGCGAACCTCTGGCACTTGGAGTTTGTCGCCGTCGCGAATAGGTCGATCCGGGGTTTGCCCCATCGTCGAAAGAGCCGATCCACCTGGTCCTGACGTAGTTCCCATTCATGGCACGAGCGCAGCTCCCTGCTGAGTGAGTCGGCAATGGTGTTTTTTATTCCTGCCAAGTGGAAGGGAACCAGAAACATCCCCTGGGCGACGGCCCAGTGCCACAGATCCTGGGCCTCCTTGGATAGGGCTGGGGATCCGGTGCCCCCCTGCTTCCGTATGAAGAACATCGTGGTGGTGTTGTCGGTGAAGATCCTCACCACTTTGTCCTTGAGGGACGGAAGGAATGACTTGAGCGCCCAGAACACTGCTCGGAGCTCCAGAATGTTGATGTGGAGAGACCTCTCCTCCGGGAGCCAAAGGCCTCTTGCGTGGAGGTCTCCGGTGTGGGCCCCCAACCCTCCAGAGAGGCGTCTGTCGTCACCGTCTCCTGAAACGCCGGGGTTTGAAAGTCCGTGCCTGTAGTGAGGTGAGCACGGGTACCCCACCATAGGATCGCCCGAGAGGGATCCTGTCCTCGAAGCAGCCAGTCGCCTGAAACCAGCGGGCGTCGAGGAACTCCTGTAGCGGACGCATCCGAAGTCTGCAAAGGGGTACAAGATAGATGCATGAGGACATCATCCCGAGGAGGGACTTGATGGACCTCACCCTGGCCACGTCCGTGGCTAGCAGGCGTCACACCTTGCCCAGGATGGTCTTCGTCCTCTCCTCTGACGGGGAGGCCAATTGCCCCTCTGTATCAAGCTTTGCTCCCAGAAACAGTGCTACTTGCGACGGAACCAGGTGGGATTTGGGGTAGTTGATGGCGAACCCCAGTTCCGTGAGCAGCCGGACGGTCCTCGCTGTGTGTTCGATGGCGAGTTCTCTTGTCCTTGCCCGGATTAGCCAGTCATCCAGGATTGGGGAAGACGTGTATCCCCTGCAGGCGCAGCCGCGCCGCCACTGGTGCCAGGCACTTGTAAATACCCTGGGTGCCGACTTTAATCCGAACGGTAGAGCTCTGAATTGGTAGTGGCGTCCCTGAACCACAAACCTGAGAAACTTCCTGTGCCCTTTTAGAACGGGGATGTGGAAGTAAGCATCTCCAGGTCCAACGACGACAGGAAGTCGCCCTCCTCCAGCTGTCCCAGCACGTGCTGGAGGGTGACCATCCTGAATTTCTGCGGCTTTATGTATTTGTTTAACCGACGCAGGTCCAGGATGGGGCGCCAACCGCCTGTCTTCTTTCTGACGAGGAAGTACCTTGAGTACACTCCGGAGCCCCGGAGCCTCGTGGGGACGAGTTCGATGGCACCTTTGAGCATCGCCCTTACCTCCAACAGCAGTTGAGGGACATGATTCTCCTTCCTGGCCACGGGAGGAATGCGAGGGCACTTCTTTTGGAATTCCAGCGAGTGCCTGTTGGCCAGGGTGTCCAGCACCCAACGGTCGGTGGAGATGGACTCCCACACGCTGGCGAACTTCGTCAGCCGGCCTCCCACCGGGGTTCTTCGGTGGGGGCCCGACGACACGGCTGGGTCAGTCTTGCTTGGAGGCGGCCTTGCTGCCTTGGCCTCCTTGGCGACGACGGCGGGATCCCCCTTGCTTGCCGCGACCTCTGTAGGCTTCCTGGGAAAAGGAGCGGGCCGCCTGGCGGTATGTGGAAGAGCCACCGCTGGATCCTTTGAAGGCACCCTGTCTGCCTCCAGAGCTCCGAAAGGGCCGTCGTTGTTGAAGTACCCCTAAGGCCCGGGCCGTCTCCGAGTCGGTCTTGATGGCCTGGTGAGACTCGTCCACCGCCTTACCAAAGAGGTTGTTGCCGTCGAACGGCATATCCAACACTCTGGTCTGGACGTCCTGGCGAAAGTATGTCGCCTTGAGCCATCCTCGTCGTCGGAGGCAAACTCCGTTGCCCAGTTGGTGAAATCCGGTATCGGCAATGTCTGTTGCCACCGTTATGGCGTGATCCGACGCCACCTCGCCTTCCTGCTGAATTTGTAGGGCCTCCGCCCTCTTATCGTCAGGTAGGAAGTCTAGCAGGGGAGCTATCTTGAACCAGAGCTCCCTGTCGTAGAGGGCTACGATCGCTAAGGCATTGGCCGCCTTAATCGTCGTCCCATGGAGTACAACTTCTTGCCCTCGCTGCCCGGCGGGGAAGTGGAAGTTGAAGCCGCCGTACCCGCTGCTTTCTTCTTAGCCGCTGCCGAGACGACAGAGTCCGGCTTGGGCTGGGCCCTGAGGCACAAGGGGGCAGCATCGGGGACTCGGTACTTCTTCTCGTACCTGTCCCTCTTGGCGGGTGTTGTGGAAGGGTTCTTGAGGACAGCAAGCCCCTCGTCCCAGATGTCGTCGAGCAAAGGCACTGTGAGGACCGTCTTCCTCTTGGCCTCTCGTCGTTGGTAAAGAAACCCTTCCTTTTTTTGTTCTTCAGGGCAGAGCTGGAAGAGCTCGGATGCCCTGGTTATCATGGCGTGAAAGGAGCCAATTTCGTCGGCTGGAGAAGCCCGAGGGGGGGTTATGACGGGATGTCCGCTGTGTCATCGCCGCCGTCGTCGTCTGTCCCCGTCGCTGTATCCGTTGCCGTATCCTCTCTAGGGTCCGGCGAGGGGGATGAGGGGTCCACAGGCCTCGCGGGCACGAAGGGTGGAGAGGGGTGGATTCTCCTCTGCTTGTTCGGAGGGTTTCCCGACGGGCCTGGTTCTGGATCCTCCATCGGGGTCCGTGGTAATCTCGTCCTTATCTCAGTACATAAGGATTGGATCGCCAACAAAATGGCCGCTGAGCTATCCTGGGGCTCGGGTAATGGCTGCGACGGAAGGGATGGCAGCTCCACTGGGCCCTCTTCGTCGCCATCGTCGCTATCTTCGATTACGTCAGCGGGGACCATCCCCTGGGATCGAACCTTCTCGAAGCTCTCGTTGAGGCCTATGAACCTCTCGTTGAGGCCTTTCTCGGTTTCCACCAGCTCCTCCTCAGAGGCTGATTCCGAGTCTGTAATGGCCACCGCCCCCCCCTTTTTAAACCGGGGCTTCACGGGGGTCTTAACGATGGGCTGGAAAGAGGATTCCCTCCGCGGTGGCAGGGATACTCTGGGCCCCGAGGCCGTTTCCACTGGCGTAGGCGATCAAAGGATCGGCTGGATCAAAGCCCTCACCACCTTAGGTGCGTCCTGGGCCTTCGCCTTCGCCTTGCCAGCAGCTTACCCAGGTTCTCGGACTTCCTCTTCCCCAAACCAGAGCGCTGGCTCGTGGTTGAACGTGCCGGGGAAGTCGCGCCCTGCCTGGCAGCCGAAGAGCCCGACCTTTCGGTGCTCCCGGTGCCTGCGGACTCGCAGTGCTTGGCCTTCTGTTGGGCCCCCGTTGCCGGGGCGCCCTCACAGGACTTAGAAGCCCGCTCAGACTTTTTCTTCGCCTTCTCACCTGCTGTGCCCTTCTCCAGCCAGGCGGTGAGGCGGGAACGACGATCTTGTTTGGTCCGTTCCGAAAGGTTCTTGCAGAACGCACAGTCCTTCTCCACATGCGTCTTGTCCTCATGAAGGCAGTAGAGACATTGCGAATGCTCGTCCTCCTTGAAAACGTTTTGTAATCCGCATCCAGGGCAGCACCTGAACAGCTTGGATCCGGGCGTCGAGGTTCCCTTGTCCTGGGCCATGTCCGTTGAGGTAGGCTGCAGATCTTCCGGAATCCTCCAAGAAGCGTAAACTCAACGAAAACTTCACCCTTGAGGGGCGTAGAAGAATTCCGAAACGGGTCCCCGTTATCGGAAGTAGAAACGGTGGAGCTTGAGGCTCGATTAAACCGAAAAAATGAGAAAATCTCCTGAAAAAGCGCGAAAACGCAGCAAAAACTCGAGAGCTAAAGCACGAGGACTCCCAACACTTGAGCGTGCGGTAAAAATCTGAGGATGGCTGCCAGAGGCGGGGATAAGGGAGAGGGCAGTCATTGGCTGGGGGCAGTATGAGCCAGAGATCAGTGATTGGTTACTACTAAGAAAGACAGATCAGAAACGAAACTGATACTGATTTTTTCTTTACTGAGGATTCCCAGCCTGACGACGGGGAATATTCATGAGCATGTGAATCCATGCCAGACCCCATGCTGGAGAATAAGTCCACCGAGAGTTTCTAGGGCCTTTGGAATGACTAGAGACCCAAGAGCGTGGTAAAGGAAGTTACAGTGCACTCTTGTTTCATGTTGCACAAAAGCTGCAACATGAGGAAAAGACTAAGGGAAACCAAGTCTCCTAGTACTGACTGTCTTAAGGGCATGTCAGTTTCCCCATAAGAATTGAGCGAAAGCCCAGAGGAGAGCGGCGGAAGGCTGCGCTTCTCTGGCAAAGTCTAGATCAGGGTGTAAAACAGCAGCAAAAAGTTTGGGGGTTGCCACATGGAGGGAAAATTACATACAATATAAAATCTTTCCTAAGAGGGGGCGCGAGTGTTCCACAGCTTGTGGTCATTTTCTGCGTGAGCTCTTACCAGCTTCTTGTGAATGAGTCTGTAGGCCTTGCGTCTTCTGCTTTTGTCACTTTTCATCTTTGCAGCTTTTTCCAATATTGATGCCACCCAAAAAGGAAGCCTGTAAAGGAAGCAAGAGAACAGTCATGATGTGGTCTGATGTTTAATAAACGACTTATTCATTTTGTACTGCCTTGTGCTTGATGGTTATGTGTGCTTGGTACCCCCCCCAACATGACTCTCTAGGCTGGAACCAACACTACTCGCTTCTGATTGGAAGTGTTTCTCTTTAAAGGGCATCAGGTCTTTTGAGTTTTGGCTGACAGATGGTATAAGGAATAAGTCTTCAGTGACTAACTGTAAGGGGAACTTCAAAGGTTAACGGAGGGGATCACCAAGACTAAGTACTCCATTAGGCCAGTGCATTGTATGCTTCCGCATTTTGGGCAAGAAGTGCGTTGCATCTGTGCGCTCTTCTCCAGCCTTGCTTTTGGTGCATGCCTACAGAGTGTGCTGTTCCTTGCCACACTATTTTCTTCCTCTGTCTACACACACTCTCTGCTTTCAAGGCCAAAAGGTGGGACTGAGCAGGAAACGTGTTGTAGCAGCAGCTTGCACCTCTTAGTGCTGCTGGGGAAGAAGCTTCTAATATGTCCTTGTGTAGGGGTGTGGGGGAGACCTGGAGTTCCAACAGAAGTGGTGGTGGGGTAGGTAGCGCCCTTCCCCCAGATCCACCGTTATACTTTCTCCTCCCCCTTAGCTGCCACATCGAATCTGCACATTTTTCCCAGTCACAATCCCCTGCTGCCCCGTCACCACTGTTTTCTCCTCTCCTAACTGGACCAATGGACAGATGGCTGACAGGTTAAGAGCATGCCCCCACACTATGTGATGGGCCTTCCAGACCTGGCAGTTTATGTGTAGCTCAGTGCGGGTGGGGCGACTGCACCTCAGAGGCGAGGGGAGGCAATACCTTGCAAACAGTGCAAGTGACTGGCCATATAATCACAATACTATGAGAACATGGGCTTTTGGTGGCAATCCCGGAGGTGGTGCGGGGGCCTGGCCTTTAGATTGCAATGCTGTACATATTTGAACATATCATGACATTGCCTAGGCATTTGATAGCAAAGCCTGGCACATGGTTGTTACGATTAAGTAGGCGTCACTCTCGACTCAGGGAGTTCCTTTCCCCCCAAGCAAGGTGGCGTGCATCCAAATCGCTTATACAGATTTACCTTTAGTGAGGCCTCCAACCTCTCACCACCCCAACCAATACCCTCTGTACCACCAATTACCTAGGAATCAGGCCGGTGTATAGCAAGACTATATATTTATTTAAGGTTTGACAAATATGAATAGCAACCAAAACATCAACCACCAACACTTTGGCACTACACGATATCACAAATTCAAATGTCTTGCACCAATTGACTAACACAGGTTTAAAGGACTTTTAGTTGCTATGTGATGTTAAAGGTACTTCGCGTTCGCCCGAAGGCATCATGGGGCTGGCAGCAAGTAGGCAACAATTTTACAGGAAGGTTCAAAACAAAGGAGTTTTCAAAGAACAGCGAAATGTGAGATGGGCAGCCGAGGCACGAAGAGGAAGAAGGACATTCCAGGCCCTGGCTGCAACCACCGAAAAAACATTCCTGCCCATGCGGGAAAGTCTGACACGAGGAAACCACAGAAACCACTAGGGCCCACTGAGAGCGAATACAACGAGATGGAACATAGCGCAGAAATTTCGCTTGTGGGTATTCTCACCCCAGTCCATAGAAAGCACGATGAACGACGCACATGGACTTAAAAAGGATCTGCTTCTCAATAGGCAGCCAGTGGGGCTATTTGAGCAGAGGAGACATGTGAGCCCCAAAAGGGGGATGGAGAATAGCCATGATCGCATTTTGATTGATTGCAGCATTTTGAAGAAGTTGAAGACTGTTAGTAAGAAAACGTGGCTGAGCCAGGTACAATGAGTTACAATAATCCACTGCGCTCAGCAAAAGAACGGCCACCACTGGAGCTTGAAATTTAGCCGGAATAAAGGGGAGAACTTTCCGGAGAATACGTAGTTTAAAATGACCGTTCTTACATACCGCCGCCACCTGCTCATCCATCGAGAAAGAAGAAGTAATCTTTACCCCCCAAATTCTTAAATGAGGAGGACTGCAGAGGAAAAGGGCCCAGAGATGCAGGCCAAAAGTCAGTTGTCCAGAAAGAGAGAGGAGAACTGGTACCAACAACAAGGACCTCAGTTTTATTGCCATTCAACTTTAGCCAGTTTGCCACCATCCAAGACCACATATCCTCAAGGCACCTCCTAAGCCGAGATGCCGTATCGGATCGAGTGAGATCCAGGTGGACCAAGATCTGTGTATCATCGGCATAGGTATAGTACCGAAACACATGAGATAAGATGAGAAGAAGAAGAGGCCTGATATAGATGTTATATAATAGTGGTGAAAGAGCGGATCCCTGAGGGACTCTGCACGACAACAGGAGAGACTGACTGAGAGCGGTCCTTCAGGAACGCAGTAAACCACACCAAAACTTGGCCAAATAGACCAGCTGCAGATAAACGGGAGATCAGGGTAGGATGATGAACTGTGTCGAAAGTGGCTGAAAGATCTAACAGCAAAACATCTTTGACTCCGCCCTGATCCACCAAACGAGCTAGGTCATCCAGCAAAGTGTTCAAGGGTGATTCCGTGCCCCTCCCAGGCCGGAAGCCCGATTGAAAGGAGTCAAAGAACCCAGAGGCCTCCAAAATGATGGAGGGCAGAGGCAAAACCAGGGCCTCCAGCAGCTTTGTAAGAAACGGCAGGAGGGAGATAGGGTGGAAATTGGCAAGTGCAGAAGGGTCCAGGGAGGGTTTCTTAAGAAGGGGGATCACCAGTGTGTGGTTGAGAGTGGTGGGAATGTAACCGTCACAGAATGAGGCATTGACTACTGTGGTGAGTAGAGAGATCAGATCACCTGAGTTTTCCTTAAGGAGGGCCAGAGGAATTTCATCAGCTGGAGAGGCAGATTTAAGATGACCAATAGCCCCCAGAATATCTTGGGCCGAGAAGAACGGAAAAGTAGACCTGGTGAAATTTGAAGGAGATAAATCTTTGAGAGTAGGATTAGCAGAAGCCTGACCTGCCCCACCATCAATATTTTTGCAGATAGCCTCGTTTTTAGTGTAGAAAAAGGAAGAGAGCGAATCACAAAGATCCTGTGAGGGAAATGCATGAGGGCCCACCTTGGTGGGGGTGGATAGAGATTGGACCAGTTCAAATAGAGCCTTAGGCTGGTTAATAACCTTTTCCATCTTATGGCCAAAAAAAGCTTTTTTGGCCTTTGTAATGGCTTTTTGGTAGGCTGACAGAGTGTCGAAAAGCAGATTTCGCTTCAGAGGAATAGCTTACTCACCATTTTCTCTCTGCGTGTCCGCACGCTCATTTTCTAGCCCTAAGTTCCTCAGAAAATTTTTTTTTCTGGTTTGCCGAGGCCACTAGCTCATGGTTAGGTACCTTATGCCAGCTACACCTGGGAATAGCTGGTTTCGAAGGAGGTACAGTAGGATCTGCCCGATGAATAACAAAGGCAACTAGAAAGTGGTCAGACCACACTACCGGACAAGGAGGAGATACAGTTGTAGAGACCCTGGAGGCACAGATAAAATCAAGGATATTGCCCAGTTAATGGGTAGGCTTCAGAGTCAGCTGAGGAAGCCCAAGGTCAGACACGAGGGACAGAAAATTGGCTACCTGACCAGCATTGGTGGAGTTGGCAGAGAGATTAAAATCACCAACAGTCACTAGGTTAGGGTATTTGTTCTGGAGTTCCAGCACAAATGCCAGAAATTCCGCACAGAACAGACTATCAGCTATAAAACACAGTAATAACTTTGAAGTTGGCAGTCCCAATTTGCATCAGATTTCTTGCAAATTAACCAATAGGAAAAATACAAAACACACAGTGATTGCTTAGTTTGGCACAATTCTCCTTTCTCCCAGCAACCCCAATCATTCAGGCATCAATTAGATATGACCCCTCTGATCTGAAGGCAAGGTAAAAGGGAGCGGGAACACCATGGAAAATCGTTTTGGGCTTTTTATTTAGGTAAAATGCAATGTTTTGGAATTCCGATTTGGGATGCAAGGGAAGAAAAGGGAATTTCGTGTTGCACCACTCCTACAATGAAAATGCAAGGCTTTGGGATTCTGGTTTGGACTGAAAGGGAAAATTAGTTTTGCACAATTGGTTTTCAAAGGGAATGCAAGGTGTTGGGATTTTCGTTTTGGGCACACTACCACATTCAAGCAGCAGGGTTACCCAATTACATTAGACAAGAGTCATATGATAATCCTTTGTCAATTTCGAATTTTGACAAAAACCTCACCCCGTGATAAATTACCCTATGGGAATTAATTAAATTATATTTTTAGTTCATTGTACTAAGAGTATGACATGCATTACTTACCGTAATAGCATTTCTGATGATTGTATTTGCTTAGATTCACATGCTGTGCATATGGTCCGACATCCAGTGGTAACCGTAGAGTATTGCATCTTGTCTTTCGGGGGACCGAAAGGGGACGTTGGCACAAGCGTGTCTGAAACACTATCCCTATCGTGACGTGTGTAGTACCCAAAATCCCTCACGCGCCGAGGTCCCTCCGATTGTATTTTGTTCTGCCATGAGGGAGCCCAAGACTATAGTGAGTGAGTACATGAAGAGAGAAAGTAGTAAGAAGTCTATGTTCCTTCCACCCCGAGCGGGGAGGCAGGGAGGGCGCATGTGAATCTAAGCATATACAATCATCAGAAATGCTTTTACGGTAAGTAATGCATGTCTTCTGATGCTTGTTAATCTGCTTAGAATCACATGCTGTGCATAGACTAGCGAGCAGTATCCGGAGTTGGAGGTGGGTTGTGAGAAGGAACAGTAGAAAATAGATGTATTAGTACTGCTTGTCCCACCTGAGAATCAGACCTAGAATGAGTGTCTAGGCAATAGTGTTTTGTAAAGGTGTGTACAGAACTCCAGGTTGCCGCTTTGCAAATGGACTCTAGGGGAACATTTGCAATGAATGCTATGGATGCCCCAGTGCCTCGAGTAGAATGTGCTCTAGGCTTGAAGGGCAGTTCTCTCTTTGCAAGAGTGTAACATAGTGTGATGCATTTGACAATCCACCTTGATATTGCTGAATCAGAGACAAGGGCCCTCATTACAACCCAGGCGTTAAGTATCCAACATTACCGGCATGGCGTAATTAGCGTTTACGCCTTGGTCCGAGTCCGTAAAGTGCAGCACATTACGACCCATCGCGCACGAGCATTACACCATGCCGGTAATGTAAACTACGCCATGGCGTAAATGACCCCCAAACGGCCCTTACCGGCATCGTACGCCGCCAAGGTGCACTACCGCCACCCATCATTGCGGCGACCGTAATTAGCGGTCACCGTAATTAGCGGTCACCGTAAATAAGCGGAACCGGAAGTAGCGTCATCGCGGCGGAACGGGAAAGAGCACGGCGGCCATCTTTAAAAACACAATCCATTGCCATCCTACCCAAACACACCACATCTGACCCTGAGACCTTGTAAAACCCATTACCCACCCATTTCCCCACCTAAACATGCCCAAAGTTGTGAAAAAAGCCTGCGATCGGCAGCGGCAGGACCGCTTCAGTCGGGAGGAACTAACAATGTTGGCAGAAACGCTGCAGGAAAAGGCGGACATCGTCTTCTCGCCAGAAATGACAAGAGCAGCCATAGCCCGCAAAAAGGAAATATGGGAACTCATGGCACAACGGGTCAGTGCCGTAGGTACCACCCCACGCACCTCCAAACAGTGCCGCAAAAGGTGGGATGACCTCCGGCTCCGAGTAAGGAGCATACTGACAGCCAATCGCAACCTGGGCCTGGCAACTGGCGGGGGAGCAGACTCCCCAATCAAGATGCAGCCATGGGAGGAGATTTGTGCCTCGACGATCGGCATAGAGTGCATTGAGGGCGTTGGTGGAATGGAGAGAGGAGCCCCGACATCAGGAGACACAGGTAGGTGCCTCCAATTCACCCATGCAAAACACCCTGAATTACACTTACATGGGAATCACAATGTCGCCCCATACGGTAAACACAACACATCAGCAGGAGACCGACACCCTGCACACATGCGCATGCACACTCCACAGCAGACACACACATTTCTGCATGCTCAACCCACCCAAAAGGGAGACAACCTGTATGTCACAGCCTACAAAGTCCACCATCTATCCTTCAAAACCATGTCAATCTTCATGCCTGCTCAATGTTCGCTGACCCATCAATAACACATTCCCTCCTCTGCTCCACCACAGGCTCACAATCGGACACCGGCAGGGACGAGAGTGGCACCACCCCAGCCAAGAAGCCCAGGACAGAGGGAAGAGCACAACAACCCTCCACCTCTGCTGGACCCATGCCCAAAACACACCAGGCCAAAATCCCTGTTGAAAGACAGCCCAGGGCAGCAATGACCCCCGACGAAAGTGCCATGATAGCACCCACGGAAGACACACAACAACTGCTGCCCACTGAGGGGAATGTGTCTGCGGGGAGCAGTACCATTGGGGAGACTGCTGCCGTTGCAGCATGCTCCGACAGCGATGTGGGGAATATGGAGGATGACACTGAAGGTTCCCCCAACGCCCACCTTCACTCCCCACACCTGTCCCCATGTAGCCTGCACGGAGACGAGGGCTATCCCCTGGAGATGCATGGCCAGACACTCCCAGCACAGTGGGAGGAGGGGAGTAGTCCAATTGGACCGGCAATTCCAACCTCCATTGCCCCTGATTTCCAGCAATCGCTGGACCAAATATCAACGAGGCAACAACAATTGGCCTCACTACTGACGCAGCATGTTGCTGATTGTGGAGGCGCCAGTGCAGGCATGGAGAGATGTGCTGAGAACATCAAGGCAGCCATCCAATCAGCAAGCAAGGACATTTGTGCAGAACTAGCCGTGGTGCGGAATATGATAAGTCAACTCATACAGACAATCATGGACACACGGCGTAGCGAGCAGGCCAGTACCTCCTCCGCTGCAAGTTCTGCCCCAGCCAGCCCCGTCCGCAGGTCATCCAGGAACCTGAGGAGCACAGGCAGGGGGGCCCCAGGTGCCGGGAGAGGGGGCTGCCAATAGTGGCCGTCCACTGCACCAATGGAACATTACCCACTTCACCACGGGCACCGTCACACCTTTGCAGGGAGTTCAGGGGGGAGGGGGGATTGGGTGTGTTGGGGAGTTCAGGGGGGAGGGGGAGGGGGGATTGGGTGTGTTGGGGAGTTCAGGGGGGAGGGGGAGGGGGGATTGGGTGTGTTGGGGAGTTCAGGGGGGAGGGGGAGGGGGGATTGGGTGTTTCAGACCGATGCACATTGATAAATACACTTTTTTGATTTGCACAAATCAAATGTGTGGACATTGCTCATTGCGCATGTGTGCTTTATTGGTGTACAGTCCACAGTGTGCATGTCCCAGACACACACAGTGCCCCAAGTGCCGTCTCCATGTTACACCCACCAGCCGTGTGTGCTAGAAGCATTGGTCAATGATATTCTGACGCATTTCACAGCCCTCCTGTGCATCGCTGCCTCCTTGAGGTGCTGCCCCATCCCCACCCTCATCATCCTCATGGTCAGGTGGTTGCAGTTCTGCGTCAGGGGGCAGTGGAACATTCCGTCTGACACACATATTGTGTAGCATTACACATGCCATGACAATCTTTGCAACCTTCTCATGGCAGTACAGGAGTGCCCCGCCAGACCTGCTGAGGCAGCGAAACCGTGCCTTCAGTAGGCCAAATGCCTGCTCAATCACCACACGGGTACGTGCATGGGCACGGTTGAAGTCCGCCTCATGCTGGTTCTGTGGGTTACGGACTGGTGTAAGGAGCCACCTCTTCAGGGGATAGCCAGCATCACCTGTATGTTGGAAACAATGTATGTGTCAGTCATTACATCTAATTCTGAACATGACGTGCCAACATGCACATTGAACTGTTACTTTGGACCACTTTCAGTTGCGCTGATGGATTCACGCTATGCAAACCGTATATGTCCATGGCTCTCATGGACAGTTTTGCATTCCAAAAAACCATGTATGTAGGGTGGTCGAGTGCCTTGTGAGTGCCCATCCACTGTGTCCGTCCATGCCGTATGTTTAGGTGACCTGGCATGTGTCCTGTGATGTCAACGCTCACATGATTGCTACATTGCTGTCTGCATCATTATGACCCCAGTGAACTATCCGGATGTTGATAGGGACATTTTGTGGGCCTTGCTGTCTGTGCTGTGGTGTTGTGATGTTTCTGTCCGTCATGTGCCTCCTTTGTGCGCTGTTATGTGGGACAGGCCTTTCAGTAGATGGTGTATAGTGACGTGCATGTAGGTGCATTTCGTTGGAGTCAATGGTCCAAATTGGTACAATGCACTTGCAGATGGTTGTGTCATGGTTGGAACACACCTTCTTTGACATGGTGGGGCCGCTTCGGTCAGGCATAATGTCTACAGGTGTGAGATTACGTTAGTGCTGCTTTAGGGTATGATCGTCTCTGCTAGTCGCAGCCAGGTGGAGTATGCATCATCCCCCCCCCCCTTTCTGCCAGGTGGAGTATGCATCATTCCCCCCCCCTTTCTGCCAGGTGGAGTATGCATCATTCCACCCCCCCTTTCTGCCAGGTGGAGTATGCATCATTCCCTCCCCCCTTTCTGCCAGGTGGAGTATGCATCGTTCCCCCCCCCTTTCTGCCAGGTGGAGTATGCATCATCCCCCCCCCGCCATACCAAGGTCATGACGTGAGACTCACCGAGTAGCCAGGATCTTGGGCCTGCATGTCGCTCCATGTAGCGTGGTATTGTGGAGTTCCTCAGGACCATTGAATCATGGGTTGATCCGGGGAATCGGGCACAACAATGTGTGAGGATCCTGTTGGAGTCACAGACCATCTGCACGTTGATTGAGTGAAATAGTTTACGGTTGCGGTACGGTACCTCCATGGCATGTGGGACCACCAATTCCACATGGGTGCAGTCGATGGCACCAATGCAACCAGGTATGCCGGCTAGTGCATGGAAACCCACTTTGGTGTTTGCAATCTCCTGGGCAGACCGTGGTAATGAGATGTGCTCGTCTGTGTGCTTGAGGAGGGAATCGAGCACTTGGATCAGTGTACGTGAGAATAATGGTTGTGAAATACCATGCAAGTGCCCCACTGTGTGCTGGTAGGTGCCTGTGGCCAGGAAGTGGAGTACAGACACTACCTTCAGTAGGGGTGGGATGGCAGTTGGTGTTTCTATCTTGCTGACGATGTCGTTGTGCGTCATGTCCACGATGGCGGTGATGGTGTCCCGGTCCAAACGGTACAGGGTGTGGATCTGCTCTGCGGTGAGGTTGAATGGACTGGCTCTGATGCGTGGGATTGTGGGCTGCCTGCGTGGTGGTACTGGCTGTGCTGGTTGGCCTTGCTGGGCCTGCCTTGCCCTCCTTCTCCTCCTGCGTCTTCTCTGTGCAGCCTGTTGTTGTTGTTGTTGTTGTAGTTGTAGCACTTGCATTGCTATCAGGTCCTCCAGCCCCAACATTGCTAGTCCTATTGGTATCATTGTGGAGTGTGACTGGGTCTGGGAAGGGGTTAGGTGTGCTCTTTTTGTACTTCCTGAGTCTGTATTGCCTCCACCTGTGCTGATTCTGTGCACCTGTGGCAGCTGGATTCACTGCACAAGGCCCTTTACGGTTGGTTCGCGATGGCGTAATTACCGGCATGGCGGTAAGGTACTTAACGGGCTGGGTGATGGCGTTAGGTGCATGTCCGCTTGGGTCGGCATTCGCGTACCTTTCCGCCATGCCGGTAATTACGGTGTGGGGGGTCGCGTGCGGCGTCCTTGGTGCAGTTAGCGGCAGCGTTAACTACGATGCCGCTAATGGCATCGTAGTTAACGGTCACGGGTCTTAATCGTACCTAGCGGAAAACGATGGCGGTAATCCTTTACCGCCATCATTTTTCGCTTAGCGCCAGGGTCGTAATGAGGAACAAGGTCCCCTTCTCTACCAGCTGCCACTGAAACAAAGAATTGTTTAGTTTTCCTCAGTGGTTTAGTTCTATCCATGTAGAACATGACTGCCCTGCGCACATCTAGTGTGTGAAGGCTTCTTTCGGCCATGTTAGTAGGTCTCTTGAAGAACGTGGGTAGTTCGATTGACTGGTTCACATGGAACTTCGAAATAAATTTCTGCGCAAATCTGGGATGAGTGCGCAGAACTACCTTATCTTTGTGGACTGTAAAAAAGGGGTCCAAAACTAAGAGAGCCTGTAGTTCGCTAACTCTTCTGATAGAAGTGATAGCTACCAGAAAGGCTGTCTTGTAGGTCAGGTCTTTCAGACTAGCTTTATGCATAGGCTCAAAAGGGGGTCCCATGAGCCCAGTTAAAACCACATTTAGGTTCCACCCAGGGGCTGGCTGAGTGATGGGGGATACATTCTTTTAACCCCTTCCATAAAGGCTTTAATCACAGGTATTTTCCACCACAACACCTTCTGCTGTGACGTGGTGTAGGCTGACAACGCCGCTAGGTGAACCTTTAAGGAATTGAAAACTAACCCAGAGTCCAACAGATGGGTTAGATATAACACAATGGGCCTCATTACACGGTAGGCGGTAGGGACATACCGTTACCGGTAAGGGATTACCGGTATCGGTAAATCCCCTCCCCAATCACGAACCGGACATACCGCTATTAGCGGCACCGCTAAGTACGGTGGCACTATTAGCGGCAAGTCCGTGAGCGTGCGCCCCCTCAGACCGGAAATAGCGGCATAGCGTTAATATCACGGCATCACAAGCCATGCGTACATGGCAATACCGGCATGTAGTAGACCCAAAGAACCCTTACCGGCAAGGCGCTAATACCGGCATCGCGAACCACACGTTAAAAGAGCACAGCAGAGTTCCCACCTGCCACAGGTGGACAAAATCAGCACAGGTGGAGGCAATGGAGACTGGCAGCACAAAAGAGCACACCACACCCCTCCCCACACCCATTCCCACACCAAGATGGATGCAATACTAGCAGCATTACATGGGCTAGAGGACATGATTGCAGTGCAGCAGCTACAACAACAGGCAGCACAGAGGAGACGCAGGAGGAGGAGGAGGAGGAGGAGGGCAAGACAGGCGCAGCAAGCACCACCAGTGCACCTAGTGATACCACAGAGGCAGCCACCAATTCCCAGGATCAGAGCCAGTCCAGTCAACCTAACCCCTGAGCAGATACACACCCTGTACCGTCTGGACTGGGATACCATCACCACCATAGTAGACATGATATACAACGACATTGTGAGTCTCATTGACATCCGTACTGCCATCCCCCCTCTACTGAAGGTGGTAACAGTGCTCCACTTCTTGGCCACAGGCACCTACCAGCATACGGTAGGTCAGATGCATGGCATATCACAACCAGTATTCTCACGCACACTGAACCAGGTGCTCGATGCCCTCCTGCAGCACACAAGTCAACACATATACATGCCACGGACTGCCCAGGAGATCTCCAACACCAAAGTTGGCTTCCATTCACTGGCAGGCATCCCAAGTTGCATCGGGGCCATCGACTGTACCCATGTAGAACTGGTGGTCCCACATGCCAATGAGGCAGTGTACCGTAACAGAAAGCTATACCACTCCATCAACGTCCAAATGGTATGTGACTCCAACAAGATCATCACACATTGCTGTGCCCGATATCCCGGTTCAACCCATGATGCAATGGTCCTGCGGAACTCGACAATACCACGATACATGGAGCGACATGCTGGACAACGTTCGTGGCTACTTGGTGAGTAGCAGGCCGACCACATGTCAGTGTGATGTGGATTGTGAGTGGGGGGGGAGATGCATACTCCAACTGGGCGTGAATGGGGGGGGGGAGATGCATACTCCAACTGGGCGTGAATGGGGGGGGGAGATGCATACTCCAACTGGGCGTGAATGGGGGGGGGGGATGCATACTCCAACTGGGCGTGAATGGGGGGGGGGAGATGCATACTCCAACTGGGCGTGAACTGGTGTCATGAGAAGAATGGACATACATATTTGCATCACTGTACAGTGAGGCAGCCCACAATGGACCAGAGACAAAACCACATGCTGGAAGTGAGTGCCACGACAAACATATCAATCCATTACGCCAAACAGGCCATTCCAAACAACATGCACACCGCACAACACACCATTCCCCCCATTACACAAATCAGCAACATGCATATCAAAATCACAACTGAAATGTACGCTGAACAACATCAGAAATGGTCCGCGCACATGAGTGCATACAAATGGATCCCCTGTAGCCATTGTGGTGAGGCACACCCGTACCCCACCACAGAATTGCCATCAAACAGCATGGGGACATCAACTAAGGAATAGCAGTGTACTAGCAGTGTGGCACTAACGTTGCCAGGGCCAGGAAACACAAATCACTTAAACTCAGGCGGGACATGGCAATCCCTGCCGTATGCATGCATGGTGCATGTCCACTTGCAAGGACCACCTCACCTTCCCACATTGCAGTTACCCTGATTGCCATGCGTGCTTGGATCTGTGGATTTCGTTGAATATGCAATGTTTGTTTGTGTGATATGTGCACGCTCCACATTATGTAGACACTTACACATACCCATTGTTGCACCCATGCAGGTGATGCAGGTTATCCCCTGAAGAGGTGGCTCCTTACCCCTGTGCGGAACCCACAGAACAGGCACGAAGAGGACTACAATCATGCACACACCCGTACCCGCGTGGTGATCGAGCAGACATTCGGCCTATTGAAGGAACGCTTCCGGTGCCTCAGCAGGTCGGGCGGGGCACTCCTGTACGGGCATGAGAAGGTGGCCAAGATCACCATGGCATGTGTCATGCTTCACAATATGTGTATCAGACGGAATGTGCCAATGCCCCCTGACATAGAACTGCGACCACCGTCTGAGGATGATGACGGGGATGAGGATGGAGGAGAGGGGGCTGCAGCTCATGCAGGTGGCGATGCCCATGAGGGACGTGCTGTGCGGCAGCACCTGATAGACCATTGTTTCTGATGCACATGGATTAGGAGGGTGCAATTGGTGTTCAGCTCAGGGCACGGGGTGTA
The DNA here is from genome assembly GCF_040938575.1 of Ambystoma mexicanum. Classification (NCBI taxonomy): domain Eukaryota; kingdom Metazoa; phylum Chordata; class Amphibia; order Caudata; family Ambystomatidae; genus Ambystoma; species Ambystoma mexicanum. The sequence goes on along the minus strand of NC_090929.1, from coordinate 108,890,859 downwards.
TGGAGGACATAAACACAGTGCACCCTTCAACAATAAAGCACACATACACAATGATCAATGTCCAGTCATGTGATTATCCATGCCATTACGTGTGTATTGAGCATTATGACATACAAACGTGCATGTACCCTCCACCCCAACAACCCTCACCCCCCTCCCCCCACAACTCCCCCAAACATCCTCACCCCCCTCCCCCCACAACTCCACCAAACACCCTCACCCCCCTCCCCCCACAACTCTCCCAAACACCCTCACCCCCCTCCCCCCACAACTCCACCAAACACCCTCACCCCCCTCCCCCCACAACTCCCCCAAACACCCTCACCCCCCTCCCCCCACAACTCCACCAAACATGGTGTGCACATCAGTGCTGCATTAGTTCCCAAGTGTCAACAGGGACAGGCTGGGCCTACTTCCCTCCTCCACTACCACCATTGGGGGGTTGTGAGTCTGACCGCCGCAAGGACCGGCTGGACCAGCGCAGGATGGTTGTCTGGTCGGAGCTAGTAGACGAGGGGGTGGCTGGTTGATCTGCTCCCTGTGAGTGACGCATGCTCTCCATCGCCTCAGCAATGCGCGTTAGGACCTGCCTCACAGCGGCCATCTCGTCACATAGGCGCGTCGTGTTGCTGTCCATGGCAGCTTTCATGTCCCTTGACAACACCCGGATCTCCTCCCTGGTCGAGGCAGCCTCGATCACTTGCCGGGCAACCAGGGCATTGAGCTCCTCCTGGCGCTGGCGTATCAGGCTCATGGTGTCGTCTGCGGCCCTGCCCCTGTTACTCCTCGGCGCAGCTTGCTGCATGTGGCCGACATCAGGTGAGCTCGCCACGGGACTGAATGACCCATCCATTGCATCTCTGACATGCACCTCATGGATGCTGCCATTGGATGTGTTGCATGGGCTGTGGAGTGGGGACAGCTGGGTGCTGGGTGTACGCTGCCCTTCCGGTGTCGGACATGGGTCGTCCACATCACTCATAGGTGCCGTGGCTGCTGCTTCCCCGACGGAGCTATTGGCTGCGGACGGCGTGCCTTCTGGCACTGGCTCCTGAGTGGTGGGGGTGGGTGGTGGGGGTGCTGCCACAGTGTCGGATGGCATTTCGACCCTTGGTGTGGTCGTTGCGTGTGTGGCTTTTGAACGCTGGGCCACTCCAGATATCCCAGTGCCCCTCGATGTACTGGGCCTGGTGCCTGCATCCTTTCCCTTGGCCTGCTTTTTGGGTGGTGGGGCCTGCGTTGCAGAGTCCAGCTCCTCACTGTCAGAATGTGACCCTGTGGGGGAGCAAGACAGGGATAACATCAGTGATGGGTCAACGTGCATCATGCATATGTTGTTGTTGCTGCAGTTCTTTGGATTTGGACATCTAGTTTGGGCCTGCAGGTTGTTGGCCAGATGGGTGGGTCATCCGGACATGTGTCAGGGTGACACGTGTGTGAGGTGCTCCATGCATGTGGTTGTGTGGGGATGTGCACGGCATATATGCAGGGTTGTGTACATGTGTGTGTGATGACCCCATCCATTAGCTAATTCCCATTTCACATTTGGGGGAGGGACTCATGCTTAGCATTGCTGTGTTTTGCGTGGTCACTCAGCTCCGTCTGACGTTGTTGCCACACCACACTCCATTCGGCCCACTCCCTCGATGGATTCTATGCCAATGGTGCTGGCACATGTCTCCTCCCACTCCTGCATCTTCATCGGGGATCCACCTCTGCCTCCTGTGCCCATGGCCAGATTCCTGTTGGCCGATAAAATGCTGCGTACATGGAGGCGCAGATCATCCCACCGCTTGCGCACGTCCTTTACGGTGCGGGGGGTGGAGCCCACCGCACTGACTTTCTGCGCCACCTCAGCCCAGATTTCCTTGTTTCTCAGGAGTGCCGGGCGCCGCATGTCGCTAGCGAACACTACGTCTGCATTTGCAGCCAGGGTGTCTGCCAGCATTTTCCATTCCTCGTTTGAGAAGCGTTCTTTGCGCTGGCGCGCATCGGCTTTCTTTAGGGCCTTGGGCATTGTTTGTTCTTGTGGGATGTGGTTTTGCCAGTCGTGGTGTTGCTGCAGGTCCTGAGTGCAGGGGATGGCAATGAATTGTGTTTTTAAAGATGGCCGCCGGGCTCTTTCCCGTTCCGGTGCGATGACGCTATTTCCGGTTCCGGTGTTTTACGGTGACCGCTAATAGCAGTGACCGCTAACAGCGGTGACTGCTAATAGCGTGCAGCATGAGGGCGGAGGTGCTATCAGCACTTTGGTCGGAGCCGGTAAGGTGCTTTTGCGCCATGGCGGTAGGGTCATTTACCGGCATGGCCCTATGCGCGTGTCCGCTAACTCGTAATGGAACGCTATTAGCGGTCTCCTACGATGGCGGGCACGCTAATAGCGCCATGACGGTAAATCACATTTTTTACCGCCTACCGTGTAATGAGGCCGAATGTGTGAAGGCGAGCAATCGGTGGGATTGACGCCTTTGGAACTGCACCAGATGACAAAACGTTTCCATTTGCTGGCGTAGCAATAACGTGTTAGGCTTTCTTGCCTCCCTCAGTATGTCCATGCATCTTTGAGGGAGTTGCAGATGTCCAAACTCTAAGACCTCATGAGCCAGGCTGCTAAATTCAGAGTTTGTGGGCATGGGTGCAGAGTCTCCCCCCTGTCCTGAGACAACATGTTGTACGGGCAGGGCAGCTTGACTGGTGGGGAGAGGGACATTTCCATCAGGTGCGCGAACCAAGGTTGGTGGGCCCACATGGGAGCCACCAGAATCATGGTGACTGGTTCCTGGTGCATCTTGTGTACTATATTGTTCAGAAGGGGAGTCGGGGGGGGAAAGCGTAGACACATTTCCCTGACCAAGTTATCCAGAGACCGTTCTTGGCATTGGGCATTCTCCTGAGTAGCGAACAGGTCGATCTCTGGAAACCCCCATTCTGCGAAGACGTTGGATACAATGTCTTCGTGCAGTCGCCATTCGTACTCTTCTGGCAGAGGAAATTCTCTGCTGAGTATGTCTGCCAGAAGATTGAGTTCCCCTGGAACATGTTGGGATATCAGGAACATCTTGTGTTTGAGAGCCCATATCCAGATGTTTTGGGACAGCTTGGATAGCCCTGGAGAGTGAGTACCCCCCTGTTTGTTCAGGTAATACATTGCTGTTGTGCTGTCGGTTAGGACCAGCGCTGTCTTCCCTTGCAGTTGCTCCTGAAAGGCTTTCAATGCTTTGAACACTGCTAGTAGCTCCAGTAGGTTTATATGGTTGGATGCTACCTAAGGGGACCACACTCTGTGAGCTGTCTGTTGAAGCAGGTGAGCCCCCCACCCTGTGAGAGATGCGTCTGTCGTGAGAGTGGCTTCCACTGCAGGGGTGGTGAAGGTTTTCCCCTTCAAGAGGTTCTCCCTCGACCACCACTGCAGAGAGAGAACGAGGGCTGGCGAGACAACTAACAGATCTTCCCATTGTCCGCTGGCCTGACACCACTAGCTGTTGAGCCACTCTTGCATGGGACGCGTGCGCAGCCGCGCGTGGGGAACCAAGTATATGCATGACGCCATCATCCCTAGCAAACGCATAGCTTTGCGTACTGTCACCTCTCGACTGGCTACATACTGAGGAACCTGAGAGAGCATGTTCTGAACCCTCTCGCTGGAAGGGAAGACTAGACCGTCTTCAGTACGAATTAGAGCCCCCCGGAACTGTTTTACTTGGCTGGGTACTAAGCTGGATTTCTGTTCGTTGATAGAAAATCCCAGGCTGAACAGTAGGTCTACTGTTTTTTGGGTGTTCGAAAAACAAACGTCGAACAAGTCCCCCTTGATGAGCCAATCGTCGAGGTAAGGGTAAACTGGAACTGAAAGTCTGCCCAGGTGTGCCGCTGCCACTGCCAGTACCTTGGTAAACACCCTTGGCGCGGAGGCTATGCTAAAAGGGGAGTACCTTGAACTGGTAGTGTTTGTCCTGAATCACGAACCTTAGGAATTTTCTGTGCGCTGGAAGCATTGAAATATGAAAGTATGCATCTTTCATATCCAATGTTGTCATGAAGTCCCCCTGTTTTAGCAATGGGATCACCTCTTGCAGTGTTACCATGCAAAACTTCTGGGGCTTTATGAACTTGTTTGCTGGGCGCAGGTCTAGTACAGGACGCATGGTGAGATCCTTTTTGGGTACAAGGAAGTACACTGAAGAATCGGGACGGCTTCTATGGCGTCCTTTTCCAGCAGCGCTTCCACCTCTTGGATCAGGATCTGCAGATGTTCCGGTGAAAGGCGTTGATGTTTCGGCGGTCTGAACTGTGGAGGTCGGGCGAATTCCATGCAGTAACCGTGGGCGGCCGTCTTTAAGACCCACTGGTCTGAAATTATCCCCTCCCATGCCCTGAGGAAAGATGTTAATCGCCCCCCCCACCGGGGAGACATGGGAGGGGACCTGGACTTGGTGGTCATTTCTGACCCGAAGTTGACGCTCCTCTGGAATTGGAGCCTCTGCCTCTATTCTTACGGCGCTTCTGACCCCTCTGGGGGTAGTAAGTGGGGCTTGCAGCAGGTTGACTTGAGTTGAAGTTGCCCGTGCCGAAATTGTTTTGAGTGGCGCGGGCTTGTCCTCGAAAGGACCGCCGAGAATTACTGCCCCTCTGTGAAGAGGGTTTCTTGGAAATATGGTGCAGCGACTTAATAGTTTCGTGCTCCTTCTTGGCTGTCTCAAACGCATCATCTACCGCCTTCCCGAAGAGGTTGGCCTCTTTGATGGGTTTGTTGATAATGGATGCCTGGGTCTCACGCCTGAAGCCCGACGTGCGCAGCCACACGTGCCTCTTTAGGAGAGTACCCTGAGCGAGAGACCTGCCTGCTGTCTCTGCGGTGTCCAGGATATTTTTTACAACATTCTGATTGGCAAGTTTGCCCTCCGAGACAATGGCGAGAAGCTTGGCTCTGGTTGGTTCCGGAACCTCTTGAAGGCCTTCCTGGAGTAGGTTCCATTGGGCGTCGACGGAGCTTGCCAGTAACGTTGTGTTATTGGCAATCCGGACGGTATAGGCCGCTGCCGACGTAACCCTTTTGCCTAAGGCATACAACCTTTTGGACTCCTTGTCCGGGGGTGACTCTCCCGTGGCAAGGGGAACCCCTGCTCTCTTGCGAGTGTTGGTCACCGCCAACGAGTCTGGGATTGCGTGTCCTTTGATATAAAGCGGGTCGGTGGGGGAGGGTCGGAAAAGTTTTTCGACCCTTGGGTTCACAGCCCTAGTCTGAGCGGGTGTGAGTAAGGAAGGGGCCAGCCGTCTCTTTACAGAGCTCAAGAGAGGGATAGACTGGCTTGCCGGAGGCTTTTCATTAATAATGTCCTCCATGAAATCTTGTTCAGGCAAGGCTTCCAGCGTGGCAATTTTAAAGAATTACGCTGCTTTTTTCAACATGTTGTTGAAAGCCATTTGATCATCCACCGGGGAAGCTTGTCGAATCGGGGTGGATGGGGGAGAGTTGAGGCAAACGATATCAGAGTTGTGATCGTTCTGCTGGGAGTCCTCCCAGTTGTCCGTTGCCCCTTGATTTTCCCCATAGTTGCCCAGAAAAGAAGACTCCTCTTCTTCTGTATAGATGTCTCTATATGTGTCCATCTGGACATCTTCTTTATAGTCAACTTGATGTTGGACATCTAGGTGTTGGACATCTTGTGTTTGAGGGTTAGGGTCTACCTGAGCTTTTTTCGGCTGAGGTTGATCAGAAGCCCTGAAAAACTGCTCCAGCCGATCCATACACCCCTCGAATGGCTCCGTGGTCCACTTGGATGACCCAAATGGACCTAGCTGAGTAGGAACCGTGTTCTCCATCCTAAGGCGTTGAGAGGATCTCCTCAGGGTGCTTGAGAGGGGTAACTGGCTTTCTTCGTAAGAGTCTTCGGGATCGTCTTCCCAATCAGTGGAAAACTTTCCGGCGGATTGGCCCATAACTGTGGGCGGAACCGGTACTAGGCCCACCACCGTAGCAATCCTATTGACGCTCTTACGGATAGTCACTGAATCTTCGGGAGACAACGCCTCCGATGATGTGTCAGCAGTGAAAATGTCTTCCGCGGCTCCAGAAGGGTCAGCGGATGGCTTCTCGGGTAGAGGCCTACTCGTAGTTTTCGGGCCTGTACGGGCCTTGGAAACCTTGGAATCCGTCGAAGTTTCTTGTTCTGAAACTTCGGCGCGTGTAGTTTGGGGAGTAGCGCCCTTGTTATGTTTCTTATGCCCAGTCGTCATGCGCTGCTGCAGATGCGGGGAAGGCTTCGGATCAGACCGATCCGTGGGCGCCGCCTCAGTTTCCTGCGGACCCGTTGGTGCTTTCACCTTCTTCGACAAAGTCGTCGAGGAGGGTGCTTGGGTTGTGTGCTTTGTGCGGTGCGATTGTACACCCCTGTCACCGGGTGTGGTCCCTGTAGCAAGACCGGAGTCGAGCCTGGAAGGGTCGGGGACAGGCGTGGTGGCCCTAGAATAGTCGGCCTAAAGGTCTATAATGTCCGCGTTGGACGTTTGGTCATCCGATGTACCCCCGGCAATTTCAGCTGGTGTCGCGGCAGGGGAGGGAGGCTCCACGCGTGACATTCCGTACGCGGCCCACCGCTTCAACCGGCGCTCCTTAAGGGTTTTAAGGAGTTTACACGCCGAACACTGCTTCTCGTCGTGCTCTAGGGGGAGACAAGCGTTACACGACGTGTGCTCGTCTTTCCACTGATATCTGACCCTACACACAGGGCAGAATCTAAATGGAGTCCTTTCCATAGCAGAAGGGAAGGGTGACCAGACCAAAAAGGAAAGCAGTGGAAAAGAGGAAAGACATAATAACAGTATGGCAAACCCCGAGCCCACTCTCCCTACTGTGTATGCCGGCCAGAAGGCCCGACCACATGGAAGTCCGAACGCCAGATCTTAGGCGCCGGAACCCACATCCGTAGACGATTCCCCCGTAGTCTTCGTCGAAGATGTTCTTGATGGGCGAAGTGACTTAACGGGGAATAACCAACAATTCGGTAAGATAAACAATGTCTCATGAAGAGCTCCGCTATAGGGCGACCAGTTATCTGGGTGGAAAAAAACAATCTGAGGGACCTCGGCGCGTGAGGGATTTTGGGTACTACACACGTCACGATAGGGATAGTGTTTCAGACACGCCTATGCCGACGTCCCCTTTCGGTCCCCCGAAAGACAAGATGCAATACTCTGCGGTTACCACTGAATGTCGGACCATATGCACAGCATGTTATTCTAAGCAGATTAACAAGCATCAGAAACACGCTTTCACCCCCCCTTTCCACTAATGGAGAGCACCCACCAATGGTAAAGGTTAAACAGACAGAGTCCAACACAATTCAAGGTAACTGGATAGGGTGTTCTTCTATAGAGGATTCATTGAGTTAACTTTTTAGTTCAATATGGACAGGGTCTACACAGTTTTGCCCCCTCACCCTATTCACGAACTAAGGGAAAGGTATTAAGGCAGGTAGCTCCCCACACAATTGATAGTTTTGGGTATATCTACTTACATGGGAGATCTCTGTTCTTGGCTCAGGAGGCCCACCAGATCCTAGGACCCTCTTTCAGGCTGGCAGCTCACACAATGTCTGTATCTACCATCCAGGTCTCGACAGCAACAGGCCTCTCTCGGATAGGGTTTCCAGATTTCCAAGCAAAGCCCCTGGGTCTCCTTTTCTCCCTCATTCTAGGTAGGCCTTGGCTTAGCTTTGTTTTCCTGGCAAGGTGGAGCCCCAATGGATTAGGCAGCTCTCCTGCTCTCTCTGCCTAGTGGTTTTCTGGCAAGCCCCCTCTTAGATTGGAACTTGCCAAGATACAGTGCTCATGACACTCCATTATTATCAAAATTCCCACGCTACGGATTGGCCAGCTCTCTCCCTGTAACACCACCCAATACGCCCACTGGCTGCTGATAGGCCCAGAAGTTGGGAGGTATGGGTTTGGAAGCTGAGGGAGGAGGAAAAATCCATCATTTCAAAATGACAGTTAGTTTTACACTTTTGGGTTCTGAAAATCTAACAACATGGCAGCTACCCTAATTTTTCAGATAATTGCCGGCACATATATATTTTTGAGTTCTATATTTTATGGCGAGTTGGAAAATACTAATCATATTGCGGCACGCCCTTCCTGGGAGGAGCTACCATTTTTATCGGTTTGCCCCTGAACCGAAAGTCACAAATCTACCCCTTCCTGATTCAAACCTTATTTCCATAACCTATCATCCCACCAACGTTCTATTGCCTCGGAATTATGGGAAGGCCGGAATCCTAATTTTCTTCATAACTGCAGTTGTATCCATCACACAAACTTCGTTTTTAAATGGTACCGACAAGCTTTTTACCCCCTTGAATATCAGACTGGGATGACCTCACTGGGACGTATGATGCACTTTTTATTCAAGAAAATGTATTCAATGTTAGTCAATGGCAAGGCATTCCATGTGTCCCTTAGTTTCACATCAGCCCCCGCCAATTCTTAGGTTGCATTTCTCCATTGTCACCTGACCCGAACATCTGGTTATCAGCAATCTGTTTCATACACAATGTTTGATCATCCGTTAGTAGCTCAGAAGCCATTTCTTGAGGTCGAGTTTTCTGTTGGCCACTAATGCACAGCTAATGGGGAGACCTAACCTTAAAGGTAATTTCTGCTGGCTGTGATATCTACAAATTCCACAATTCGATCGAATTCTCTGCATATTCTTTGTTTTCATATCTGAAAACCAGACCTTCTTCTCCTGGAGGTCCTCAGCCAAAGGTCTTAAGTTCAGATTGTCAAAGTCACAGGCCTTTCAGTTCAGTGGGGAAAACACTAGCTGCATCCATACTTCAGAAAAATACATCTTTAAATAGATAAGATGTGCTTAAATGTAACATTTTAGCATTATATCTGGACTTGTGGTTTACAATACAATCTCTCTTTTCTACTATATTAGAAGAGAGGTAGATTCATTATTAATCTTATGCACACAGATAGGCCACCGTTTATATAGGAAGCCAGTGTTCACTTCTACAAAAACTAAATAGGCCCTTCTCTTTACAGGCTGTCATTTTATATAATGAAAAGTAAGTCTCTTTATTTCTGATAACCGCAATCTGTCACTTGATTACATTTTTAAAATATAAGCCATCATTCCTCCTTTTTTATTTTGAAAATCAAATCTTTATCAACATTTTTGCATTTTCGATCCATCAACAATATCACAAACTTGTACAACATATACGAGTTACGTTTTCCCCTCCATTTCTCCCCCCTGTATGCAGTTCAACTGGACTCCTCTGCTACTTTTCCACAACCGGGATTCTCCTATGTATTCTCAGTTTTTTAACTCCTTGGGTAAGCTATCACCCATATTTATTGAAGAAAGGCAGCCAGATCCCTTCTATGTCTGTCCTCGTCTAGGAGATGTGTCAGGTATGCCACGTCGTAGATGGACCTTACTTTTTGACCCATTCCATATCTGTGGGCACACCTCGCCTCTTCCATACAGCATCTCCCCGCCACCAACAGAATGTGGACTGTGTGACCCTCCTTCACCCCACCTTCCCCCCTTCTCGCACACCCCCAACAGCAGCAAACTGGGTTCTCTGGGTCTGTCTATCCCGTCCAGTCCCTTTAACCACCCCAGCACCTCTTTCCAAAATGTCTGGATCAGTGATCATTTCCACCACATGTGATAGTAGTCCACCTTAGCCCCCATCGCAGCGCCAGCAGTGGGCTTCCACCCCTGGGTACATTTTCACTAGTGTTGCTGGCGGATAGTGCCATCTATGCAGTAGTTTGAATGCCTGCATTCTGTATTGCAGAGATAATGTTGATTTTTTCAACCCTCTGCACATTTTTCCACACAGCTGGTTGGTTATTTCAATTCCTAGGTCTTCCCCCCGTTTCCCCCGTGCAGGCAAAATATGTTTGGGTTGCCCCTCCTCAGTTCTCTGTACAGCCTTGATATCCTTCCTTTAGTATTGGTTTCTTGTAACAGTACTTTTTCGAAGGAGGTGAGTTCTCAGGATAGATTATCTCCCCATGCAGGTTTCATCAGGCTCCCTTTAACTGTAGATACTTGAAGGGTGAGAGCCCCTTCATTTCCAAACAAACCTTCAGTCTGGTTAATGACATACATTCTCCCTCTCCCCACAACTGCCCTGTCCAGGAGAGCCCCGCCTTGTACCACTGTTGGAAACCTTAGAGGGTCTGTAATGTGATTTCGTATAGGTGGTGCACAGCTAAGGGGAGAGGGCCAGGTTGACAACCAGCGGGTGGCACTTCCCTCGTGCCAGATTGACCAGAACACTTCTAAGATCGGATTTGTTAATACTCGTCTAGGGATTTCACTTTGTGGAACCCACATCCACTCCCCCAGCGTTACTGGCCGTAGGATGGCATTGGTCATATGGACCCACTGCTTCTTTGTGTTGGGGTCCAGGTGGTCAACCATAATCTGCATCTGGGACGCCTTGTAATATGCTCCTACGTCCGGGAATCCTACTAGACAGCCATCTTTTGCTAACAAGAGCACCCTGTACGCTACCCAAGGTTTCACTCCTTCCCAGAGGAATCGCAAGAGGGCCTTCTGGACTGCGGCCAGGAAGGGGGCCAGCACTATTGTGGGGACCATTTGGAAGAGGAACAGCAGCTTGGGGGAGATAACCGTTACTCTTTCTCTCTGGGGATGATATAAGGCCCTAAGCCATCCCATCCATCGCTCTCCCATTACTACCTCCTCCAGCATCCCTTCCATGAATTACCAGTTCACCCTATCGAATGCATTTTTGGCATCGAGGGAGAGGGCCAGGGCCCCCTCTCTTTGCGTTATCGGGTTGCATTGGATGTGTAGGGTCTTTCTTAAGTAATCGGATCCTTGCCTATTTTGAATTAACCCTGTCTGGTCTGCGTCTATGAGGCCGGCGAGGTGTACCTCCAGATGGGATGCCAGGATCCTTGTGACGATCTTTGCGTCCACGTTGAGTAACGATATGGGCCTATATGAGGCGCAGTCCGCCTTGTCCTTGCCTTGTTTGGGGATCACCATTATGGGTGCCTCCCAGAGGGTAGGGGGCATGTCCACTTCCCCCTTTATGGAGTTAAGGACCTTTTGTTATTGACTGTTAGTGTTAGAGATTTTGGTTTCTGTCACTAACCTGGACTGATGGCAGTCTTCTGGAGCAGCAATGGACGAATGCAAGGATCTCCCTGAAACCCCTGCCTCCCCTGCTCCCGGGTGTATAGGAAGCCGGAGAGGGAGAGACAGGAACCCCAGGGAAACCCTCGGGGGGAAGAAAACCCTGGGTGGTCTTGAAGAGTGCTTCTGAGGGATTGGCTCTTCTTTGGCGGACGGCTGGTGGTGCAGGAGTTACGATTCCTACAGGACAAGAAATTGACAGATAAGTAATGGGAGGAGATAGAATGTCTCAAGAAGAAAATCCTTTGAAGGAGAATGACACTTTCAGTACTTAAACTCTACACAGGATTAAGTATTTGGAGAAGACTGGTCTCGATAGCAGGTAAGGACGTTCACTCAACGGATGAGAGTGAGATTCCTAATAAAGGTAAAAGAATCAATCACAAGAATAAGAGGGATAGAGAGCGGGAGAGGAGTGGAGATGGTTAATGAGGTGAAAAAGGACTCACTCTCTCTAGACGGATGACTGGCCCAGAGATGGATTCTGATCGGAGAAGAGACAGCCGAGTAGAAAGAGGACTGCGGGCCGATAAGCCCGGTAAAGAAATCACTGCTCGAGAGGAGATACCCGAAGGGTTGCTATACGGGAAGGAAGACAGAAAAGAGGAATCAAGGTAGGTCTATAGAAGTATCCACAGAAGTCTTGGCAAATATTATAGCGAACTTACGAAGCGTCAGGAAAAGCAGAAGCGACGCACAGGATGGAGGAGTTTCGATCCTTAAATGTAGTCATGTGAACTTCTGATCGTGTGCGTTGAAGGTGTGCAACAACTAGACTGTCACTTCTCGTGTGCCCGTAGTGCATAGCCATCTTGGAATATTCGTGCAATGCAGAACCACACAACGACCATTGCAGTCTCAACTGCCATTGCTGGAAAGGTGTAACAGTATGCCCCCTCCTTAGAGGAGGCAATCCCAGTTTGCCCGGGTGAAGCCGAAAAAAACTGCCACACCAAACGAGGCACATGAACCCCCAAAGCAGGTTCCCAGGTCCTGTCTGCCGGGGAGTAGCCCTTCCAATCAATTAGAAACTGCAGACGACCTCGATGATACCGAGAGTCACAAATGCTGGCTACTTCGAATTCTGCTCCAGAGTTGGTCATTACAGGAGGAGGAAAAGGTTTGGTAGATCGCTGAAAACGATCTTGCACCGCCAATTTAATTTGGGGCAGGTGGAAAACCGGGTGGATGCGACACCAGGAGGGAGGTAAAGACAAACAGACTGCAGAGGCTCCCACCCGATCTACTACTGAAAAGGGTCCAAAGAATCTAGGAGATAACTTAGAAGGAACCAGATGCTTGGGGAGAAATCGAGATGCCAGCCAGACCCTATCTCCCTTGCCACAGGATGGTAGATTTCGACGATGTTTATCGGCATACTTCTTGGCCCGGTCCTGTGCTGCTTGAAGGGACAAGCGAGCCATCCTATGGCCCATTTGTATGTCAGCGAGAAGGCTGTCTACTCCAAGGAATCTCAAGGAAGTTGAGGAGACTGTAGGAATGAATGAGGGAAAATATCCATAAGAGCAATGGAAAGGACTAGTGTTCAGAGCCGAGTGTCTGGCATTGTTGTAGGCATATTCTGCTAAAGGTAAGAGATCTACCCAATTGTCTTGAGCAGCCGAAACAAAACAGGGTAAATAGCCTTCCAAAGTCTGATTTAGATGCTCCGTCTGCCCGTTGGTCTGAGGATGATACCCGGAGCTAAGAGCCCTCTTGATGCCCAGAACATGGCATACCCTCTTCCAAAATTGAGAAGTGTACTGTGGACCCCTGTCAGAGACAATAGTATCAGGAAGACCGTGTCGAGAAAATATTTCGGAAATGAAGACTTTGGACATCAGGGCAGTTCCTGGGATCTTAAGCAGTGGAGTAAAGTGGGCGAACTTCGTGAAGTAGTTTATGGTGACCATGATGGTAGTATATTGAGAGGAAGGTGGAAGGTCCATGAAATTGGTAAAAATAACTTCATGGTCTTTCTGGGATGGGCATACGGGCAAGTAGTCCGAACGGAAGAGCTCGTACTGTTTTAGATTGGAGACATACACAGGATGCTTTGACATAGTCGATGACATCCTACTGAAGAGTGGGCCACCAAAAATGCTGTCTGACTAGATCGAGAGTGGTCTGAATACCCCGATGTCCGGCTCCTAGAGAATCATGGCACATCTGGAGCACCTCCAATTTTAGAGAAGGAGTGGGAACCAACACCTGGTCTGCATGAAAATATAGATTCCGATCCTTGGTAAGATGGTAAGTGGTAGCTAACTCTTCGCATTGCTGTAGTTGACGGGAAGTTTCCTGTTTAAGGATCTGAAGGAAATCCGAGATGACGTAAACAAATCAGGCTCTAGGGAACATCTTTTCAGAACAAAATTTTGAAGATTGAGGGTTCTTGCGAGACAACGCGTCTGCCCGTAGGTTTAGGTTCCCTGGTAGAAAGGTGAATTCGATTTTATAGGGTAAAAAGAAATGGGCCCATCGTGCTTGCCTGCTGTTCGTCGTTTGGGCTTGTTGTAAAACTTTGAGGTTCTGATGGTCAGTGTGCACCTCTACTGGAAAAGGAGACCCTAGTAAGAGGTGTCTCCATTCTTCAAAGGCCCTTTTGATTGCCAGCAGTTCCTTTTCTAGTACCAAATAATGTTCTTCAGAGGAGGTGAAGGTCTTGGACAGGTATGTGACTGGTCTTTCCTCCCCTTGTCCTACCCTTTGTAAGAGAACCGCGCCTAACGCATGGTGCGAGGCGTCCGTCTCCACGATGAAAGGCGGTGTCTGATCGGGAGTAATTAATATAGAAGCAGAAGTGAACATCCTTTCAAAGTCTCAAGCGCTTGTTGAGCAGATAAATCCCAATGAAATGTGATTCCCTTCTTTAGAAGCCTAGTAATGGGTAGAATGGTTTCGGAATAACACAGGATAAATTTACGATAACAATTGGCAAACCCTAGAAATCATTGAACCACTTTAACAGTAGTCGGGGGTGGCCAATCCACGACTGCTGAAACTTTTCTTGGGTCCATGGATATGCCGTGGGCTTAGAGGATGAAGCCAAGGTAGGTAATTTGTGTTTGATGGAATTCACACTTTTCGGCTTTGCAGTATAACTGGTTGGCCTGTAACCGATCCAGGACGAGATTCACATGACATATATGGTCACTCTTGTTCGCAGAGAAAATCAGGATGTCATCTAGGTAAACAATAACGAAATGTAGAAGAATATCAGCAAACAGGTGATCCATGAATCTCTGAAAAACAGCAGGTGCGTTTACCAAACCGAAGGGCATCACCTGGTATTGGAAATGACCAAAGGGAGTACGGAAAGCTGTCTTCCACTCATCTCCTTGTGCAATCCGAATCAAGTGATATGCCCCTCGAAGGTCTAAATTGGTATACAATGCGGCTCCTCGAACTCCCTCCAAGATGTCTTTCATCAAAGGCATAGGGTATTTTTCAGGAATGGTGATCTTATTGAGTCCCAGATAATCAATACAGGGGCGGAGCTCCTCCGAATCATTCATTGGTATAAAAAACAGAGAATCGCCTGCTGGCGATTTGGACTCAGTGATCAAACCATTTTGCAGGTTAGAGTGGAGGTATTCTTTGCCTTTTCCCTTTGAGACAAAACATACATCTGCCTGAATGGAAGAGGCTGGTCCGGGAGCAGAGAGATATGACAATCATCCCTACGATGGGGAGGTAAAGTGGGAAAAAGAGGGTTTGAGAAGACCTTATTGTAATGTTGATGACAAGGAGGAATCAGCTGTAAATGGCTGATAGAGGATATACCGGTAGCATTAGGATTTTCAGAAGGGGTATGCACTCCTACCGCATTTTGGTCTAGGCAGTGACCAATACAGTATTCTGTATTCAGTATTCTGAACCCAGGAAAAGTGTTTCTGCTTTCCAATTGATAAAGGGGTTATGAGTACGTAACCAGGGGAGTCCCAAAATCACAGGGAAATTAGCTGTCTTTATCAGGTCGAACACCAGTTGTTCTTTATGGGAAGCAATCAAGCAGGTAACTGGTTTGGTCTGCTCCAGAATAGAACCGGAGATTAAGGGGTTCCCATCGACTCCTTGAATCGGAGTGACACAGAATTTGGTTGTTCTAGCGATCCCATTCTCAGCTGCCCATTGATCATCCAAGAAGTTTCCTGCAGCGCCGCAATCCAGCAGTGCCAGAATACCCGGGATAACTCGATCAGGCAGGCTGATGGTTAAAGAAAGAACTATAGAGTGCTGGATAACAGATGGCTCTAGATATAATCCTACTTTATGAAGGGAACTCTGATCAGAATCCCTTGCCGTGGTTTTACTCACGCTTGGAACAGCTTCGGTTTGAGAACGACTACCCTTTTATTTCTTCTTCTCAAGAGTCCGTTCTTGAAGTCGATAATCAATTTGCATGGCAAGGGTGATCATTTCTGCGAGGTTAGCGGGCCGGGGAACCTTAGAAATCTCGTCCTTAAGCTCCTCCGAAAGGCCTCGGCGAAATAGAGTAACTAATCCGTCATCGGGCCACCCAGTTTCTGAAGATAACTGTTTAAAAAGGGTAATATAGGACATCAGATCCTTACTGCCCTGTCGAAGGTCCAGAAGTCTCTCGAGTGGTCACAGATATTTCCTGACGACTGAACATGGATCTCAAACTATTGACAAAGGCGGGATAAGAATCCAGTATGGCGTTGCCGGAGGTAACTAAGGGGGTGGCCCACGCTAAAGCAGGGCCTGACAAATGGGAAATAAGAAAGCCCACCTTATCCTTATCTGTAGGAAAAAACCGGGATATAAACGTAAATTGGACTGTGCAGCTGTCTAGGAACTCTTTTAATTTATGTGGGTTCCCATCAAACTTGCCCGTGCTTAATGCTATAGGGGGTGTCTCAGAAAAGGCCAGATTCATCTGTTGTCTTAATTGGGCATTATCTTGTTTATGATTCTGCATCTCCAATGACATGGATTGCATCGCAGCCATTAGTTGTTGCATTTGCTGCTCCATGATGAAGCCGCCAGTCCAGGTAAGCCCCTTGGGGCGTCGCTTACTGTCATTGACTGTTAGTGTTAGAGATTCTGGTTTCTGTCACTAACCTGGACTAATGGCAGTCTTCTGGAGCAGCAATGGACGAATGCAAGGATCTCCCTGAAACCCCTGCCTCCCCTGCTCCCGGGTGTATAGGAAGCCGGAGAGGGAGAGACAGGAACCCCAGGGAAACGCTCAGGGAGAAGAAAACCCTGGGTGGTCTTGAAGAGTGCTTCTGAGGGATTGGCTCTTCTTTGGAGGACGGCTGGTGGTGCAGGAGTTACGATTCCTACAGGACAAGGAATTGACAGGTAAGTAATGCAAAGAGATATAATGTCTCAAGAAGAAAATCCTTTGAAGGAGAAGGACACGTACAGTACTTAAACTCTACACGGGATTAAGTATTTGGAGAAGACTGGTCTCGATAGCAGGTAAGGACGTTCACTCAACGGATGAGAGGGAGATTCCTAATAAAGGTAAAAGAATCAATCACAAGAATAAGAGGGAGAGAGAGCGGGAGAGCAGTGGAGATGGTTAATGAGGTGAAAAAGGACTCACTCTCTCTAGACGGATGACTGGCCCAGAGATGGACTCTGATCGGAGAAGAGCTGAGTAGAAAGAGGACTGCGGGCCGATAAGCCTGGTAAAGAAATCACCGCTCGAGAGGGGATACCCAAAGGGTTGCTATAGGGGAAGGAAGACAGAAAAGAGGAATTAAGGAAGGTCTATAGAAGTATCCACAGAAGTCTTGGCAAATAGTATAGCGAATTTACGAAGCGTCATGAAAAGCAGAAGCGACGCACACGATGGAGGAGTTTCGATCCTTAAATGTAGTCATGTGAACTTCTGATCGCGTGCGTTGAAGGCGTGCAACAACTAGACTGTCACTTCTTCTGTGCCGTAGTGCATAGCCATCTTGGAATATCCGCGCAATGCGGAACCACACAACAACCATTGCCGTCTCAACTGCCATCGCTGGAAAGGTGTAACACCTTCGCCAGGGAACCCGCTATGGTGTCTTGAAACTGCTTATAGAAGCCTACTGTGTAACCATCTTCCCATGGTGCCTTACCTGTTTTCAACTTACCTATTGTCCTCTTAACCTCTTTCTGTGTTATTTCTGCCTCGAGCATAGATTTCCCCTCTGTTGTGAGGTGGGGATGGGGAGCCTGGCCAAATATTCCTTGGTTTCCCTTCCTTGAAGTTTTACTGGTTGGGAGCACAGTACTTCATAGAAGTTTGCAAAGCGGTCTGGGATGTGGTCCTCGGATCTCTCGTCCCTTTGCCGGTGAACCCTTCTGTCTCCCCTACATTCCCTGTTTGCCAGCAGTGTCCCCACCCAATCGCTCAGGACTTAGAACTTTTGTTTGGTATATCTCAGCTTTTTTTACCACTTCCCCTATCAGGAGCGAGTGCAATTCTTGCCTCTTGTCCCACATTATGTCCAGTAAACAGCCTCTGTCTTCTCCTGGTCTTGTCAGCCTCATCCTCATGTTCCTCAACTGTTCCCGTATCTTCCCCTCAATCAGTGCCCTTTCACTCTTTTTTCGGGCCCCTTCTGCTATGAGTAAGTCACTCACTGTTACCCTGGCCGCCTCTCAGACTGTCTTTGAGCTTGTCTCCCCTGTATCATTTACTACGAAGTATTGGGTCATTTCCGTCTGGAGGAAGTCCCTGAATACTGGGTCCTTAAGAAGGCCATTGTTGCATCTCCAACTACCTCCCTTCTTCTAACTACCAGTCTGTCATAACCATCTCATGGTCCGACCATGTCACTGCTTCCACCTTCGGTGATGACACCATGGCCTCCTGGTCTTTCTTAAGCAGTAGGTCGTCAATCCTGGTATATGTGTGGTGTGGGGGTGAGAAGAAGGTTTACCCTCCTGCCTGGGGGAAGCTAAATCTCCATACATCTACCCAGAAGTGGTCTTCCAGCAGTTAGGTGAATGCTTCATGTACCTTTCCTTTTGCTTTAGTCTGGTTTCCCCTTGCTGACCAACAGTACACTGCCGGCTCCGCTATCAGGTTCAAGTCCCCTACCACCATTAGCATGCCCTCCCCCCATTCCTCAAGTTCCAAGAATATCTTATGCAGGAATGTCAACTGATGCACATTAGGCGCATATATGGAGGCTAGGGTGATTAAGCGCCCTCCGACCCGTCCTTTGACTGCCACCAACCTACCACCAAAGCCCCTCTTAACCTGCACCTCCCTTAGTTGCATGGTTCTTGATAGGACAATTGCCACCTTTCTTTTTGCTTGTTTTATGTGAGGACCAGAAAATCTGTCCCACCTCTAGTCCCTTGAGGGGACGTTCTTGCCCCGCCTGTAGCGTGTTTCCTGCAAGAATAGCACCGCGATGTTGGCTTTGCAGAGCATATTTGTTGTGAGTGGTCTTTTGTTCAGTGCGTTTAATCCCTTTATATTTAGCGTTGCAACTTTCCGGTTAACCATCTCCCCTTCTTCACTTTCTCTCTGTGCGCTGACCCATAGTTTGACCTTTCCCCTGGTTTGGTTTTAAGTTGTACTGTATTTCACGCTCCCCCCTGTCTCCTTATCCATCCATTCCCCCTCCCATTTATCAATGTGAATTATGCTTGTGTTGCTAATTCCACTATGTGTCCCCCTCCCCCACCTTCCCCTCCCCTTTCCCCCTACCCTCCTTTCCCCATTGAGGCGCTCAGCCTCCCGTTGTCGTGTGTCGGGGCATTGTGGCCGAACCATCAAGGTGGTGGTCCCTGTCCTATTCTCTCTTCCACCATATTTTTAAACTTTCCCAATCGTGTAACCTTATAGCATTGCCTGACCCCTTTACCCCTTATTGCCTGTCTGGCGTGAACCCCTTCTATCAATTCCCCCTTCCCCTGATACTGGGTCTATGGTTCGCTGATGTCTTCCCCCGATGAACAACTCAAACAGTAACATGGCAATGGTCAACAACTTTGTCTTTTCAACTCTATGTATTGCCCCCTCGCGTGTTTCGCCTCCCCATTGCCTCCTGAAACACAACTTTAAACCATAAAATAGAGTCTTGCTCCCCAGGCTCCTTGGGCACCCTAGTTTGATCCATTGATATCCAGGTGAGTCATATCCCTTCAGGTCGCTTCATGTGTGGGAGGCAGGGTGTTGAGCTCCTGAAATTTCCTGGCCCCCTGTGTTTTGCACCTTCCGTGATCCATCTTTGGGCCATGTCTTTTGGATGGCTCAACCCCTCCTCCATCCCCCAGTTGGTGTTGAGGATGTCCGATTAATTCCACCGTGGCCCTCTTGATATCTTCCTTGTGCACCAACTGATAAATCTCTTGCCACAGTGCAAATATGAGTGCAAAGGGGTATCCCCATCTGTAGCACACCCCTTTTTCCTGGAGCCACCATGTTAGGGCATCACATTTCTTGCGCCTCAAGAGGGTTTGTGCTGAGAGATCCAGGAAGATAGTCACTTTAGGGTTCTCGTAGTCAATGACCCCCGTTCTTCTTGCTTTGTCCAAGATATCGACCTTGTCTCGATAATAGTGCAGTTTTGCGAGCACCGATCGGGGTCCCCTGTAACTCCCTCCTGCCCTGTTGACCCGGTCTATAGCCACTTGTTCGACTTCTTTGGCCTCTCGGACCATCCCCATTATTTCTTGAATTCTTCTTTCAAGTCCAGTACCGGTTCCACCCTCTTTTTCTTCTAATCCAAAAAAGCAGAGGTTGTTGCACCTCTCTCGGTTCTCTATATCGTCCACTTTGAGCCCTAGATCATACTCCCTCCTTTCAATGTCGCAGAAGCGGATCTCTATTTGGGATTCCAGCACTCCTGCCGAGGCTTGATTTGCTTACACACCCTCCAGTCTTTCTTCCAGGGTGACTACTTTTGCTGATCGGTCTGCCACTTTCGCCCCAATGTCTGTGCGCATTCTGTGGATTTCCTCCAGTATCATTTGGATGTCACTTTTTATGGTCCCTATTTATGTGAACATGGGTGGGATCCCCCTCCACCTTTGTTGCTGCTATTACCCCCTTCGTCTAGGTACTGAAACTTTGAGAGAGCTATCTTCCAGCTCATTCACTTGGTGGGGGTCTAGTGTCGCTGGGTTTCTTCTGTGGTGTTCCCCTCGCTTCTCTTCTTCTTTCTGTGTCTCGTGCGGTTCACTTTTCACACCGGGGTGTGGAGGGGTTTGGAGGGACCTTCTCCCTCAGCTCTGTTTCCTATGTTCTCCTTCCTGCTCTCTCACTGACCACACGGCCTCACCATGTTGCTGACTCTACCAGAGTCGTGTTTGGCATTGCCTGTGCCTCCATGGGGGTTGAGGAGCTGTCCCTCTCCCCCTGGCTCTTCCTTGTCGCCTGTAGCTTTTTCTTGGGGCACCTTGCACCTTTCCCTGGCCTCACTGCTGGGGCCACGTGTGGTTCAGGGCACACATGTGTCCCCACTGACAAGTTAGGCGCTATTGCCAGGCATACACGTTCCTCCGCAATGCGTTGCTTCTGACCGGTCTGTGGCTGCACCCTATGAGCTCCTCATGCTTTTGCCTCTGTTTTCCCATGTCTCTCTGCCCCCGCACACCTCCTCACCAGAAGTCCTGGAGCAGGCCTTATCTTGTTAGAGTCTCCATGTCGCACGGGTGTGTGAGGGGGGAGACCACTTCCCTCCTGCTCCTCCTCACCCTTGCTGTGCTGCTCTCTTGGTTCTCTCCCAGGGGTCCGCTCTGTGGCCGTTCATCAGTGTCCCGGGGGGGCCACTCAGGCTCCCTCCGCTTATGCACTCCACTGCTGGGGAACGGTGTGGCGCCAGGGCTGCCAGTGTCCCTCTGCCCAATGGGAGGGGCGGGGGGTTAAGGCCCGGCCTCCATGTTCGTCTGCCATTGTGTTGTCTCTCAGTCCGCAAGCTCTGCTGTGTGTCCTGGGGGGAGGAAGGGGCTGTCTGGCATTTGGGCCCTCGTACCTCACAGATGCGTGGGTGTCAGTCCAGAAAAACCAAACACCCCTTGAGGGGCCGGAAATAAATGATAATTGGTTGGCCGAAGACCAACCGCCTCATTTACAGTGTAAGAATATATATTCATTAGTCATTAGTTATTATGTAGCTATTAGTTTAACTAGAGTGAAGCCATTTTAAGATGACCAGAATCGCCATTTTGTTTTCTCTCTCTGCTCTCTCTAACGTTGCCACTTTGCCTCATGTAAAACTGCTTTGCTGTAGATATTATTTCGCTTCAATGGTCCAAGGCTAAGAAACATGTTGAAACATTACACTGGAGAGCCAGACAGAAATGCCTGATTCCCTCCCTCACATATCCTTGAAGGCAGGGAGCAAGGCATTTAATCAGTACACGAATGCCAGCGAGTCTCCTGAAAGAATAGCAATGTATGAAACTAGCATTTAAAGAGTTGAATTATGATCTTCTTTACGGCCCCCCTTTCTGAGCCCAGTGAGGCCCCGGAGAGCGGGTTGACCTCTAGAGCGAGAATCGAAACTTAGATATAGTGAGGCCTGGTACGTGCCAGTCTCCTACGCGCAGCTTGCCCATGAAAAACAGAAACGCAGTGTTCTCGCAAACAAAGAATGGTGTCTGTAAAACTGGAGATTGCAAACTGTTACTAAATATGGTGGTCTAAGGTGTCATATTTGTCACGATGGTCAATCATCACCTCCAATTCAAAGGGAAATGAATTGGGGGCAGCATCAAATGTGTCATTACTGATTGTAAGATGTTCCGTTTGTATATATGTAACTGATGTACGTCTTGCACTCTCTTGCGTCCCCCAAAGTCTGTTAGACACACGTCGCGGGGCGTGGGACCACTTGGCCAACTGGCACTATTTTGTATTGCACTAAACCCCAGATTTTGGGAACAGAACCTCGTGTTTGGCGTATCTATTCGTGTGTGGTGACTGTGCCTTGTTTCCACATCCGAGGGTCCCTCAGGGGCCCCTTCAAGATGGCGCCCGAATAGGGACCCTCCCCCACTTGTTCCATCGTGTACGTTGCAAAATAAGGAAGGCGGTAAGAACGGCAAGGACGGTAGCGATCGAGCCGGGATCAAGAGGTGTTCGGGGCGCCCCTGCGAAAGCGATGAGAGACTCCTTTGCAGATCTGCACACCGCTGATCCCTGATCGACGTCCCTGGCTAGTGAACAAGGAGGCGAGGGTCCCGAAACGAGGTAGAGCCGGGATACGCAGACACAACATCATTGGTTGCGTCAGTATACGGACGAATTGTGTCTTGAAAAGACAAATTGATTGATCAGGTGAGTCGTGCCCCGATTCGTAAGTAATCCTGATATTGGTTGAGAGTTGATTTTGCAAAATCAAACACCCAGAGTAAGTTTGATTAGCCAAGGATAAGGTTAAAACATATACAAAAAAAGGGGGTGAGGTGGAGATGCGCTAAACACTATATAAATAAGGGACACTAGTAGTACAGTTGATGCTTTAATTGAAGCAGGAACAGCCGACACGTGTTTCGACACACAGGTCGTTTTCAAGGCACAGGCAAACCAAATATATCGAAAAAGTCGATGATGGGTAATCCCACAAAGAACAGGACGTTGTAAGTATCACGCTGATGTCACATTCAGAAATTGAGTCTGTGCCGTGATGGCCGTAACCAATATATAGCCTCGCACTGCTGCAGCACCTCCAGCTGTCACAGGCTGCGCAGGACAGGAAATTAGCAGCTTGCAAAAGTGTAGCGCAGCCTAACCCTAGGGTGGCCCGCCCCGCCTCTCTGAACGGCCGCGATGTGTTTAGCGCATCTCCACCTCACCCCCTTTTTTTGTATACGATTTTCAGTACCAGCCAGGGTGGACTGGTTGGCGCAGGTGGTAATGCAGCTCACACTTCCAATTCCTTATTTTTGACTGAATTATTAACATAATCAGTGAACACCAGCGCACAGACCTCTACGCGTTAATCCACATTTTCTGTTTTAAGGTTAAAGCATACCTGGGGTATTGTCACCTTAGCTGGATATTTCCGCTGCGGTGAACAATCTTTGGAAACTGGCAAGGAAGCACCTCCGGGAGGAACGCCGGTTTATGATATGTACATAAAGTATGGTATGGGAGCGATAATGTTTTGTGAAACTTGGCATAAGCAAACCAGAAAACAGGAAAATCTTCAGTGGCCGAGGGATGGGAGTTTTGAGATGGAACGTATAGATAACCTGGAAAAGGTGTTGATAAGTAAAAGAACACGCCCTGGAGCACTTGATATCCTTAGGGACTGGAGGAGGGAAGCAATACTCCGATTTTGAAGTAGAGAGAAACATGCGCGCAGGCATAAGTCAAAGACGGAGAAAGCTGAGGAGAAGGAGGAGGAGGAGTGGAGTAATAGCTTGCGAAAGGCGAGACAGTGCGATGAATTAAACATAGAAAAAATATATCCACAAAGAGAGCTACACTCATCAGACGAATTAATAAACAGAATCTTAACTGAAACAAAACAGGGCCCGAGGAGTGAAACTAAAAAGACTACGGCAGTAGCTGCCACTCAACCCCCTCCCGTTGCTCAGCCCCTCCCAACACCAACACCCACTAGCCAGCCAGCCCCGAGTGTTTCACAATTACCACGGCCCCAGCAGACGGATCCCACTCTCACTGCCCCCTCTGCACCTCCTGATCAAGAGGGTGCCACTGTCCCGACTGCCCCTCCCATGAGTGGAATTGAGCAGAATGAATGTACGAGAGTAACTCGCAGCGCGATCAGTAAGGAGAGAAAGCGTGAGCTGCAAGAACAGGCGGAAATGTATATAGACGATAATGATGAGGTATCCACGCTAGCGTCCCTATATGACTTCAGAAGAAACAATGAAAGACAGGTATTGTTGGAATGCATGGGGGAATATTTGTCAGGACAATGAAAAAAGTTAATTGGGAAGTTATCACCACAACGATTGTTGGATTTAAATGCATTAGCCTGTTGTAGAGGGAGAGATGAAGAAATAGAAGAAGAGCATGTGAAGCGACTGTTTGAAATAAAGAATGAATTGGATGAAGAGTATTCTGAAGTACTCGCCACACCGGGGAATAGGAGAAGGAATATTGAGAGGGGCAGGAAGAGAGCGTCAAGACTGTATATGCAGAAATCCTTGCCGCCACCCGGACAGATAGGTGATAGACAAAGATTGCAGGTGTGTGTGCGGGAAACAATGAGATGGATGTCAAGCCCTAGGGCTTCGGTAGGGGAGATAAATGAGATATGTAATGAGTATCCTTTGCAAATAAGAATAGAAGCTCTGCGGACGATAGTAGGGGTGTTACTCCAGCAGATAGCAGGACACCACAGGGGAAGGGGAAATGCACAGAGTAGGGGAAATTCGAATATGCATGGAGGGCCTTTGGGATTAAATCAATGTGCATACTGCAGAGAGGAAGGACACTGGCGGGCACAATGTCTGCATTTGCAAAATAGAGGCGGATATAGTCAGAGAAGGCCTCACAGAGGGCACATGGGAACAAATGGTCACAACAGAAATCATATGCAGCAGCATCAGAATGATCAAGGGAATGGTGCACAGAATCAAGGCCAGGCTCTGAATCAAACTATTCAGAGTCAAAATCAGCAGGGTGCACAAATGGGAAATGGAGGAAGAGAGGGGAACATTTTTGATAACCAGACAGGTGCATACTATAATAACAGTGGTGACTACACATCGGATGACGTGTTGTTACCCCAATAGGACAGCCCAGGACAGGGATCGGAACCAGTGTCAATTCCCGTGAATCAGAAAGGACCCTACGTAGAGATGAAAATCGGGAATGATGAGCATAGATTCCTCGTAGATACAGGGGCACAAAAGTGCTTGATAGATCATCACTTGGCTCCAGACATACCTCTGTCAGGGCGACAGAATATCTCAGTAGGGTTCGCAGGTACCCCAGTAATAAACCCCGAGTCCAAATCAGTGGCAGTTACAATAGGGCCTTTTACTGAACATTGTCCATTTCTTTTAACAGAGCATTGTGGGGAGAATCTTTTAGGATTGAATCTATTGAAAAAACTAAGCACAGTTATTCATTGTACACCAGATGGGGTATTTTTGACTATTTCTCCCCAGAGTATGCCGACTTCTGAATTTATGGCGGAACCCTTAACAGGGGAATTGAGAACAGTGCCAACTTGCATTTGGGTCGTCAATGACAATGATGTGGGAAGTTTGAAAAAAGAGCCAGTGAAAATTACATTGAAAGAAGGAATAACGTTACCACGTATTTCGCAGTGTAAGATTTCAGCAGAAGGAGAAAAAGGATTGAAAAGTATTGTTTCTGATTTGGTGAAATTGGGAGTGATTGAAGAGATTACAGGTAGTGTATCTAACAGCCCCATTCTTCCTGTGTACAAGAAAGGGGGTCATGAGGTACCGTACCGTTTCATAATTGATCTCCGTGCACTGAACAAAGTAGTAGATCCCCAATTCCCGTTAGTCCCAGACGTCACTACGATCTTGACAATGATCCCTGCTGCGGCAGAATACTTTAGTGTTATTGATTTGAAAAACGCTTTCTTCAGCATTCCAGTACACAAAGAAAGCAGGTATTTATTTGCCTTCACTTTAGGAGGATGATCATTCACATTCACACGCATTCTACAAGGCTATCCTGAAAGTCCGAGCATATACAGTAGAGCGTTGAAAGAGCAGTTGGACATGTCAGAATTACCAGCAGACTGTGTATTATTACAATACATTGACGATTTACTAATCGCTGCTGACACAGAGGAGATATGTAAAAAAGGTACTGTTCTATTATTGACTCATCTAGCCTCGCATGGCCATAAATCAAGTCTAAAGAAATTCCAGTACTGTCAGAAAGAAGTAGCTTATTTGGGTTACCTACTCTCAAAGGAAGGAAGAAGATTAACACCAGAGAGAATAAAGAGTATTTCTGGTATGCCTATTTCAACAACACAGAAAGGTGTGAGAGCGATAATAGGGATGGCTTCTTATTGCCGTCAATGGGTTATGAACTTCGCTTTGATTGTGAAACCAATGGTGGAATTAACAAAAAAGGATGCTGTGATGCCTTTGCAGTGGAATGAAGAATGTCAGAAAGCATTTGATTTGCTAAAAACCATTTTGAGTTCTGCTCCAGTTTTGGGCACACCGAATTATGAAAAGGTTTTTAGGCTATTTGTGCATGAGAACGAAGGATGCGCGTTGTCTGTCTTAACACAGGAATAAGGTGGAAGAAATAGGCAGTGCAGCTATTTTTCTTCTGCGCTGGACCCTGTAGCGCGCGCACTACCACGATGTTTGCGAGCTGTTGCAGCGGCTGCTGCGTCAGTGAAACAAACAGAAGGGATGGTTTTGGGGCACACCTTAATTTTGATGGTGCCACATGCCATAGATGTTCTACTCAATAGAACACAGACGCAACACCTCACCTCTTCTAGATTGACTAGATATGAAATTGTATTGCTGCGCCCAACATCCAAAGTATGAGGTGTAGCGCTTTGAATCCAGCAGAATGAATGCCAATGCCGGAGAAAACAGTGGTGGGACTGAATTGCATCCCCATGATTGCCTAATGGTTACTGAGGAAGAAACAAAAGGGAGAATTGATTTGAATGACACACCACTAAAAGAACCAGATGGGGAACTGTTTTGTGATGGCTCCTGTTTTAAACTACCTGACGGCACATCAACTGCCGCATATGCTGTTACGACATTAAAAAGTGTTGTGGAGAGTAAATGAATTCCTTATAACTCCGCCCAAGCAGCAGAAAAAATTGCTTTAACAAGAGCTTGTGAAAATTCGGAGAACTTGAGCGTTAATATCTATACTGATAGCCAGTACGCCTTTGGCGTAGTTCATAATTTTGGCCGATTATGGGCCGAGAGAGGTTTCTTAACATCCCATGGGGCTAGAATTCAACATGGCCCTCTGATTGTGCGATTACTGTCTGCACTTACGTGTCCAAAGCACCTGGCAATAGTGAAATGCGAGACGCATAAAAAAGTAACATGTAAAGTGGGAGAAGGAAACGCATTTGCAGACAAGATTGCGAAACCGACTGCTACTGATTTGAGTACAAAAATGTGGACAGTACAATCGGAGGAAGTGCCCTGCATGATAGAAAATGGAATTGTGACTGTTAAAGAAATGCAGGCGGAAGCTACCACCGACGAAATACAGGGAGGGGCCAAGGGCTCTGCAGAACTGGATTTGGAGGGTTGTGCAAATTAGACAGCTCACGAAATGCAACTCCTCTGTGCTAAATCCATGTGTCAGGAACCTGAGTGAACAAGCGGGGCGCACATGGTACAAAGGAAGCTGCTCTGAAATTCTAGAGCAATGTGCAAAATGCACGGAGGCCTTGCCAGATGAATAGGCAATCCAGGCAGACAGAAAACTGGCATAAAAAATTGTAGACATTGATTGAACTTTTTCAACACCCTGGGAAGCACATGAACAAGAGATATTCACGATGAACACAGCAGAAGAAGAAGGACGAGAGAAGAAATGGCGGAACCAGCAAATGCCCCCTCTTGCACCAATGCTGTTAGCGAGTTAAACGCAGTACATAATAAGGTGAAAAAAGGACATGGTCGAAAGAATTGTATGCTGGGTCTAACCGTAGTAATGTGCATAATGAGTATATTAGCCCCAGTGTTGACCATAACAGTGTTATGGTACCTAGAGGAAATGCACCCTCTTGAAGTACTTTTGCCTGTGATGAACATTTCCACAACGGAAAGCCCAGTCCATGTGATTTCCTATACCTTGTCCCCAATGGAAGAGAAACATAGGGAAGGATATGGGAACAACACATTGCTGTTAATAATGAATATGACACACTCAATCCTAAGAAAAAATAATTGTTGGGTTTGTGCCCACCTGCCGCAGCATGGTGGTCAGGGAATAGGATGGTATGTACAGCCCCTGCCCTTAACTTCTGCATGTTATGCTTCTTTGAGTGCCCTATATTATGGGAAATGGAACTAAAGTGAAACTGGTCAACTAGATAAAATGAATATGAATGAATTCGAGGAAGTGATTATGAAACCGATGGGTTGCTCCGTGTTCCAAAAAAGACGATTAATTACACCAGCAATAATGCCACAGGATAGGATTGTCTGTACCTTATAAAACTTCTGTGATCACGTTCCACATGAACCCACATGGGAATAAGGATGCGGAACCCCTTCATATACAGTGAATTATAGCCCTCATTCTGTCCCATTCTGTCTAAAGAAAAAGGGTTCTTTCCAGGTAGGAAAATTTACCAGATGCAGGAATATAGCATTACTTCATAAAGAAGTGAAACCAATATATGTGGGAGATCCTGTGTATTTCATATGTGGAGAAAAATCATATCCTTGGTTACCTAGGAACTGGGGAGGTACGTGTTATTTGGGATTTCTGTTTCCTGGGGTGTTTCTTTTAAAAACATCAGACATAACCAAATTGACCAGGTCACGACCTCGCCGTAATATTGAAGACGGGTTGATTGTAGAGGACATAGCAAAATCATTCATACCATTTTGGGGCCAGGCGATAAACTCTTATAACATAAGACGACTGTCTAGGATATTAGAAGAAACAATAAATGGAACCACTGATATATTATATAATATGACTCTTGAAGAAAAAGGAATTAGATTAATGTCACTACAAAATAGAATGACCCTTGATATAATCTTAGTTGATCGCGGCGGTGTTTGCAAAATCGTGGGATCAGCGTGCTGTGTATTTGTAAGTGACTCCTCCCCCACGATCTTTGAGGTGATAAGAAAATTGCATGTGTTAAATTCTGATCTTCATCCTCCTGAAGGCGGTTGGCAATTGAACATAAGCTCCTGGTTCTGGGAAGTGTTGCGATCCTGGGGATGGAAACTATTTGCAATCCTAGGAATATTCGTGACATGTTGTTGTTGCATACATTGTATCCCCATAATATGTACTGAAATTAGCGAAGAGTGTGTACAAATGATGAAACGAAAAAACATTACTAAACCAAGCAGTCGCCATAGTAACGAATCTGAAACCATTAAATAATTCATGGCAATTGATATTGATAATAACGAGGAGACAACAAGTGTACATGAGTCCGAATTTGAATCAGATTCCGAATCTAATCCAAATACTTGGTCGGAGGAGGATGCAATGTATGGATGAGACGTTTGGCTTACGGCCAAGAGGAGGGTTTGTCAGTCCAGAAAAACCAAACACCCCTTGAGGGTCCAGAAATGAATGATAATTGGTTGGCCGAAGACCAACCGCCTCATTTACAGTGTAAGAATATATATTCATTAGTCATTAGTTATTACGTAGCTATTAGTTTAACTAGAGTGAAGCCATCTTAAGATGACCAGAATCGCCATTTTCTTTTCTCTCTCTGCTCTCTCTAACGTTGCCACTTTGCCTCATGTAAAACTGCTTTGCTGTAGATATTATTTTGCTTCAATGGTCCAAGGCTAAGAAACATGTTGAAACATTACACTGGAGATCCAGACAGAAATGGCTGATTCCCTCCCTCACATATGCTTGAAGGCAGGGAGCAAAGCATTTAATCAGTACACGAATGCCAGCGAGTCTCCTGAAAGAATAGCAATGTACGAAACTAGCATTTAAAGAGTTGAATTATGATCTTCTTTACGGCCCCCCTTTCTGAGCCCAGTGAAGCCCCGGAGAGCGGGCTGACTTCTAGAGCAAGAATCGAAACTTAGAGATAGTGAGGCCTGGTACGTGCCAGTCTCCTACGCGCAGCTTGCTCATGAAAAACAGAAACGCTGTGTTCTCGCAAACAAAGAACGGTGTCTGTAAAACTGGAGATTGCAAACTGTTACTAAATATGGTGGTCTAAGGTGTCATATTTGTCACAATGGTCAATCATCGCCTCTAATTCAAAGGGAAATGAATTGGGGGCGGCATCAAATGTGTCATTACTGATTGTTACATGCTCCATTTGTATATATGTAACTGATGTACGTCTCGCAATCTCTTGCGTCCCCCTAGGTCTGTTAGACACACGTCGCGGGGCGTGGGACCATTTGACCAACTGGGACTATTTTGTATTGCAATAAACCCTAGATTTTGGGAACAGAACCTCGTGTTTGGCGTATCTATTCGTGTGTGGTGACTGTGCCTTGTTTCCACATCCGAGGGTCCCTCAAGGGTGTGTTTCACCTCCTGCTCCTCCCCCACCTTGCTGCGTCGCTCTCTAGCTTCTCTGGAGCCAGCCCACTATGCGGCCGCTTGTTTCTGCCTCGCGGGGGACTGCTGGGACTCCCTCTGTATTGTGCTACCTTTCCCTGCCCCTACGGCCCCTCCCAGTTGGGGGACTAACTGCTGCGGCCGCGGGTCACTTATCCGCCGTTGGTCCGTCGCTCAGCCTTCTCCATACGGAAGAGGCTCCCTCGGTCCCCTCGAGGTACGGGGCTCTTTCCTCTGGCTGGGGTGTGCCACTGCTGTTACGCTGCCCGGGGACCCCTCTGGCATGGGTACTGGGGCTCGCTATCTGCCTCCAAGTTTCTGTTATCCAGGACAGGGACCGGAGTTGCTTAATCAGGCATCCATCTTGCCTGCGCCCCATGGTGGCCTTCCTTTCCTGTATTTATTTTCTTTCCAAGTGCACTGCTGCAGTTTTACATCCGTCATAGGTGCCTTTTCCCTGTTTACCCAAGGTCAGCCTCTGTAGCACCCATGTTACTTCCAATTCATTGGGCATATCCATGTATTTTAAGCTCTCAGGTAGATTCCTTCACTTTCGCACCTGTCCATTTTAGTGGAGTTGGCTAGGCGGATTTCTTTCCATTTTACTAGGCCTTATGTCGAAAATCACTGTTTTGTACTGGCTTTTATATTTCAATGGAACTACCCATTAGCCAGCTTCACTCTCTCAATAGGGACCTAGCATAGCCTCTACATCTGTCACTCTAGGGCTCTCTTTTTACCCCACATGGTATACGTTAATTGGCATACGATGGCAGTATCTGGCAGAGCATACCTGGACATTTCATGGCAATATCTGCCATATGATGTGAGTACCTGAGCATATAGCAATTCCTAGCAAATGGTTGTATTGCCTGAACATAATATATGATGACAATAGCTACCAATGTAGTGTGAGTACCTGGCCATATGTTATGCTACGTCACAGAGCTTTTGTGGTGTGAAAAATCAGCATAAATGTGGTTTCACAGCACTGATGCAGCATCTAGGTTTTGTGCTGTGGTACAGTGAGGTTGAAACATGGCTGTGGTTGCTTGTGGTCCCATGTGGAAGGGATGTGACCTCTCAATTGGGCGGAACTACCTATTTTGGGGTGAGACGAAATCTCATTTGCATATGGCCTTTCCCCTTCTGTAACTGGAAGGCAGGTTTAAAATTGATGGTCTGGTTTGTCCAGCGCATTCCCTGTGGTTTTTATTCATTCAAAACTTTCCAGCCATCAGTTTTCTAAGTTGCAGGGATCAAAATGAAGATTGGATAAGCAGCTCCTGGCTATCCAGCATTAACCAGTGACCAGGAGATACCAATGGGGAACGAGGAGCTAGTACATAGCGTTCCACAAATGTAGCTTCCATATAAGACGTTTTGCCATTATTTCGAAACCCTTAAGCAATAAATATGGTACAGATGTGTCCTAATGTTATTTATAGATTGTCCCAACGCACAGAGTTAAATTGACATAGGTGTGTTTGTTTATTTTATTTATATAGCGCACCTGACCCAGAGGTATCTGGGTGCTCTAGGTGAAGAAAGTGGTTACATGATACAGTAATACAGTGGTTTCATGATACAGTTATAAAAGACAGATTACAGATAATACATTCCAAATAACGAATGAAAAAAGAGAGGGTAGGAGGGGAGCTTGGTAGGGTATGTGATAGAACTAGAAAGATGTGTATATAAGGTGAAATGGGGTAAAGGGTAATGAGTTACAGGTGTAGGGTAAGTGGTGTGAGGTTTTATTCAGTAACCATGTGATGACGTGACTTCTGAATTTTTCAAAGGTCTGAATAGTTTTGACGTCCCATGCAAGGGTGTTCCATAATTGGGCGGCTCGAACGGGGAAACAGGTTCCTCCAGCTCTTTTTAGGTTGTACCTGGGCACTACCAGGCAAGATGTGTTAGTAGATCTAGTGATTCTGGTTGATGATTTCATGGTGAATTTGTCTGCGAGATATGGTGGGGCTTAGTGGTTCAAGGCTTTTTTATAGGTAAGGCAGATAGTTTTTAAGTCAATTTCTTCTTGTATGCAAAGCCATTTGTATAGCTTTCTAGTTGCTGATATGTGCTCTCTTCTAGGTATGTTTAGCGCCGCTCTGAGCGTATTATTTTGCATCACCTGTAGTTTATTAATTATGGATTTGTTGGCACCTAATTATAGGCCATTACAGTAGTCCAGTTTGGACTGCATAAGTTCTCTGGCCGCTATGAGGCAGCTGTTGGGAGACAGTAGGGGTCTACAAGCCCTGATCAGCTTGCCCGTGTAGGCGGTGGCTGAGGCAGTCATATTAACCAGTTTGGTTATATTGGGATTGGCATCGATGTAGAAACCCAGGGTTTTTACATCTTTAGCAATGGGTATGTTGTTCCCATCGATGAGGATGCTATTGTAATTAGGACTGAGTTTCTGAAGGTTATTGGGTGAGACGACTAGGAGCAGCTCAGTCTTATCATCATTCAGGCCGAGGCCATGTGTGGCCATCCATGCCTGAATGATAGAGTAGACTTCATTGATCCTACAGACATCTATGTCGAAGGTGCCTGATAGTATTAGGAGTATCTGGGTGTCATCTGCATAGTTGGTGTAGGTGACACCCAGACGGTCCAATTTGTCGAATAGGGGCTTTGTAAAGATATTATACAAAGTGGGCGATATGCAGGAGCCTTAAAGGACACCGCAGATAATGGGGATCAGATCGGCCGCATCTGTGGGTGATAAGACCCTCATGGTTCTGTTTGCGAGGAAAGATTGAATCCACGTGACAGCGGAGTTGGAGAAGTGAGCTGCCGATGACAGGTGGTTGCATAAGATTTTATGATCAACCAGATCAAAGGCTGCTGATAAGTCTAAGAGTAGTAGGATGGCAACTCTACCTTTGTCTTTTATTTCATTGATCTGACTTTTGAGGTCAACAAGGGCCGTTTCCGTTCCATGTCGCGGTCTAAAGCCAGATTTACGGGTTCCTAGTAGTTGATTATTCTCTAGATAGTCTTGAATTTGCAAGTATGCAACTCTATCTAGGATTTTCAGTAAGAAAGGGACTGTAGTAATCGGTCTATAATTAGTAGGTATAGACGGATCTAAAGTTTGTTTCTTGAGTAATGGGAGAACCCACGATTGTTTCAGGTTGCTTGGGACTGAGTTGCTGGAGAATGAAGCATTTATTAATTTGGTAATAAAAGGAGACAAGTCTCTGGCTGCATCTTTTATGTCCTGAGCTGGACAACTGTCACCTTTACAGTTAGATGGTTTTAGTGATGCTATAATTTTTTGTACCTCAGGTATAGATACGTTGTTAAATTTGAATCCTGGGTTGAGGTGTGCGGTCGAGGGCAAGATTGGGCTGGTGGGATTGTCGGATGTAAGTTGGAGACGTTTGACAGCAATTTTGGCCTGGAGTCCAGTGATTTTGTTGGAGAGAGCATTTTGAATGCTAGTGCACAAGGGTTTATCTTTGGTGCAGGTATCTACCGGTGGATTAGGGTTTTCCAGTTCTTTTAGTATGTTGAATAATTCTTTAGTACTGGAACCTGCCTGGTTTATTGTAGCGTTGAAGGTTTCTTTTTTGGTGCAGAGTATTTTGCTTTTATAAGTGGTGGTGATATTGGTTAGGTTAATTTTATTTTCTGGAGTAGGAGTTATTTTCAAAAGTGTCTCAAGTTTTCTTTTTTCAGTACGTAATAATTTGAGTTCTGGGGTGAACCAGGAGTTCAAATGTGCTCTGGGTTTACC
This sequence comes from Ambystoma mexicanum, assembly GCF_040938575.1. Taxonomy (NCBI): domain Eukaryota; kingdom Metazoa; phylum Chordata; class Amphibia; order Caudata; family Ambystomatidae; genus Ambystoma; species Ambystoma mexicanum. The sequence goes on along the minus strand of NC_090929.1, from coordinate 108,856,755 downwards.
TTTGTGCAGTTTTAGCGGGGCAATGGTATCTATGGCTTTGGTCATAGAGTCATTGAAGGTGTCAACCAACAGACTCAGGTCATTGGTAGGAGGTAGTGCATTAAGAACAGGGATTACCAGAGGTATTATGGCCTCTGCTGTAATGTTGCGTTTGTTCCTAGTCAGGCAAGGAGGTGCAGTAGCGAGTTTCTTTGGCTCTGGGTTGTTGACATTGATTTCTAGGGATAGGAGATGATGATCAGTCCATACGAGTGGTGAGGAGTCCTTGAGGGTGACGTTGCAGTTGAGGTCTGCTGCCCAATCAAGTGTCCTACTTTTCTCATGAGCGGGTAAGGTACATATTTGATTGAAGCCTTGTTCTTCTAGTGCATTGGCTAACTAGGTGGCTGGAAGGTCATTGGGGACGTTATAGCCAAGGCTGAAGTCACCTAGGATAATATTTTGCACCACTGGTTTGGTGTTCTCAGCTCCTAGTGACGTAATGTCTTCTTCGAACGTTCCGGTAGGACCTGGATGCCTATATATTAGGTGGATAGTGACAGTATTTTTAGGGGACGTTTGGAGCTTGACTGAGAGGAGTTCACAGGATGTCAGAGGAGAAGAGGTGGCTAGTCTCATGTCAAGGGTAGATTTAAAGATGATGGCTATTCCTCCTCTTCGAGCGTTGGGTCTGTGAGCTCTGAGGATGGAATAGTTGTCGGGGATAGCTAAGGTTAGAGACGGGCCGGCTGCGTCATGCAGCCAGGTTTCTGTCACGGCTAGAAAGTCAAAGTTGTTAGTCAAAATGACATCTGCGATTTCAATTGCATGGGCAACAAGGGACCTGACATTTAGTAGTGCCTCTGTTATTGGGTGTTTTTGGGTACCCTTCTGGGTGTGGCTGGGGTTGTGGTCAACTAGGTTCTTTGTCATCTTGGTGTTGGAGTTTTTGCGTATGTGAATAGGATGGTTGGGGGCTGTGCACAGTTTGCTAGTACTCTTAGTGTTGGTTTTGGCTGGCAGGTTGATGTTCATGTGAAGTCTGGTACCTATTCTGTTATTTCGCTCTGTTGTGTCAGGGTTGGTGGTAGGTATACCTACTTGCAGGCTAAATGCAGTGGGTGAGAACATAGGCGTGCCATAATTGGGCATGGGCATGGTGTGACATATCGTGCGAGATCTAAGGCGTTGATACCTGGTCATGCCAGAGATGGGATAAGAAAGGTTGTTTCCAGTGTTAGAGTGGAGTTGGACAAGCTCTGTAATGTGTAGTTTGGTGCATGTTTTAGTATCATAGGTGAGGTCATTAGGGCTAGTTATGTGAGAATGGTTGTTGTCTGGTGGAAATGGTGGCATGGACGGCAGGAATGGAGTGGGGCACGTGATAGGGTGATGCCGTGGGTAGGCAAGTTTGGACAGTCCATTTTTGTAACGTACATGGTAGTTGCCAAGGCATGGTACATGATCTTGCATAATGCAATAAGGGAACATGATTAAGAAAAGGCAGATTTGCATAGTGACAGCCACAAGGTAGGCTGTTCCGACAGTGTGCAATAGGTCTAGCAACAGCAGGATAGGCTATTTCAGTGTTAGAACATTGGGCTAGCAACAGCGGGGTATGCTAGCAGCAGTAAGTAATAGGGCTGGTAACAGTAGGATAGGCTATTTCAGCCTTAGAGCAAAACATATTCTGATGGTATGATCTGATATTGTGAAAGCAAGCACAGGGAGTGGAATACGTACGGTGGGCTGGGAGGTTGGCTTAAATAGGCTAGTAAAATGGTTTAGCAAGATAGTATAGCAATTAGAAGCAGTAATAGGCTAGTACAGATCATGTAGTATAGCAGTTAGAGGCAGAGATGGGGGTAGTACAGATCATGTAGTATAGCAGTTAGGGGCAGAGATGGGGGTAGTACAGATCATGTAGTCTGGCAATTAGAAGCAGTAGTAGGCTAATACAGATCATGTAGTCTGGCAATTAGAAGCGGTAATAGGCTAGTACAGAAATCATGTAGTATAGCAGTTAGAGGCAGAAATGGGCTAGTACAAGATTGGAGTAGGTGGGGTAGTCTTACTACATGCAGTAGCCGTGTACTTTTAGGGCGTATATGCTTTCAATGGCAGGTGTTGGGACCAGGGCTCAGCGCCGTGCACGCATGGCTGTGAGCGTGCGATTTACCGCAATAATGGGTGATGCAGAGTAGTGCGCACACCCGGCAGACTGTGTGCTGATGGTTCGGTACGCTAGATGTAATGCACAAATGCGTGGCAATCATAAAGGTAAAGGCGGGGCTCTAGGTACAAATCTGAAAATGGTGCCAAGTAGTTACAGTGGTGCCTTGTGCTGTTATGCTTAGGATTACCTGCTCATAGTGATACAGTATTGGATGGCGGGCACGATGGACAATTGCTGGAAGTCTGTGTTCGCAATAATAGTTTAGTGCGGCTTTAAAGTAGCAGAAAGTCATAGATGAAAATAATTGTGTCTGTTGAGCATAAATTGGCAAGGAGAGCCAAACGTAGCTCCTAGTAGCTGTTGATATCAAGCTAATCAGGCTCTTCTAGGCACCAACCAGGAGCTAAATACCTCACAGCTCCCCTCAATTGCAGCCCCCCGCCCTACCAGGGGTAGCCAGACCAGAATCTGTGGAGCAAATGGGATAAAAAGGGGACACAGGTCCACTTGGGCTGAAGTGGACACAGGTTTAGACCGACGGCAAGAATTTTGGAGGGAAATGTGCAAGGATGAGGGAAAATGAAGAAGCTTGTGGGCGTTTGGGTGCATATTTGATCCAGCGGGTGGAGTAACGAAATTAAGAGTGCCAGTTATATTGTGTCTGTACTTGTGAGGACGTTTTTCATGAAGGCAACTGGTAATTCAATGGAAATGGTTAATTTTGTTGGTAATTCAAAGGGTTGAGGAATGAGGGTTGGCGGGGGGATGAGGGAGAGGGGACACCTTGGAGTTGGGGTTAGGGGGTTTGGGCCCCCCCCAATAAACATCACAAATTAGAAGGAGCTGTCCAGTGCTGAAAAACATTATAAATTTCAGCACTGGACAAGGGTTACATTTTGAAAATGGGGTGGTGGGGTGTTTTGGGGGGGTGGCCCTCGGGGTTGGGGGGTCCCCCCTATAAACAATAAACATCACAAGTTAGAGGAAGTTGGCTAGTGCTGAAATACTTTATAGATTTCAGCATTGGACAGCTCCCTGTAACGTTATAACGTTATGCATGTTTCATAGACTTTCCATGCAAAAAATGTAAAGTGTTTATATAACGAAACCCTGTTCGATGAAAGGGTTTCGATGCATAAACACTTTGCACTTTATGTATGGGAATTCGATGAAACATCTTTCAATGGAAATGATTTGATGGAACAAACCATCAATGCAAACGTTTCGATGTAAAGACATGTAACCAGCAAACATACTAAGATGACAGTACCTGGCAAATGGCGTGAGTACCTGGCCACATGATAGAATATCTATCAAATGGTGTCGTTATCTGGCACATGATATGAAGAACTATAATTATGGTGGAAATACCATGGATTGAAAGAAGAGGAGTTGGGTTCCATGAGGCTTCCACATCCCTGAATGATTGGGTGGACACTCTGAGGCTGCCACGCCCAACACATAGCGAGGAACACCATAATATCAAGCACCGAAGCCCAGGCACATCCCAGCGCAGCACCAGCAAAATAATACTTTGCTCAAGCCACCAAAGTGCCTTTATTAGGTAAGTACATGGGTCACAATTCAGATTCAAGAAGCAGGAGCTGTTAAAGTTTTAAAGGTTTTCATAGGATTGTGTATGCATAACAAAAGTAGCTGAAAAAAGTTCTGCAGAAGACCAAAACATTCTCAGAAAAAAAGCTTTATAGATATAGGATGCCACTTTTTATTCACTCTGGAATGCCTTAAAAATGGTTAGACTTGCGTTTATTTCCAATCTGTGATAAGCGCCCAAAAATGCTCTGTCTTGCACTCTGTTACTGGCTGTATTTTTTTATAATGATCTTGTGTAATGCAGCTTCCTATTTCGCTTCTATTTACTCTATGCCAGCCTCCCTATTTGTCTCTCTTTTGCTTCCTCACACAGTCCTTATTCATGTCTGCCGCTACACCCATGACTGTCACTAGAACACTGTTTCTACATCTATTGCTTTTGCAATCCCCTCACTGGCACGTTTCTTTCTGCTACTGCCTCTTTGCTAACACCCTGTTCTCTCTCCTGCTACTGCACCCTATATCTACCCCACCCTGTGCCTTCTCTTCTTAGGTGAAGTAATAGGGTAATGTTTTAAAAGTAACTCTGGCTATGCTTTTGGTTAAGACTGAAAAATGGGTGTATGGTGCAGGTGTGTAATATACTAGATGCCAAGATGTTTGCTACAGGCGCCACATGACTCATGCCGCAGATTATCGCAGGGGTTATTCGACCATATTTAAGGACCTCAGGAGGACGAATGGTTGTTATACCTGCTATGGTTCCAACCTGAGATCGGGTGCATTAACCCACCAAGAATATAAAACAACACCAAAACATTAGTAAACCGTAATTTAGAAAGTGCATCTGGTCCAATGTATTATGTGGTTTCTCTTAGGAGCCATATACAGCATACTTGTATGGGAGATTTGTTTTACAGCCGACAACCTGTTGCACAGGTGTTGTCCTAACATTAAGATCCTGGTCCGACTTGAGATTTCTGTTGACATGTATGAGGCATGTATGGGACTTACAGCATATTTTGGAGGGATTAGAAGTAAACAGGACATTGTGGGCAAAGCGCGTTTTATAGCAGCAGGGATGTTTTGCAGAACAGAACACTTTTTTTAAACAAAATGACAAAGGTTAGACTCGGCAACCTCTGTTTAATGTTACAGTGAAAGGTCTCATTAAGGCAACTATCCAGCTGTAATTGCAGGCATAGTATGTAACTGCCATTATTTGTACTTCACAGCGCATTACAATAATGTAAAAGTCAACGTGTAAGTGGAGGGATTTGCAAGCAAAACCTGCACCTGCTTTTTAAAATCTGTATCCCCCATTTAGAGCTATAGTCTCTCAAACTTTAACAAAGAAAAAGAGTGGAGTTTTCTGAGTCAGTAATTGGATGGTCTTGTGTAGTAGTGTATGATATAATTTTAAATCCTTTAAGTGTTGCAAAAAAATATATTATTAGGCATTCTAAAAGAAAGACATTGCAAAGAAATAGCAGTACTGTCACTGCTTTCCTTTAAGAAAAGGAGAGAAATTGACTTAACTTTATTTCAAATGCATGGTTCAAGGAAAGAAAATTGAAATTGTACACACGTTTTAAATGTTAGAAAGGGACGTGTTACTTGTCAACAGGCTGTTCCTATAATTTATATATGTGTGAATCTTTAAAGGAATGGGTTCTGGAGGCACACTTGCTCTCTTTTATTTAGAAGTAACTTTTGTCTTAGCTCATGGGGTGAGGCTGACAGGGGTGATTTATGCATGTTCCCTGGAGGCTAATTCAGTAGGAGCTGAAACTAGCTCCTGCCTTGTACTTTCAAAGCGATTACCAGGAACACCTTTACCTTTACCAGGAGCTAAGTAGCACTCGGCGTCACTGAATTTGTATCCCAGAGGTGTTGCACGCTATATGAAAACGTCAATCAAAATGAATACCCGACACATGCTCCCAATATTATGGGGTTATTAACCTGTTCCACGGGTTACACTGGGGGAGGGAGGGACGGCCTGGCAGCCCGAGTTAGCAGCCGAACGAAGCAAGGGCAGATAATGGGTGCTTTGTGATGTTACCCCCCAGGAGTAGCCTGTGGAACGGGTTAATAACGGGTTAATAACGGCATTAGCACCCCAAAACCAGGGTGCTAAAAAAAGTATTTTCAATTCAACGAGATGCCGCGCGCGTCCCGTTCAATGAATGAAAATACTTTGCCAAAATGGCTGCCATGGTTGTAGAAGGCGGGGCTCCATACAGAGCCCCTCTTCCATTACCATGGCAATTGGACAAGCAAGATGAAGTGAAGCTGCTGCAGGGGAAAGGGGCTGAGAATAGTAAAAAAGAAAGAAACAGGAGGGTGGGGTAAGATGGCAGGGGAGGCAGCCTTTGGGCTCTTGGGAACCTGGGCTGAGATCAGAGGTTTCAGCCTGAGATCTGCAGAACCTGATTGGCTGCACCCTCCGCCCTCGGTGCTAATATATTTTATTTGTCAGATGCTTAATGCCGTTCAGGCAAGTGGTACAGAGTCCACGTGCACAGAGTCAAAGCTCACCTGTTTGTTCCAACGCTAGTCAATGATAACTTTGTACACTTGTCAAAGATGCTTTTCCCAACTCCTTAAAAGCGGGATAGGTAATCTAATTGCTGAAAATTCTATCCCTTGAAGCGCGATAGGTAATCTAATTTCTCAAAATTCCGTCCCTTGATCTGGAGTGCCTTTAAAACTTTACGCCGGTTCCCTTCTTGCTTTTGCCTAGGGATGATTTTAGAGTGTGTAGTGTCATGACAGCTGAACAACTTTATACTACTATATGTTTTGGCCTTTATTCAATCAGCGTCATGGGCTGGTTGTGGCACAGAGACTTTAACACTGCAGGTTTTAGGCGATGTTCACAGCATGTTGTATGATGGGAGTGCCTGTAACTTCCAGCTGCCATATCTCTGGGCAATGTCCAATATGGCCGCCCATGGGCTGCTGCTGAGAATCCTGAAACATTGGCTAAGGGAATCAGCAGATGGTTTGGTGCTTTTCTTATTCATATCCTTTTTTTGCTGGTCAATCTTAGCTGGTTAAGAAATGAGATAGCAAGTCAGCTCCCCTGCCCTTTTCCTATTTGTGTGCCCCAGGGGTCCATCCCGTCTTCTATGCTATCCAATTTCTTCTTAGAGCTGCTGGGGGATCTGGTTGCCTGGTTGAGGGTTCCTATGCACCAGTCCACAGAACTGTTAATGACTCCAATCAAGCATTCCCACTAAGTCAGTGCCTTGTCTGGGATTGCTCAAGGGAAGCCCTTATTTATACATTTTTATGACAAGTTATAATCTGGATGATGAACCCTTGTATATCGCCCCTCTCTTAGAATCCCACTGACCCCACTGAGCCAAGAAGTAGGTTTGTTTTGCCAATTAAAAAGGTTTATTCGAAAAATTAAACAATAGATATATATCACACTTTTATAATAAATTAATATTTGATATCACACTTAAGAATATGATGTTGATCAACAATGGATAATCTTACACTAGCACACTTATTTTATTACTTAGGAGTTGGTATGGAAAGAAGAAGGTAGCTGGAAATGCTTTATGGTTTCAAGGAGATGCAAAGATGAATAAAAGGCAGTACAGAAATAAACTTGATATGATTTCAGCAAAAGATAATATGATTACTTTTTCTCTGACAATTCACTCCCCCCCTATGCAATGTAAGGAGATGGAAGTAACACACACAGTCTTCAGGAATACAATCACAGTACAATCCGAATTCAGTTCCCCCCTAGCAAGCTTAGAGAAACAGGGATGATTTTAAACAAAGGCAAAGTACTTTAAAGGTGGTATGCAAAGAAGGGAAAAATATGCTAAAAATGATTTTAATTCCCTATAAGAGATTCAGGGTGGGTGATAGCTACTTTAAATCAGTTCAGGCCAGCCCTATCAATGATTCAGGGATGGTTATCAGGTTGAAAACGGAATTCCGTAATGGAAGCAAAAGACAAATATTTTTACACGTGGCTGAAATGAAGCAAAATGTCAAATCGCGGCAATATAGTTGCGTGCGTCGAGCACAATTACGGAGGAACTATAAGGAGTAGCAAGTCGGTTTAGAGCTTGTTGGAAAGCTTAGAATCCAAATGAAAGTTAAATCTCGTTCCTAGCACAAACGGTTCAAGAGCTAAGGACGATTTTATGAAGGTAGTTTTTCAGAAATTAAATAATGATTCAAAATGGCAAATGACACTTTTACAGGTTTAAAATCGGAGAAGGGACACACGATTCGATGATGCAGTTTTGGACAGGTTAAATGTTTTGAATCAGATTATTTTAAGCTAAGAGATGGGTTTTGCACAGTTCTAGCTGGGTACTCACACTATAAATTTGAAAGGAATGGCCTTGTCACGGATCTGGTCAACAAGTTTAGCTGCGGTTCTCTCTGCTCGGCGGGTCAATCAGGCACCAGTTCTGCTCACAGCGGTCTGGGTCTGGTCTGCGGTTCTGGATACACAGGACTCTTAGCAAGCAGCAAACCGCACACCCCGGCGGTTGAATAGTTTGCAAAAGATTTTGAGGCCTGCTGAAGAGTTCAGCTCTTTGGAGTTTGTGTTCTGGAGTGAGTCTGGATCTCTGGAGTTCTGGAGTTCTCCGTCAGCGTGCTGCGCAGGAATTCAGTTGAAGGTTGGAAAATTAATGTTCCTGTCTGGCTTCCAGTGGCTCTTTTTATGTCTTTTGGGAAGTGGGTGTGAAGGCTATCTTTTTATGCCCAACCCACTCACGATTTGATAGGTCAAGGATTTCTCTTTGACCTGATTTGAGAAGGGAGCAGTGAGTCATCAGGTGTCATCTTTATGGCATACAGAAAGAACACTCCCCTTTGCTTTTACCTTAGAAAATCATTTTCATAACTAAACACATTTCCCAGATACACAAGTGGTTGACATTACATATACACATCATGTATCACATAAGGTAGTTTCTGTTCCAAATCTGATGTTTCTAAGAGCTTGGATTAAGAAATGACAACATTTTGTGCTTTTTGGTTGGTTTACCAATAATGGATTTTTACCAAAAATGACACGATGTACACCGCCTTTCTACACATATTCCAGTAAATGTTCATTTTTCTAGCGTGAACCCCGTGTCTGCAATCTCCATAATTCATGGGGTTTTGCCTCAGAACATGGTACAGAGTTCTAACACCTCTTAAAATGTGCACAGAAAAATCACAAGAATAATGATATTAATTATATAATTTTGACAAGTCCGTACTATGAATTATCCATCTTTTTAAAATTATGCTCTGGCCCAGAGGGGTGTGGTTTCCCAAAGCACATGGTGGAATTTCTGGTTTGTCCACTTTCTCCAACTCAAGTTGCTCACAGAGGCACTGCCCCTCCCCGTTTCTCTCAAGAGGAAGCCATTTACGACCCCCCCTAATTTAACATTTGCCTGAGCCCAGGCAGGCTCATTGTTCTGTTTCCTGCAGTCCCCAGTTGCTCCTCCCCTAATCCAATCAGAGAGGTGTCATCTCTCTTTGCTGAGGGCAGGAGAATGCAGGCCAGGCCTGGGAAGAGTGGCTGAGCAAGTTTCAATTCCTGTCGGGGGTAGTTCCCAGGCAGAATTCAATCTCTTTAAGCCAGGCTTCAGCTAAATGTCACTTTTGTTCCCAGTTTTTCTTCATCCAAATCAAACTTACAATTTTTACACATGCAGCTAGAATGCTGATTCTAAGTTCAAAACTATGACATTTAACAGTTGCAAACTATGTGACACTCAACAGTAGGTCACTCATTTATTTTAAACATTTTGATTTTAGTGGCTTTAAGTCCAATTTCACTTCAGCTGTTGACACCCACATCTCAGCCAGTTTCATTATCAACATTATTTTGGGCTCTTTCTCTTTCCAGATTTTATATGCACACAAGTCTACCTTCTGCCAAATGTCTGCTGGTGTTCATTGAGATTTTTGAATATCTTGCAATGTTTAAAATAGGCATTTTTAGCTTGCATTTCAGAGAAACAAGGGTGATTTCAAAGCGCGTTCTGAGCTAACCGGCACTGCTGTTTTTCCTTTGGCACACATTTCACTCATGGCACTCCTGGCCCATCACGCTTGCACTGGTGGGTGGCAGGTCAGGGGACCATTTTGGTGTGCGCCAAAACTGTGCGATTTTCCTGGATTCTGGCGCAATGTGGGCTTTTTCAGCCATCATAGCACCAAATGTTGCAGCATAATAGTCCAAACGTGGGTCAGGACACCCAACAAGCCCCCCGCCCGACTGCACTTTGATTTCGAGTCAAGGGGGAGTCGGGCGCAAAGGATGTTTTGATCCACGCGCTGGTATGTCCGCATCATCTTCTTCCAATTCCGTAGATGGCGCAGTTCAGCATCTTTTCCTCCATCCAGTTGGATCAATCGGTTCTCCTCGCCGGTCCTGATGGGACTATTGGGCGGTACCCCGGGCCCCTCGGATCTTTGCTCCCGGTCCCCGGGTCGTTCTCCTTTGCTAGTCTCCATGGTTTCATCTCTCCTAGGATGATAAAGCAAAAGCGGCAATACTTATTTGTAGACATTTCTCCCCCATTATTGATATAGTGGGGTGGCATATACATTTTATAAATCAATAAACATTTACATTCTTATTTTAAAAACAAGATATAACAGGGAACATTGAATTACGTTACTATCTTTTTGATATGTGGGATATTTTAGAGTTGGAACTGAGTTACTCTGGAGCGGCCCCTATTGCAGAGGACTCCCCCAGTTGCTGCCGGGTGTGCCTGGGATGGCAACACTTTAACTGATTTATATGGACCCACTTGTCTTCCCCTTCCGCCAAACTACCTTTGGGGATGCATATCTTGTATGCAACTGGGGAGATCTTATCTACAATTTCAGACGGTCCCTTCCATGTAGGCAAAAATGTTCGCTGTTTGGCCTGGTTTCTTTGGAAATTGTATAGATAGACCCGGTCTCCCACATTGTATTCTACCCGGGTGGTCTTCAAATCGTAATGGGTCTTCATGCTATCAGCTGATCTTTCTAGATTTCGCTGAGCATAGGCAAAAGCATGTTGGAGGTGTTTCCTTAAATTCTCCACATACTCATGAGTTGTGGAGGCATTTATCAACGTTTGCTCTTGGGTCCTGTAGAGCAAATGCTGGGGAAGCACCATATTTTGCGTCCCGTCATCAACTCAAATGGTGACATTCTGGTTGCAGATGAAGGGGTAGATCTGATGGCCATTAGGACCAGAGGTAATCGGATAGCCCAACTTGGCCCAGAATCTGCCACAAACTTTTTTAGTATTCTCACAATGGTTCTGTTGTATCTCTCCACTGCACCAGAAGAGGCTGGCCGGTAAGCAATATGTAGCTTCCTTTTGACCCCCAGTATCTCCCACATCTTTGTCATTACCTCGCTGGTGAAATGGCTACCTCTGTCTGACTCAATCCTTTGAGGTAGACCAACACGGGAAAAGATGTGGTTAATCATCAGGGCAGCTGCTGTTTCTGCTTTGCAGTTTGGGGCCGGGAGACATTCCACCCACTTGGTAAACATGCATGTGACCGTCAACATGTACTTGTTTCCCCTAGATGAGCGAATCACAGGGCCTACAAAGTCGATTTGCAAATCTGACCATGGCAGTGACATCCCCCCTATTTTGGAGAGGCGCACGGTGTGTGAGGGATGATGGCTGAAATTGTGCACACACCAGACACCCCTTCAAGTATTGGTTGAGGTCCTGCCCCATGTGTGGCCATAATGCAACCTCTCTTAAGATCTCAAGTGTTGTATGAAACCCCCTATGACCGGCAGTGGCCGCATCATGGGCGTGACTTAACATCAGGCTTCGGAATGAGGTAGGGACCACCCACTGATCATGGCCAGCTTGGGATTTCCTTACCAACAAACCGTCTTGGATTCGGAACATCTTTGGACATTTCATCAACACTCTAAGGTCCTCCTTCCCAATGTAATTGCTATCCGTCAGGGGAAAGTTCTCAGGGTTCTCAAGGTGTTGGTAAAACTTACCAATTATTAGATCCCCCTTCTGAGCCGTAATTAAATCAGCATCAGGGGTCTCCTTACTCCATTGTGCAGTTGAAAGATCGTTGTGAGCATTTGTCTGGGACCTAGTGATAGCAGTGACCTGGAGCTCCCCCAACAGGGACTCTATTTCTATTAGATCCCCTTGGATGGCCCCGGTTTTAGCCAGCTGATCAGCTAAGTCATTTCCAGTTTTGTCTGGTCCCTCTACTTTGGAATGACCCTTGATCTTTTTCCAGTAGATGGTCATCCCATTCGAGGTGACCAGATCATGAATGTTTTGGATTAACTTCCCTTGTTTCAGGGGTTTGTTATTAGCACATAACATGCCTCTGGTTTTCCAATTAACCAGGTGCTCCACGAACCCGTTCCGTACATAATCCGAGTTTGTGATTATGACCAGTTCGTGGAGTTGATGTTGGACAGCAGTGAGGATGGCTTGATGCACAGCCATCAATTCTGCCACCGGACTACTTCGGGGACCAATTTTGTACCCAGCTGAGGGTTCTGGGGACTCATTCACCCATGCATTCCCTACGCTGGCCACCAGTTCTTTCTCTCCCTTGTTGTCAACATGGTAAGAGCATCCATCCACATAGACAGTGGGCATTCCCTCACACTTGTCTTCTTCAAATACTTTGTGTGGGGAATTAAGGTATGCCTCCATGTTGCCTTGATTTTCAGACTTTCGTCCTCGAGACAGTTTTCTGTGGCACAATCATGCAAGTCAGCCAGACCTTGTGCGAGGGGACTCTTCTTGTTTTGGCCATATCTGACCTCCACAGGAAAGCCTTGCATTGACAGAATCCAGGAAGTAATTCGGGAATTACTCACATTTCCGGCTCGGATTCTGTCACTTTGGAGATATTGCAGAGGCTGGTGTGGAGTCTCCACTATGATGTGTTCCCCCTGGATGAACGGGCGGTAATTCTTCTGTGCCCACACCGTTGCCAGGAGTGCCTTCTCACAATCGTTGAATTTTTCCTCCACAGAGGATAAAGTTTTGCTCGCATAAGAGATTACTTTATTGACCTTGTCATGCTTTTGGTATAATACTGCCGTCAAGCATGTATTAGAGAACCCGGCCTCCAGGAGAAACTCCTTATTTCTGACAGGGTAAGCTAGGCAAGGCGCTTGTGAGAGGCTTCTTTTGAGCTGTCTTACTGCCTCGGCTTGTTGTGGACCCCATTCCCACTTGACCCCCCTCCCCTTCAAGAGATGAATCAGGGATCTGGTGATCTCTGCGTAGCCCTCAATGAACTTTCTGCTGTAATTAGTCAGTCCAAGGAGGCTCCTTAGTTCCCGCAGAGTTGTGTTTCTGAAGTGCTTCCACTTTCTTTTCCTGGGGACAGAGACCCTGAGGAGTAATCTCATGCCCCAAGAAATTAACACGGGTTCTACACCACTGTGCTTTCTGAAAGGAGAGTTTTGCTCCGGCGGCCCTCAACTGGGTCAGAACATAACAGATTTCCGCTACGTGTTCCTCCACAGTTGAACTTTTGATGAGGACATCATCTACATAAGCCAGGTTACCCCTGGTACCCAGGTTGGGCATGGCCTTATGTAGGAAAATGTTGAATTAATTGCCGGAGTTGAGGTATCCGAAGGGAGTCCATGTGTACTGCTGGCCCCCAAAGGTAAAAGCCAGTTTGTATTGGTCCTCCCTACTGACAGGCACGGTCCAGTATCCATTGGTCAGGTCTATTGCAGTGAATACCTGTGACCCCTGAATCTGGGCCAGCCCTTGGTCAATGTAGGGCAGAGGCCATCGGGAAGTATGGACCCGTTTGTTGAGCTCCCTAAGGTCGGCACAGAGTCTCCACTGGCCGTTTGGCTTCAATATTCCCAGCACCGGATTATTGAAGGTGCTGTGGACTGGACGGATTATTCCCCGGGACTCAAGGTTCTTAATTATTTCAGTAAGGGACTCCATGGATGCGAGAGGCAAGCGATATTGCTTCACAAACACTGGAGTCATGCCAGAGTCCGTGGGAATTGTTGTTGTGTGGATGTCGGTGCGACCACAGTCATATGCGTCTACCGCAAAGAGATCTTGGAAATCCAAGAAAACTTGTTTCAACTTTTGCTTCTGTTCCAGGGTCACGCAGGCATCAGCTATTTTGACTCTCTCTTCCACCATCTGCCTGAAGCCTGGAAAGACGTCTGGTTTTGCTATCGCAGCAGCCTCCTCCAGCTGGGTGGAGAAGTCCCTGGTCAGAGTGCTGATTTGGACCGGAGGCTTCAGGTGGGAAAGGCAGCCCTCATGGACCTGGAAAATCACCTCATCCCCTCTGAAGTCACAAGTCACATCTTCCTTACCATAAGGGCAAGAAGTGTACACCAGGAAGTTCCCCCCATGCTGGGTAAAGATCCTGTCTGGTGTTGTATTGTCATCACTGTCACTGTCAAAACAGTCCTTGGGGATTGGTCCTAACAGTTCATTTCCTAAATCAATGGAGAAATGTCGGTCATCAACCGCCATTCCAATAAGGGTGCCTGCGGTAGAGTAATACTCTTTAAGTCACTGTTATCCACCTCTATTGGAATGGTGTTATGTTCTATGTTGACTAATGGTGTTGGGTTTACCCCTAACCCTTGCTGTTGGAGGGAAGCATTTAGATGAATATAAGCATCAGAGTCTTTCAATTTTTGTTCTCTTTTAACTTTCACTTCCAGGGAGAATTGTCGGGTCCTTTCTGGGATGGTGACTTCCTCTTTAATCTGAATTTCAATTGCATAAGGTAGCAATTGAGCTGACCTAAATGATTTTTCTGGATCATCAAAGCCCATGGGATTATCCGCTAATAAGGACCAAGCTTTGAAGTTTATTAGATCCAAACTAATGGCAAAGCGATTGAGAATGTCACTGCCTAAGTAAAAGGTGGCAGTGACGTCTCGCACGACCCCACTCTTGTTGCCAATGGAGATTTTGAGCATACACCTGCTTGGCAGGAGATGTTTAGAATTAGATGCTTCCAGGTCCATTTCCCATTTGTTTACCAGTTTGAATACGGGAATGGCTGGATCTTTTGGGAGTTGGCGGAACATGGCTTCGCTGATGAAGCTCTTACCGTTGTTCACACACACTCGGCCGAGAACAGGGTCCTTCCCATCATTTAACTGAACAGGGATGAACAACTGCTCTCCAATTTGCTGAATATCAGCCAGGCTCTGAGCTGATTTCACATCTTTCTGGACTATCGGAGTGGGAATGTCTGATTGTGGATTAGTAAAGAATTTCAGAGTGTTTCCTTCCAGTGTGGAATACCACCTTAAACTGGAAGGAAGGTTGATTTTCAGAAATAGAGAGGACCCCCCATCACCAGTCTGTTGTCCTACTGCTATTACTGTCACGTCTGGAATTTGGTTATTCTGGAAGTGAAATTCTACTTGGTAAGATTTTTGTTCAACCATGTGGCAGGTGCCGTTTAAACTAACATGGTTGACGCTCTGTTTTAATTTTATTGGTCGGCTAGTCTGGGTCCAGAGGACCTTGTTTACGCAATCTATTAGGGGTGACAACCTTCTCAGGAGGTCATTCCCTAGTAAAAAAGGGGTGCCCTCTGGAGTCACTACTATGACCGGATGTTTCACCTTGTGTTGCCCAATTTTGATGTCCAAATCCGCAGTCCCCTCGACGGGAATTTCCTTCCCGTCAAAGTTCTGGAGTTGTCCAGGAAGAGAGGTGAGAGGAATATGGTAATTCTCCCCCCTTCCTGCATTTAGTTCATCAAAGGCCCTTTTGGACAGAAGGGTAGCTTGGGGTCCAGTGTCCACCAGTGCCAAAATTGTACCCTGCCCCTGTACTTGTACCGGGGCATAGTATGTTCCCTCCTTCTCCTCAAGGGGGCACAGATAATGCACATTTCTGGACAACTGGTGGGCTAATCTTCTGGTTTTGGACATTGCGAGAGAAGATATTTGGGCAGAATTCTGTGGAGAGTCATGGGAATCTGCAAGAAAAAGTTGGCAACTTGAAAGAGGATATTCAAATTCCCCTGGTTCCGGTCCTGGGCCGCCCCCCCCCCTTTTTGGAGGCAGTCCCCAGAATGGGTTTGAACCCGGGGATTTGATGCTGTTGGTTCTGGGATAGGATGATGGGCGGCGACAGCTCAATCCCCACATCTACCCAGTCTATTGATGCGGTTTTGGGTTCCCCTTGTTCCGGTTCTGGGCCGCCCCCCCTTTTTGGAGGCAGCCACCAGGATGGGTTTGAACCAGGGGTTTTGGGTCTTGTTGGTTCTGGGATAGAATGATGGGCGGCGACAGCTCAATCCCCACATCTACCCAGTCTGGGTTGGAATCCCTTGGGACTCATTTTTCCTTGGGAGGAGTTCCCCCATCTCTGAAAGAGAAGATCCTTTTCCCAGGATCCTCTGAGGATCCCTCTCCCTCAAATTGGAAGACCTGTACCTCCTCCACAAAATGGGTCTGTTTGGGTCCTTTGTTTCTCCTACCTCCTCTCTGCTCCCTGGGTGGCAGACTTTCAGGGGTAGGAGATTTTATTTCCGGTTCCTGGTTTTCCAGGGGCTGTTTACAAGTTGGGAAGGAAGCTTCCTCCAAGGCTTTACATCCCCCTTCCCCTTGTGCCTCCTCCCTGGGAACCGGTGGGTTATCGGGGTGCTGCCCCCGTCATTGTTCTGGAGCACCAGGCCAGAGTTTGGGGCATTCTGCAGTGGCATGCTCATCTGAGGGTTCTGTTGAGCCCTCAGTATGTGACCCAGATCCCGTGCCATATTTTGGACCTGGCGCTCTAACTGTGAAACCCGCTCAGGCTGATACGGGGTTCTATTTTCTCCCCTGGGCTGATCCCGGGAGGGGTAGCTATCCCTTCTCTGGTAGTACCCCGGGTTGGGAAGATTTGGGTACCCCTCCACCCTTGGCCTCCCCTCTCCCGGATTCGGTTGTCTGGGCTAAGGGAATTGGGGAAAGAAGGATGGATGATTTTGGGGCTGGAAGTTGGGTGGATACCTTGGGAACAAGTTCTGCCCAGGATTTGGTGAATTTCTGCCCTCCTGGGGGAAGGTAGGAGGGAGGTTCCCTGGGTTGGGTGCCTGGTTGGATCCCCCCCTTGGGCTGGAGGAGTCCACACATACCCTAGGATGGGTCTGTTTCCCTTGTAGCAGGGACTTACATAGTCAGGGGAGCGAGGGGCCCCATTTGTGGGATTACCTCCTTGACTCCCTGTCTGTGACTGGCCCGAGGGCCTTCTGGGCTGAGAATTATTTGGTGCAGGCAGGTTTTTAGGCCCCCCCATCTCCAAATCTAAAATGAGGGCAACCTTTACCTCTGCCTCCTTGGCAACAGCAGGGGTGCTGTTGGTTTTGGGGTTTTTGGGCTGATTCTTATTTTCCATCGGTTTCTGCACCTCATAGATGCGGGTGGCTTGCTCAATGACCCAGTCTAAAGGTCTTTTCTCGTGAAAGTCTCTCACGAGCTGGGTCATTATGTATTTGGGTAAGGCATGGAAAAACGTATTAACAAATTCTTTACTGTCCGTGCGTACCCATTTTGTAGTCTGCGCAAAAGCACGCTTTAACTCCTGCACAAATTCTTGTGGGTCCTGATCCTCTCCACATTGCAAATTGTAGGCTGCCTTGCGAGCCTCTTGTGGATTTCTGTGAACAGAAAAATATTTCAAGATGGCCGCCCTGTAGGTGGACCATCTTGAATGATTTTGGTCCTCCGGCCCCGCAAAGAAACTGGAGTATTCTGGGGAGAATGTCCATTTTACATACTGAATGCAGCTACTGCTGTCTTTCAAATGGAAAGTCTCCATCATTTGCTCATAAAGCTCCAAGTGTTCCCAAACAGAATACTTGGCGTTCTTGTGATAAGGGGTGATGACACTCCTTATTGCCTTGATCTGCTTTAAGGGGTCCTTAAGCAAGGCCCTTTTTGCCTTATTGGCCTTTTTGGTTCGGGTAACCCTGGTCCACTCGTCCTCTGACTCAGAGGCACTGCTCCCAGAGGTGCCCGTCTGATCTTCCGGGTTTTCCCGGATTCTGTGAGCCTGGAAAAGGCAGGCAGAATGTGGGGACCTAGTCTCCTGTGTCCTGGGCTGCTCAGAGGAGTCTTCAGATCCCTCCTTGCTGCCAGGATTTGATGGGTACCCCCCCCACTGACCTAACTGGGCAGAGGTTTTCAGGATGACCTTAGTGGGCCTACTCTCCTGGGGTTCTCCACTAAATTGCACTGTGCTTAGGTGCCCATACCCGGATGCCCGCCCATCCATTCCATTCCTGGGAGGTACTGGCCTATGAACCCCATACTTTTGGCTGGATAGTAATCTGCCCTCCCTGTGGCCCTGTGCTCAGGTGCGCCAGGGGACATGGGGGTGGCAGAGTCCAAGGACTGGGAGAGATGAAGGCCTCTGGTACTAGGGCTCCTGTGATTATGCTCAGGTGTTTCCCTTTCCCAGCGAACTTCATCTCTATCAGCCCCTGCTCCCTGTTGCAATGCAAGAGCCTGCACTTTCAGATCCTCAGTTAAGGCCTTACTAGACTCTATCAGTCTCTCCTGCATGGCTACCTGTTGCTGGAGCCTATCATTGTGCTGACAGAGAGCCTCATTCTCTCTCTGTGCCTCCTGATTGGTCCTGGAATACTGGGCCAGTCTTTGCTGCAGGAGGGTTACCTCCTGAGTCCCATCCCTACTGGCCTGCTCCTTTCTTGCCAGAGCATCTTCCACCCTCCTGGTGTGCTCTAACAAGTTCTGATGCTCTTTTTGGAGGTCACCCAGCCCTAAGGGCCAGGTGATTTCCTTCAATTTTTTCTTTTAATTGCTAGACTTCCTGGCCTAAGGTGTCCCTTTCCTGACTAAGAGCCTGCATCTGTGCCGCCAGGTCGTCTCTCTGCCTTTGAAAGGCACCAGCTTTCTGGCGTTCTTGATCAAACTCTGCCTGGGTATCCAGGTCTTTCAAAATCAATTTATTGCTTTCTTCTTTCTCTCTGTCTAGTCGAATTTGCAGGGTGGCTACCTGCTCTGTGCATGCCCTGTTAAAGTCTAGTTGTTGCTCCAGCTTTTTCTGGCTCTGCAGTACGGAGTCCAAACCTTCTTGGTACTCCTTCTGCAAGGCCAGAAATCTGGTATCCTGGTCAGCCTTTTCCTGTTGCAGGATATCCATATCCTGCTTTATTTTAATAATATACTGCCTACTATCATTTTCTGACTCCTGGCTCCTCTGCTCAGAAGAGACCAGGTCAGATTGGGCCTTCTCTAATACCAACAGTTGCCTATTTGCTAGATCTTGGCTTTCAGCACATTTGTCCTGTATGGCTCCCATATATAAATATAAATATGCCGCTACCCTGGCAATCTTGTTGTACTCATCCTTGGCCTTAGGGGCCATATATAGTTCACTCAGGGCCACATGTAAGGGACCCTGATCTCTCCATATATCTGACCCTGTTTCAGTGATCTGGGGTGCGATTGCCTGCAACCAGACCGCCTGGTCCTGATGAGCCCACTCACCTCTCACAAATAGCTTATGTAAGAGGTGTTCTCTGGTGTTCTCTGGCTATTTTGATATCTACCAAGGTCGTCATTCTGGAACTTGATTTCATTCCTGACTTACAGAAGTTTGTATTTTATTTTGCAAAACAGAACGTTTAGTGTAACACGGTGTGGTGATCCAACAGAATTTATATATCCTGTCAGTTAGCACACTGTATTAATCTGCACAAGTGATAGATCTAATCCAGAATCCCCGGCTACGAGCCCCCACTCTGTTAATGACTCCAATCAAGCATTCCCAATAAGACAGTGCCTTGTCTGGGATTGCTCAAGGGAAGCCCTTATTTATATATTTTTATGACAAGTTATAATCTGGATGATGAACCCTTGTATAATGCCCCTCTCTTAGAATCCCCCTGACCCCACTGAGCCAAGAAGTAGGTTTGTTTTGCCAATTAAAAAGGTTTATTCGGAAAATTAAACAATAGATATATATCACACTTTTATAATAAATTAATATTTGATATCACACTTAAGAATATGATGTTGATCAACAATGGATAATCTTACACTAGCACACTTATTTTATTACTTAGGAGTTGGTATGGAAAGAACAAGGTAGCTGGGAATGCTTTATGGTTTCAAGGAGATGCAAAGATGAATAAAAGGCAGTACAGAAATAAACTTGATATGATTTCAGCAAAAGATAATATGATTACTTTTTCTCTGACAATTCACTCCCCCCCTATGCAATGTAAGGAGATGGAAGTAACACACACAGTCTTCGGGAATACAATCACAGTACAATCCGAATTCAGTTCCCCCCTAGCAAGCTTAGAGAAACAGGGATGATTTTAAACACAGGCAAAGTACTTTAAAGGTGGTATGCAAAGAAGGGAAAAATATGCTAAAAATGATTTTAATTCCCTATAAGTGATTCAGGGTGGGTGATAGCTACTTTAAATCAGTTCAGGCCAGCCCTATCAATGATTCAGGGATGGTTATCAGGTTGAAAACGGAATTCCGTAATGGAAGCAAAAGACAAATATTTTTACACATGGCTGAAATGAAGCAAAATGTCAAATCGCGGCAATTTAGTCGCGTGCGTCGAGCGCAATTACGGAGGAACTATAAGGAGTAGCAAGTCGGTTTAGAGCTTGTTGGAAAGCTTAGAATCCAAATGAAAGTTAAATCTCGCTCCTAGCACAAACGGTTCAAGAGATACGGACGATTTTATGAAGATAGCTTTTTCAGAAATGAAATAATGATTCAAAATGGCAAATGACACCTTTACAGGTTTAAAATCGGAGAATGGACACACGATTCGATGATGCAGTTTTGGACAGGTTAAATGTTTTGAATCAGATTATTTTAAGCTAAGAGATGGGTTCTGCACAGTTCTAGCTGGGTACTCACACTATAAATTTGAAAGGAATGGCCTTGTCACGGATCTGGTCAACAAGTTTAGCTGCGGTTCTCTCTGCTCGCAGGGTCAATCAGGCACCGGTTCTGCTCACAGCGGTCTGGGTCTGGTCTGCGGTTCTGGATACACAGGACTCTTAGCAAGCAGCAATCCGCACAGCCCGGCGGTTGAATAGTTTGCAAAAGATTTTGAGGCCTGCTGAAGAGTTCAGCTCTTTGGAGTTTTTGTTCTGGAGTTAGTCTGGATCTCTGTAGTTCTGGATTCTGGAGTTCTCCGTCAGCGTGCTGCACAGGAATTCAGTTGAGGGTTGGAAAATGAATGTCCCTGTCTGGCTTCCAGAGGCTCTTTTTATGTCTTTTGGGAAGTGGGTGTGAAGGCTATCTTTCTATGCTCAACCCACTCACGATTTGATAGGTCAAGGATTTCTCTTTGACCTGATTTGAGAAGGGAGCAGTGAGTCATCAGGTGTCATCTTTATGGCATACAGAAAGAACACTCCCCTTTGCTTTTACCTTAGAAAATCATTTTCATAACTAAACACATTTCCCAGATACACAAGTGGTTGACATTACATATACACGTCATATATCACATAAGGTAGTTTCTGTTCCAACTCTGATGTTTCTAAGAGCTTGGATTAAGAAATGACAACATTTGCTTTTTGGTTGGTTTACCAATATTGGATTTTTACCAAAAATGACACAGATGTACACCGCCTTTCTACACATATTCCAGTAAATTTTCATTTTTCTAGCATGAACCCCGTGTCTGCAATCTCCATAATTCATGGGGTTTTGCCTCAGAACATGGTACAGAGTTCTAACACCTCTTAAAATGTGCACAGAAAAATCACAAGAATAATGATATTAATTATATAATTTTGACAAGTCCGTACTATGAATTATCCATCTTTTTAAAATTATGCTCTGGCCCAGAGGGGTGTGGTTTCCCAAAGCACATAGTGGAATTTCTGGTTTGTCCACTTCCTCCAACTCAAGTTGCTCACAGAGGCACTGCCCCTCCCCGTTTCTCTCAAGAGGAAGCCATTTACGACCCCCCCTAATTTAACATTTGCCTGAGCCCAGAAAGGCTCATTGTTCTGTTTCCTGCAGTCCCCAGCTGCTCCTCCCCTAATCCAACCAGAGAGGTGTCATCTCCCTTTGGTGAGGGCAGGAGAATGCAGGCCAGGCCTGTGAAGAGTGGCTGAGCAAGTTTCAACTCCTGTCGGGGGTAGTTGCCAGGCAGAATTCAATCTCTTTAAGCCAGGCTTCAGCTAAATGTCACTTTTGTTCCCAGTTTGTCTTCATCCAAATCAAACTTACAATTTTTACACATGCAGCTAGAATGCTGATTCTAAGTTCAAAACTATGACATTTAACAGTTGCAAACTATGTGACACTCAACAGTAGGTCACTCATTTATTTTAAACATTTCGATTTTAGTGGCTTTAAGTCCAATTTCACTTCAGCTGCTGACATCCACAGCTCAGCCAGTTTCATTATGAACATTATTTTGGGCTCTTTCTCTTTCCAGATTTTGTATGCACACAAGTCTACCTTCTGCCAAATGTCTGCTGGTGTTCATTGAGATTTTCGAATATCTTGCAATGTTTAAAATAGGCATTTTTAGCTTGCATTTCAGAGAAACAAGGGTGATTTCAAAGTGCTTTCTGAGCTAACCGGCACTGTTGTTTTTCCTTTGGCACACATTTCACTCATGGCACTCCTGGCCCATCACGCTCGCACTGGTGGGTGGCAGGTCAGGGGAACATTTTGGTGTGCGCCAAAACTGCTCGGTTTTCCTGGATTCTGGCGCAATGTGGGCTTTTTTGGCCATCTTGGATTTTCTAAGCCCACAGCACCAAATGTTGCAGCATAATAGTCAAAACGTGGGTCAGGACACCCAACAGAAGACACCAAGATGTACCTGCGTTTCTCCTCGATCCAGCACAATTTGGACTGCTTTCTGAGGATGTACGGGCAGATACTACACTTCCTTAAAGTAAACACTTCCAAGACTGGGTTTCCTCTTTTGTCACACTTGTTTCCTTTGTTGGAGTAGGTGACTCCAGACATTTATGAGTAGAAAAAGGGTTGGCCGAGATTCAAGACCATGAAGAAGTTCCTAGCTTAATGGGTGAGTAGTACCACAGATGTTCTCCCAATCCTATGAAGGGGTTTAGCCGAATAACCTCTGTGTCCACCATGCTCATGCACATGATCGTGAAGAATATGACGGCCTGCCCTGTAATGAAAACTGAATTTAGCACATGAAAGACCCTCACATGCGCACAAAAAGCATTTGACAAAAACAAAATGTACAACATAAATTAATTCATGAGACACATAGGGCCTCATTCCGAGTATGGCGGTAGGGGGTTAATCGCACTGGTAAGGATGCCAGTGCTGTAAACCCCCTACCGCCATATTCTGAGGTCCTTTAGCGGGTCCCACCCGGACCGGTTGGTCTGACCAGCCGTTCTTAGTGGGACCCGTTAAGGGACCATGGAGCAAATAACAGGCCGGCTATTAGTGGGCCCGTTATTTGCTCTTTCCCCATTCCCATTGAGCCCTACCGGGGCTCGAATCGGGAATGGTTTTCTGAATGGGGACTTACCGGGTCCTCCAAAGTTTGAATGACCCGGTAAATCCCCATTCAGAGACACCGGACCCGGGTTTGGAGGCAGCCATGGTGCTAATAGCACCATGGCTACCTCCAAACTCGTAATGACCCCCCAAACTGTATACGTGTACATATGTGAAATTAATTGATTGTATTCACACAATTCGTGTCTACAAACTAATTGTACAAAATGTCTTGAAGGGTTGTGAAAACAAGACAATTGCACAAATGTGTGAAATGAATCCAACAATTAATGAATGCAACAATAGTGCACGAAAACAGACACTGATGTGGAAGTAGAAAGATTTTGAAAAAATATAACAAATTCAGGACCAGAAACTGGCATACCACAATGTCCATGCTGACTGTGTGTGTTCACCTATGCAGATATGGATACATTTGAAGACTATAAACAATGGAATTTGTTCTAATACAGTTATTAATATATGTGACTGTTCAGTGCATCTAAAGTATGCATAGGTATTGGCAAAAAGGCACATGTTTTGTTCAAGCCCAGCCTTCCTGAGGATGCCAAGAAAAGCTTCATGTAGACGTTTGAAACACTATATTTGTAATGCACCCTTTTTGAACAAATAAAACAAACATCATGAGTTAAACCATGTATTCCTAGGACCTGTGTACACAAATCATGTAAATGAAAAACATGTCAGAATAAAAAACAAGAATGATGATTATTCCACCAACTTGGATCGGGCCAACTAGTTCCTTCCCTGCTCTGTGCATCTGCATTTTCTTGGTTAGCATAAATCTAATCCATTCATTCATTAATGTAAACTCTGTTTAGCAGTATGCTTTGTTCTGAGCTATCACGGATGAACATTTGCTGAGAGCCATGCAGAAAGATATAAATATTCTATCTTGTTATGTATAGCGCAATTCTAGTTTCGAAGTGCTAAAATGTGTTCCTGTGCCAAATGCTAAAATGCTGAACACAGCTGAACAGCGAATAGTTTTCAGCAGAATAAGGATGTATTGTACGTAAGACAAGAATGCTCGCACATTAGGTTCCCGCACAGTACATGCTATGATGAAATGTATGTACGTAAGCAATAGGTTGAGTTTTCTCTGAAATGCTTCTACGCATGTAATGTACGTCACTGCCACTATGTACAAACAGTGGATTTTTCTTTCAAGTGCTAGAATGCTAGAGAGCGAGTGCGAGTGCTAGTGCTGGAGGCTTGGCTTGTTAGTGAGCAGCTGACTTCCCCTGCCATGCATAATCAACTGTTTTTCATTTACTATCATCTCTGTGCCTCGTGTGATCTTATTTTGTTTCCATAGTATATATTTTGTGACTTACAGCTCCTCTTTATTTGTACTTTTCTACCATGCCCAAAAGCTTCAGGGCGCACAAATAACCAACAAGACATACAAACGAAAGAACAAGTCAAGGGGTGGGATCAACTCAGCAGGCAGAAGGGAAATTAGCGTGGTGCAAGATTAAAGTGGTGACTCTTCATCTTTTTTTTGTTTTTAACTCTTTGGGAGTCTTCATCATTCTCAAGCCGAGGCGAAGGGCATTCCAGGCTTTGCTGACGGGCCTCTGGGGAATTCAATGTGGAATTCTGTTTTGGCCTCGTCTGCATCTCAATACACATCACAAGCAATTCTATCTCTGTCTGACAATTGAAATGCTCCAATTATTACTGATGCCTCAATGATGGTTTCTAATACGTCCGTTCCAATCATTAATGACATTATAGTCATTGCATCTGGCGCTGATGCGATTAACACCCAGAAGGGTTGGATGAAACCGCAGACAAAGAAAAGAATCTAAAAGCCCAGAAGAAAATAATAAATCATCCACAAAATTCTTGAAGAACATAAAATCTGCTTACACTTAAGATATGGAAGCAACAGAACGGCCAATAAAAAACAGTATAAGAAGCAGCTCACTGATCTGACCCCTGCTGAGGATGAAACATTGGTTCATCAGGTTGGAGTTAATGAGGTTGCACATGAGAATCCAGCCTCCTTTGTTACTACTGAACAAGTTGCCAGTTCCCTGAGGAGTCAAACAGCCGGCACCAGTGTAATTATGCATAGGATGCTACCAAGTGAAAGGTCCCCAGAACAATTTTTAAACTCTGTAGGAGGCTTGAAGAAAAAGCAGGACGTTTATAGCGTTCAAGTCGTACCAGCTCTTGTCAACAGGAAAGTCAGTCCTTCAGTTGGCACAATGACAAAACCCTGGTGGACGTATCCCAAAACAAAGGGCCCAATTACAATGACTGAACTAACTTGGTAGATTCTAAAAGACCTTGGCAAAAAGGAAGAGACAAGAGGAAAGGCCATTCGAAGCCACCTGCTCATCAACTTTCACTAGCGTGTGTTTTCAGGGAATGGAGGCATCTGGTGCTCAATAGAGCTAACGTACTGTCTCTCTTCGCCGAGATTCCTTCCCTTCAAGCAATTATTTCTAAGGACATAGTTATAGTCATTTATGAAACAAGGACTGATTTTGTTGTTTTGGACATTGGGCCTCATTACACGGTAGGCGGAGGACCAAGGAGCTATTAGCACCTTGGTCCATGCCGGTAAAATACCGGCACCGCCTTGGTGGAAAGGGGAATTACCGCCCTATTCCAAGGTTGGCGGGGCGGTAATTCCCCCTTCCCCCATTGCCCTTCCCCATTCCCATTTTTGCTCCATAGGGCTCTATGGGAATGGGGAAAGTGCTAATTACGGTGCCGCAAATTGCGGTACCGTAATTAGCACCCTGGTCCCTTTGCGGGTTGGTTTTTAACGCCTGCTAAATAGCAGGCGTTTAAGTACCTACCCACAAAGGGACCTCGTAGTAAGGCGGTAAGGGTTAACGGTCACCGGTACCATTACCGGTGACCGTTAACCTTTACCGCCTTCCGTGTAATGAGGCCCATTGTCTCCTGAATTGTTTTTGAAGTTATCCTGAATGAGGCCACTCAATTGCGCACCATGGGTTTTGATATTCAACCACATAGGTTTATGGATGGTCTATCTCAGAATAACTCATGCTTTCTTCTTCAGGGGAACTTGCATAACTTTGGTATAAAGATCTGTGTTAAAAACAACGATTTGGGTAATATGGAGGTTTGGAGGGTGTCTCAGAAACCAGACTCCTTTTCTGGGTGTAATGACTGGGCATGGCTGTCGGGGGCTCTGAACTCCTCATCCAGAACCTGACACATGCAGTCTATCAAGTTCTGGCCTGCCGCCGCTCCTTGGGGTAGTGTCTTGGAATACTCAGAGACATAAGGCACTGATCTCTAACCCAGAATGAGTGGGGGGCTTTAAGAGTTCAAGTACACTCAGGCTTCAAGAAACTTGGCTGTTGAATCACGCTGTCCTTGGTGAAAATGAATCCCAGGGGCAGGCCCTTTGGTGGGTTATTGGCAGCAGTCAAGTCTGGGAAAGACTGAAAGTGGTGTGGCAGCCACAAAATTCAGACGGGGCGCTGGCCTCGGAACTAAGGTTTCAAATTGATCCCCATCCGTTTCCCGTTTTGGCAGTAAATATATACTGACATGAGGGTGTTAGTCCTCTTTGTATGTTTTTGAAAGTCCTTTGTGAGGTTGTAACAAAATCTCATGATGCCCGCTCCCGGGGAGCCGGTTCAAGCCCTGCGTCCCCGAAAGCGGACATCCAGTCCCCAAGGAAGGACCCAGCAACCCCATATAGGGGCCCTTTGGACAGTGTCCTGGCGCCTATGGGGCCAGGCTCATAAAAGACATCAGTCCTGGCGCCATAGGCGCCAGGCTCATTATGGAAGTGCGTGGGTGCACTTACCTGATGCAGACCATGCTGCAGGATCCCGGCCTCCTTGAGGCCTGAAAGGAACTACTTTACCTGTGGGACTAATTTACCATCCGGGCGTGGCCGGGGAAGGATACATACCTGATTGGAGGAAGGATACATACCTGGAACTTCTTCCAAGGCTATTTAAACCCCACCCGAACAGCCACACGTGCTTCGCGTTGTTCTGCATCTAGCAGCTGGACGCTCGCCGTGTCTGCTCCTGCATCCTGACTTCTGCCACGCCTGCCAGCATCCTGGATCATCTGCAAAGGAAGAGAAGAAGAGAACAGAAGAAGGAAAAGTCCTTACCTGCTAAATCCGCATCCCGGAGACATCTCGCCGACAATCCTGAAAAGGAAGACTTTTATTTAAAAGCTCATCGCGTCGATCGCTGCAGCGCCGCATTCCACTCACCTTTACAGGGCGCCTCCATGTTCAGCAGCGATCATCCGGATTCGCAGTCACGCCCCAGCGCCTAGGGAGAAAAAGACCAGAACAAAAGGTGAGAGAGAGAAGTGAATAAGGAAAGCTAAATCTCCATGTTAAGACTTACCTGTTGATTCATTCCCTCTTCATTCCGGGTCTGCGCCGCATCCTGGCATTTCCGGACCCCGGCCCCTAAGGGGAAAAAGAGAAATCAGCGTTAATGAGCGAATGAAAAGACATTACCAAAAAATGCTCATTAAAGACTTACCTGATTTCTACAAGGATTTCACCTCTCATCTCGGGTCGGTGCCTGTTCCCCGGCATTCCGTACCCCGGCCCCTATGGGGAAAAAGACACTAGCATTAGTACATTAATGCATGGACACAAGGGGAACCTCTTATCAAAAAACTTACCTGGAAGCCAAGCAAGTTTGGTTCTCACCAATCCGAAAATCCAGTGAAGTAACTGGATACCAACGCGCCCCTGCATCAGAAGCAGGATGGAGAGCTCGTCCTTCCAGACTCTAAGGTGAGACGCTACGAGGAATCACAGAAGGGTTTCGAGGAGGGTGAGAGGGGAAAGTGGGAGGCTGATTGCATTACCCCGCAGACAGTTAATCCCCTATTTTCGCCTACAGAAGGATACTTCTGCGAGCCAGACAAGCCAGATTTGGGGCCCGTCCAGTCCGTCTTCCGAACCCTGCGCATCACCTTAGAAGAGGTCACAGCAGCGCAAACCGGGCCAGCGCCTCCGTGGGAGTCAGGTGAGCGTTACACAAAATGGAAAGAGCCATTTGATAGGGGTGGCATCTTGGTTGCAGGAGACTTTAACTCCTCATGCCCTTCCTCAGAGGAATTGGATGATGGGTTTGACACGCTGGTTATTTCTTTTGGTTCCTTAGCCAAAAGTATAAGTGGGAAACTTTGGGCTGTTTCACTCGGTTCCCTTGGTTTGGATAGAATGAACAGTAATTTTGCGGGGTATGAAATGGTTTTCCCTACTTGGGTAAGTGGTGATATGGAGGCAGTTTTGGACTATATGTACGTGGATGCTATTCTGTACTCTCGATATCGGAGATTGGTCCGGCTTTGACTAGCGATACATAGGATTTGATATGGGATATTGTGAGGAAAAACGTGAGGGCCCTGTAAATTTGGTAACTAACCCAGGGGGATGGGGGAACCCGGATTAAGTGAAATCCCATTCATCTGGGGAAATTGAACAAAGAACGTTTTGAAATTCTCTAGTGTTCTACGGAAGAATGGAGGAGAAATACCTTTATGGTCGACAAATCCTGTCCATTCATGGGTAGAATCATTGATGGGGTATGCAATTCCCAGGGTAGCGCGCCTGTACTCATGAAACTTAAAAAGAGTCACCTACATCCTTTCAACCCTAAAATTAAGGGAAGGAAAGATGTGATGAAAAAGCAAATTAGAAATGCTAAAACAAGACTGCATTGTTCTACCAGTCAGTGGCACTTGAATATCATAAGGCAAAGCAGTCCTATAAGAATTGGACAACGAACCATAAGGCCTAGCAAACCCAAAGGGAGAGGGAACTTGTGCTAGATATTCTTGTTTCAAAGGATTCAGTTAAGTTTTGGTTCCGTGGGGAAACCCCTAGTTCTTTCTCAATTTAATGCCATCTCGAGAAAAATGAATGAGTGGAACATGTTTTAAAAATATATGTTAGAACAGAAGAGGATAGCCTGCCTGATTTTATATAGGATGTGGGCCCTCTCAATTCTAATACATTGTCTTGTGTAATTGAACGAGATGACATCTCGGACAGCATTAAAAAAATCAAGCAATTCCAGGGCCTGAATAGACTAACCAATATGGTTCTAAAATCTGATTCAGAAACTGAGCCTATGTAATTAGCCATCTATTTAATGACGTGTTGATGACTGGATGTTATCCACCTTCCTGGGAGACCTACTACATGGTGCCAATCCATAAGCGAGGTCCAAGAGCCGACCCGAAGAATTACCGCTCCATCATGGTGATCGACGCGGATAGTAAACTTTTTGCGACTATCATCTTGAAACATCTGATTGGGCCAAGAGTGTGGGTAGACTTAGTAAGTTTCAAACCGGCTCTTGCCAAGAACAGGGCACCTCACTTAACGGCCTCCTGATGTGAAGTTTACAGGATTTGGGTTGGAATGATAATTATGATTCCATTTCTGTGGCATCAATAGACCTCACAGTGGCATTTGATATGGTTAGCCGAAGTAAGCTATGGTCAAAACTATGTTCTTGGGGGATTCCTTTAGCCCTATTAAATATTTTGGTGGGCCTTCATACTAATTAGAACATTAAAGAATGGTTAAACATGCAGGGCAGTTTATCAAGGAAAACATACAACAACACATCAGGCTTAAGACAAGGGTGCATGCTCGCCCCTTGTCTTTTTAACCTGTATACTTCAGATGCAGAGGAGTATCTGATCAAGGAAGCATTTGCTTCACCCAAATTGGCTTATGTAAAATGCACCTGCACAGCTTATGTCGATGATTTCAACCTGTTCGATTGCACCCCCAATCTGTTTACAAAGACTGGCTAATTCCTTTTCAGCATACGCGTCTGAGAATGCCCTCACTATTAATACTCAGAAAACAAACCGTTTGAGATTAACAAAGTCCGGTAGACCAACAAAAGTTTCCTGGATATTAGATAATTCCAAGCTGGAGGTATGTCCAAACATGATAAATTTGGGCTTTTTAATTTTAGACAAACCTAAAAAAGCACTAGTTAGGAATTTGTGAGGGGGGTAATGCTGTTGCACTTCTCATCCAGATGCATACAATTAATACTAAATTCTGAAACATTCTCAATCAAAGCCCTGATTAGATTTTATGAATGTAAAGTGGTGCCCAAATTGTTGTATGGGTTGGAGGTTTTGCATACCTGGGTGCATAGAAGCCTTGAACTTTCGGAAGCCACGATATGGAGTACGGTATTGCCCACTGAACTGTACACCTATATCCGCCGTTGGGTACGAACTTGGCCTGACACCTTTACGGGTCTGTACGGAAAGGCGCATGCTCAGACTTTATCGCAGAGTTCTCGATCCCACAAAAGATTCCCTGTATGAAGATGTTAATTACTTCATGACAGGTAAGAGAGTGCATTAGCACTCATTAACATTGCATTAACAACTTGGGGGAAATCTGTACTAAGTTACTACAGGGATATCATTTAGGGGTCACCAGGAGTCGCAGTGGTGACCCTTGAGGTCTCTCTTGCTACTCCTGTGGTCGCCCTTGCTACTGCTAAAAAAATAAATATTTTATTTTATTTTACAAATTGAAGCTCCTGGGCTGTGGCCAATGCCATGTGCCTCTTTGTTACTAGAGTGGCTGGCTTTCTTGTTCGGGCTTCTTAAAAAAAAACAGGGGGTTCCACAAGTGTAACACTTTGAGTAGTGACCCTAAATAAGAAAGAATTGGAATAACAAATAATTTGTCTTTCTGGAATTCTAAACAATAATTGTTAGAATCATTAAAGGTTTATTTCGGACAAACTTGAGGGGGTGAGTTCCTGATTTAGTATGTTCTTAAACACCTCGAAATTCGCAATGCAGACAAAATCCTACAAAAAGCATTTAGAGTAGAATAAGCATCCATTTTGGACTATGTATTTTGCTTTTCGCAAGTTGCAGTTATAGCATGTTTTTTCTGCCGATACATATGGTAATCCATTCTTGTATGAAATGTATTTCATGTTACAGTGGATATTGTAACCATATTTTTCATAGTGTACTTAGAAACAATGCTATGTGTGACCACTAGACCACTTCCTGTTTTGTCAAGGGGTAAATGGTTGTGTTCCATCACCTCCTGTGATGTCACTTTGGGGTGGGGTCAAATGACATCACTTCCTGTGATGTCATCAGAGGTCAAGGGTCATGTGATTCCAATTCCGCTGGCATTTTGGTGAAATTACGTCCCTGATTTGGTAAGTAAATTGGAATTGACGGAGGAAAACTTAATGGATAATCCATTTCCTGCCAAACATCCCTTTTACCAGAGGGATTGGTTTGAGACCCTTGAAAATATGCATAAATATCCTTAACTTGACCATTTACACTGTGAGAATAAACTACTGGGGATAGTGGTACCCTATCTGAATTTATATCCCAGCGTCCAGGCTAGGAAAGATTACATGAAATTTAGATTCGACATTCACCCCTTTAAAGAGATCTTGGCATGTAGAGGTTTGATCTCAAAGGATGAGGAATACTGTAGATATTGTAATGATAAGACATAATAGAAACCTTGCAGCACATACTTATATCTTGCAAAGCACTAATCATTCCTTGAATATTATATTTGAAGAAATGTGTCTCTAGACTTGAGCTTATTTATTCAGAGAATATATCCATTAGATTATTGGCCGACTCCCCCACATCTGCGGTGGAAGCAGTAGTAGGTTATTCAAATTGTATACAATTAGGAACTCAAATAGATGCAATTTGAATATGATTTTGTACGTATTCATGTTTTTCTTTTTCCCAGTTTTTAATTATTAATGTCTTTTAAGAATCTGTGGTAATAAGTTTGATATTAATTCTGGATTAGAGAATGTATGTTTTGATGTGTACTATCATTCTTCTCTTGTTTACTCTTACATTGCAAAATATTGAAATGTAGCTTAACCAAATGCTAATTAAATATTGTCTAAAGGGAAAGTCAATGAGGAAAGAATGAAAATAAATCTTACCCACACATTTTATTTGGAGAGATGCTGTATTCCGGGATGTATGTGGAGCCAGCAGTGTCGCAAATGATTAAATGTAAATAATACATTTGTAGTTTACTGAGTCGGTATCGGTACGGAAAGAACAATGTATGTGTTCCTTAATAAATGTATACCTATAGGAATGCGGGAAGCCGTAATTGAAAGATTTGTATAAGGCTAGTTGCTGAATCCTTATCTAGCCCAATCAAAGCAATGTACATTGTAACACCTGAGAAAACATCAATATGTGGCCGCAACGCTTATGGTTAAAGGCGCGTACACCAGCAGTTTGTGCTTAGGTTGGCGGTCATATCGCTGCCAATGTTATTGAGCATTGTGATTAGCTTCTAAATAGCTGGTTGGAGTGATCAGCCTGGGACACTAATACTGACATGTTTGAATGTTGTTTTGTGTTTGTTTAGATGAGAGGCTCTAATGAGCAAAGTAAGTTATGCTGTCACTGGGTCCTTGCTCGTATATCAAACAAGGTCATATGCGTGAAGTTGAACCTAAATCAATTATAAGAATTTTGTAAAAACATTTTTGAAGAATCAACAAACAAATAAAGAACAGTGCACTCCAGACCAGCCAGAAATTGCAAAGAACCAGCCTGGGGTTGGTATGCCAATATACCACAGACTGATGGGGCATTGGTGGCATAAATTACATTTTTCGATTGGCAGGTACTGACATTCTTCAAATGCCACACAAAGTTGCTAACTTGGAAAGCAGTAATCTTTTTGTACATTTGCACACAGAACAGTGCACACACAAGTGGTGTTCTATTACTGGTGGGAGGGAAACATTTTCTTTTAATTTACTCGCACATCTGTTTGGGCAGGTGTGCAGTGTGGACCAATTTGTCTTTTACATTTCTGCTATGTTTTAGCACAAAGAGGAATTTAGATCCTGTAATGTGTCCTATTCATAGTGACTTCAAGAGTTCATTGATCAATATTTTTAGAGCTGGAGTAAATTGTGAATAATGGTTTGCACGTGTGAGAATGTTGTCGTTCGTGGGTTTTTATGTGTAGATACCAGTGCATGATGATTGAAATGTGCAACTCTCTTAGTAGTGTGTTTGAATAGATGTGGAGTGTATCTCCGCTGAATTAGGTTGTTCGTGTATGTTTTAGCATTGTCCTTGTAATCGCTTTTGTAGAAGCAATTACGTCTGAACCTCAGCAGCTGACTATATGGAAGATTATCTTGGAGTGACGTAGGATGTTGGCTAGAATAGTATTGCAGTTAATGGGTTTTTAAAGAGAGGTATAAAGTTTCTCATCCTTATAATTCATGAAAACGTCCTAAAAAGCTATACTCCCGATGACTGTTCATAAAAAACTAAAAATTTGGGGTGAGGCTGTTAAGCCACCTTTCGAACAAAGCGAAATCAGATTGACTGCCTTTCCAGACAAGTAAAATATTATCAATACATTGCTTCCACAAAGTAATGTTGTGCGAGTATTGATGCTTAGAAAAGATATAGCTCTCCTCAAAACAAGACATACAAAGTTTTGCAATGCTGGGGCCAAAACCTGCCCTCATTGCTGTTTCCTAGATTTGTGACGATGGGATGCTACATATAGCACGGCACATCAGGCATTTCCAAGTGGTTTATTTAAAGTTTTACATGGTGGTAGGATTTTGTGTGTCATCACCAACACTCTGCATGATATTTTTCTTCTTTGCTTTAAAGTCACTGGTTGCAAACAAAAGTCTCTGTTGTCCAAACCAAAAGGCACTTGGACTTAAACAGAAGTCCCTAGAATTAGGAAAAATGTCTCTGGGAAGCAAGCAGTTCACAGGTGCCTTCCCTGAATAGTCTCCCTTCTCTGTTGATACACTCCATTTGCTCTCCTAGGCTCCTCAATCTACATATTCAGCTCTGCAGCTTCTCGTCTTTTGGAAGACTCCCTTGCCTAGGTCTCTGGCTATAAGTGCAACCGCACTTTAAGCCTTGACAACTGCCAGGTTTGGACAGAGTAACCGCATCTTACTCTGGGAGGCTGGGAACCAGCGCTGCTCTATAGGCTGGGTCTGCCTTCCCTGTCCGCCACCCTTTTGTTAGGGTCCTTAGTCTAGTCCCCAACATACTCCACTCTCTTGCTCCTTTGAAGAGGGAGTCGGGATCGTGCCAGCACCCTCCTCCCACTAAATTCATGACAAGACGAAAGCCAGGAAACACTGGAATCATCCATTCTATTTCGGACAAATTCCTAACAGACTAATGATTGATAAATACGTTGAGAGGCATCCCCTCAGCCAGCCATACAAACCAGGAGTGGTACAGATCTATCCATGTGTGGATGAAGAACTGCTGGCCATGGTCAGAGACACCAATATGGACAGCCTGGACTAAAGCACCAGGAAACCATGTTGCTGACATTGTTAGAGATACCACGACATAGCAGCATTAGATATGAAGCACACGTGCCATCCGCACACAAACGCACTCAAATACATGAAGAACACAAGCGTACAGTTCTATATTTAGAGGACAGCTACATACTGTAATTTCTTTTATTATTTTCGCCATTGCCCAAGTGCAGCAACGCAGAAACCGCAAGGCACAAGAGATTCTAAGCAAAAGCTTGCAAATGCTTAAACGGCGACTAACCCTATGGAACTGCAGAAGTAGCTATGGGACCTGACAGAACCAAGTGTGACTAATCTATGGAAAATGTAGTATAGCGTGGAGTCTGTACAAGCCACATTATAAGGTTTAGGAAAATGACAGCAGGCCTCTGAGCAAGAGATGAGCTGAGCTGATTCAGGCTGGACAGAGAGCAAGACGTGTGAGACAGGACCCGCAGCCAAGGTCAAGAAGATACGGATGACATTCCAATCCCTAGATGACAAAGGGACCAGCTGCAGAAAAATATGAATGAAGCCTCATAATTCAGAGCTGCAGGGCTCAAATTCATGGTCTCTAAACACGTGACACGGCCGAAGCAGACAATGGACAGTGATCAGCAGTGGGAAAGGAGAGCCGGACACGGACTGCAACAAGTATGCAATAGTATGCAACAAGTGTTGCGCCGAGCAAGAGAGCATTCTCGTAAGGCAAAGGTGGTGAACAAAAGTTACAATACAGACACATAATCGTTCTCATTACCTTGAGATGGTGCACAGTGAACTGAGAATTATTTGGATCTCAGGCCTGGGGACGTCGGCTCTAGCAAATCACAGTTTAATACCCTAGGGGTGGGTAGCAACGGGCAAGAGCAAATGGTAGGTCCACTACTCTGCAACAATGTAGTAAGTTGGATTTTGGGGAAGGGACAGGCCCAGCCACCTGATATGTGAGTGCCAGTAGAATAACATCTATAGTGTCCTGTATAGGTTATAGAATATTCAGTACCCAATCGCCTGGCCCAATAGGTTTTCTGGAGAATGGCCCCGGTTGCAACAAAGTGCTGATGCCATTTCAGGAAGAGCGAGATGTGCATGACTAATTCTCTGTTCCTGTGCAAATCCCTGTTGGTTTTGTCTGTAACAAACCACAGTTTGAACTTGCCGTTTACTGAGTCCTCCGTGTATCCTGGGGGAGGGTGTTGGGCCCTCCAAGTCTGCGAACTTCCAGTATCCCTCTGACATACCTGGGAGTTCTCCCCAACAAGTTGGTATCAGAGTGGATGATTAGCTGCACTAGCCTGGCAGCAGGACGTCTCCTCTGCTGCAGAACCTGAAAAGCTGCAGGACCCTCGCATATTTAGAGAAGAAGGGAAACGCATGCCTGTGGAAAGGCTGTCAGGAGCCAGTTGGAAATCATCCTGCCCGAAGTCAGCGAGGAGTCCAGGCAGACAAGTACGGGAAAGTGAGTACCTTCTGGAACAGTCGGCAGTCAAGCAGTGTCAGCAGACCATGGTGTGTAAGTATTGACCCAGTCTAACTGCAACTGTGGGTGTGAGGGAGGGTATGGAGTATTGTTTAGCATCATCGAGTATTGTCAAAGTATTGTCTAGCATTGTCAAAGTTAGTAGGGAGAGGAGCAGAGGTAGATGTCCGTTTTCTATGTTTAGGGCACATTCGGTTTTAGAGGTAAACGGTTCTGGTGAATAACCTAGATTATTGACTTGAGGGCACCGATGACAGAAGGTATGTAAATAGTGGTTTTCCTGTGGGTTGGGCGTTTTAGCTCGGGTCATAGATGACAGTTTCCCCGTAAGGGTTAGCAAGGGAGCTGGCCTAGATTGCAGAAGGTGAGTCAACGGGTTAAGTCTCTTGGAGTGAGACGTTTTGCACGCTAGGCGACGCAGCGGGTACAGTTCGATCACGAGAGAATATTAGCATACTTTGCTTGGAGAGCGGGACGACAGCTGTGGGGTTTTGGATGGTTTGGGAGTAACAGGCTATTACAGGCTGCGTGCAGTATTTGATTTTTCTTAGCACTACTTTGTTTAGTAAATTGGCGACGTCACCCATAGGTTTGCACATAGGACACAGAGAGCTTGAGACAGTGAGGAGCTAGTATTGGAAAATTGGGATTGGCAGATGAGGTGAACAAGTGGCAATGCATGGAAGGTGCATGTGCAGGATTGCGGGTGTGCCTGAGGAGGCAGTGGTTGTGAAGGAAGGGCGGTGCGCGGAGCATGCCTG
This sequence comes from Ambystoma mexicanum, assembly GCF_040938575.1. NCBI lineage: Eukaryota > Metazoa > Chordata > Amphibia > Caudata > Ambystomatidae > Ambystoma > Ambystoma mexicanum. The sequence goes on along the minus strand of NC_090929.1, from coordinate 108,819,945 downwards.
TGATGAGTTGTGGAGCAAGAAAGGCTCGTAGAAACTGAAAAGTACCTTTCTCCCTGAACAGCGGATTGACTTGAGGTCAGGTAAAGGCAGGAAACATGTATCAAGGGAAATGCGGAGGGACAGCACTTATGTTAGACACTCCCGCCTAGTAGGGAGAAGATTTGATTGATTGATTGATATTTTATTTCTATCGCGCTCGTACACAAGTGTTTCAGAGCGTGACAAGGCAAGGGAGGGGAACAGGGGAGAACAAAACAGCGATCTTACTAGGCCCAGTGACATTGAGAACGCGCAAGTGCATGGGAGAGGGGGGAGGGGAAAAGTGCATGGAAGGGGGAGAGGTGGAAAGTGCGAAGCAGAGGAGAAACAGATAAATAACAAAAAATAAATAATAAAGGCAACAAACAGTGGTAATGCAACCAGCAATTTGCAAGTGCTAGGTTTAAGGCAGCAGACAGGGTAGGTCCGATAAGTGCAGGAAGAAAAAGGGGGGCTGTATGGGTACAGATACAGACCCCAGTGCAAGGGGTGGCCCGGAGGCAGTGCGGGAGGGTGACAGGATGAGCAGGTACCTGGGCCCAAAAGACAGAGGATGGCCAGGTGCACGGTGCCAAGAGAGAACAGATCAGCAGGGGAGAGGGAGAGCAAAGGCAGAAGAAAAGAGGAAGGTCTTGAGGTGCTTCCGGAACCGGAGATGGTTCTTCTCAAGTTTTAGAGTGGCAGGGAGGCTGTTCCAGAGGGAGGCCCCAGCCGAAGACAGAGATCTACCCCGAGCTTGTTTCTTAGAAAATCGACTGACCCTGAGTGAGTTGGAGGTAGAGGAGCGAAGAGCTCGAGAGGGGAGGTATTTGCAGAGGGATAGCTGAAGGTATTTTGGACCCAGGCCCCAGAAAGCCTTGTGGACAATGCAGAGGGTTTTGAATTTAATCCTTGCATCCACTGGGAGCCAGTGAAGAGATTTCAGAGCCGGAGAGATACGATCCCAGGGCTTGATGCCAAGGACAAGTCTCGCAGTCCTGTTCTGGATTAGTTGCAGAGGGCGGAGAGTAGCGGCAGGTAGATTTAGAAAGAGGCTGTTACAATAGTCCAAGCTAGAGAGAACCAGAGCTTGAGATACCATGAGCTTCTGGGGGAAGGAGAGGAAAGGCAGAGTACCTCTGAGGAGGTGCAGTCGGAAATTTGACTTTTTAGAGACCTCAGAGATGTGGGCGGAGAAGGAAAGGGTGGAGTCAAAGATGGCCCTGAGGTTCTTAGCCTCGCAAGTGGGGGTAGGAGGAGGGCCAAGGGAGGCCGGCCAGAGAGTGAGGGGAAAGGATGGTGAAGGTGTGCCGATGAGGAGGATCTCCGTCTTGCTGGCATTCAGACAAAGATCATTGGCGGCACACCAATCTTGAATGGCAGTTAGGCAATCAGAGATGAGAGAGGGAGAGGAGGTGGCAGAGGGCAGCCTGAAAATGAGTTGAGTGTCGTCAGCGTAGCACTGGAAATTTGAGCAGAAAATGGCAATGCAGTGGGCGAGAGTTGCCAGGTATTAGTTGAAAAGCCAGGGCGAGAGGTTAGACCCCTGAGGAACATCACAGGTAGAGAGGAAGATAGATGAAAGGAAGGACCCAAGTTGGACCTGGGAGGGTCGATCTGAAAGGAAAGAGGTCAGCCAGGCCAGAGTCTGATCAGTGATACCCAGGTTTTCACAGAGACGGTTGAGCAGGATGGTATGGTTGACTGTGTCGAAGGCAGAAGAGAGATCGAGCAGGATGAGAACAGAGGGAATGTTAGAGTCAAGGTTGGTGAGCAGATCTTCATGGATGTTTAGGAGAGCAGTTTCCGTGCTTCTGGCAGCTCTGAAGCCAGACTGGTGGCCATGGAGACAGCCAACAGAATTGGAATGAAGGTTAAGCTGAGAGATGGCCAACTTTTCCAGGAGTTTGCCGAGAAAGGGAGTAATGGAAATTGGGTGGTAGTTAGCTGGACAAGAAGGATCAGCTGTGGGTTTCTTGAGAAGAGGATGCACAAAGGAGTGCTTCAGAGGGGAGGGGAAGGGTCCAGAGGCAAAGGAGTGGTTGCAAAAATCAGCAAGGGCCGGAGCGAGGGTGTCAATGTGGTCCTTGATGGTTTTAGAGGCACAGGGATGAACCTGTTTTGAAGAGGCTTTCATAGATCGGACTTGTCTAGCAACCTCGTCAGGGGTGAAAAGAGGAAAGGACGAGAAGGATGGTGGGAGGGTGGCTAAAGGAGGGTCAGCAAGCACAGATGGAGAGGGAAGAGGAGGAGTGTGGGTGGAGAGGGTGGACAGGATGTCCTGGGTTTTTGAAATGAAGTGAGAGGCAAGGGCATTGCAAAGAGCCTGGGAGGCAATAGGAGGGGTAGAGACTGCAGCAGGGTTGGCCAGCTCCTTGCAGATTTTAAAGAGTTCGGCCGAGGTGTTAGATGCCACAGAGACACAAGCTTGAATGTGGACTCTCTTCTTGGTGAGGACAGAGAGTCGGTATTGCCTTTGTAGCAGGCAACAGGCCAATTTGTCAGAGGATGAACAGGAAGTCCTCCATTTCCTCTCAGCTGCCCGAAACATACGTTTAAGTGTAGCTAGGTCAGAGTCATACCAGGAATTGCACTTGGCTTTGGACTTCAAACGGATCCTCATGACAGGGGCAAGAACATCAAGCGTATCAGAAATTGAAGAGTAGAGCAGAGACAGGGCTGTATCTGGATGAGAGACAGCCAAAGGTGGAGGGGGGGAGAGAAAGTGCGGCAAAAGCCTCAACTGACACACGCTTCATGGGCCGGATGTCCGAGAAGGTAGGTGCTAGTGTTGGGGTAGGCTTGGCTTGGGGGGAAGAGAGGGAGAGATGAGATGAGAGGAGGGAGTGATCGCTCCAGGAGAGAGGAGTGGTCAGAGGGATGGAGAGGGGGAGGTCAGAGGAGATCAAGACATCAAGTGTGTGCCCTGTAGAGTGAGTCGGGCCAGAGGGGAGGATGGACAGGGAGAGGGAGTAGCAGAGGTCACGGAAGAGTACAGAGGAGGAGCAAGGAGAGTCTAAATGTATATTTAGGTCACCGAGGAGGAGGAGTTGTAAATATTTGTAAATATAGCATAGAATGGTCCAAAGGTACAGAGGGAAAGTTAATTAAACCATGGCCACCATGTGGATGTTTCTCCTAAGAAGTGCAGCAATCACTATTGACACACATACAGGGTACCTATAAGGGGAAGAAGTTAGCAAAACGCATGGCCATGTTTGAATTGTGGCACATGTTTCAGGCGGGCGAGGGGGATGCAAGGAGGCGTCCGTGGATGCTGAGCCAGCAGGAGGTGAAGGAGCCAGGGGCTCATCCCTCCGCTCCTCCCCATCTCCCTCCGAGTGTAGCATCCGATGACATAAATGATGAGCAAGGAATGTACCCCATACGAGAATTAAGAGCAGCAGAGGGGTAGGCAAATCCGACATACAAGCCACCACCATATACAAGGAGGAGAGGCCGATAGAGACAAGCTGCGAAGCGCAGAAGAGCATGAAGGAGGGACTCTGGAGCATAGCCACGAAGAAGTGGATAGGAGGGCAGATACTTTTGAAGCTGGAGGGGAAAATGGATGGAGAGGCAGAAGGGGCGACTAAGGCAATGGAGGGAAGCAGCGAAGCGCCAGACTGGGCAGAGACAATGGATGAGGAAGACGGGAGAGAGAAGGAACGGGAGGAGAAAATAGAACGAGAAGACAGGGAAAGGATAGAAGAGTAGAGAAGCTGGAGAGGGGAGGTAGGGAAGGAAGAAGGAGCGCATGGAAAGGGAAAGAGGAGAGAATCGAAAGGTACCTCAAGGAAAGGAAAAGAGCAGAGCGAGAGTGGCGGGATAGAAAGACATGGGAAGTGAAAGAGATCGCGAGGAAATGGAAGTAGAATGGGAAAAACACAAGTTGGCTAAGAGAGAACAGAGGAAGTTACAGTTTGATAGACTGGCAAGGGAACGAGCACGCAGGGAGGAGGACGAACGATCAGTAAGGGGGTAAAGACACAAGGACCAATAGACAGGGGAAACGACAGACTCGAGGAGGACAGACAGAACCAGATAGCACAAGCTCACGTGGCAGGAGCACAGCAGAGGGACGAGCAGGCCTAGGGGCCTGGGGGGAGGAAGTAGGTATGACTTGAGGGACATTGACCTCAGCATGAAACCTAACATGGTTTTGACATCGAGGAGACTGAGTTTCACAGATGATTTTTGTAGTAACATGGACACTGGGTCCGACAAAGAAACCTGGAACAGTGGGGACGAGAGGGGGGGGGGCAATATTGACCCCAGTGAACAGGGACAGGTGCAGAAAAGCGGGTGACATGGGAGTGCAGCATGCACATGGAACGAGCGGGTGGGGGCAGCTCCAGAGAGCAGGCACGAATGGAGAACAACTCGCACACCCTCCATGACTCCACTACATATTTCGATAGACTTGGAGATCTCCCAGGACGAAGGAAGGGCGAAACAGCCTTAGCCTGTTCAAGGGGAAGGTTAACCAGGAGATACGTTGACCATATCCGGGTACCAATATTAGAACCGATAGACGTATGCGCAGGCATTGAGAGTGAGAGAGGGGTCAGGCAGGTCAGACTGACTAGAAGAATGCATGAGGAGGCGGGGTTCACACAAATGCCCTTACTAGAGAGAGGAGGAGTACGACTTCAGTATATACCATGGAAGCATGCAGACAAGGAGAATGTGGAGTGTAGACTGCCCTCATTGAGTGCATGGGCTGGGAAGTGGATCTATGAAATGGAGAAAATGACAGGGGGAAATAGGCTAGCTCTGGGGGGACGTAAAGGGACTACTTGTTTCGATCTTAGGGGACGCAGCTGATGACGTGTGGAAGAGGGCGGGGTTCCCGGGGGTGATGACACAGAACACGGCGCACGATGGGTCACCATTCGCAAACTGCAAAGCGGCCATAAGGCAAGTACTAAGGACATAATACCCAGACATATCAGACATTGGGGCAATTATGACCCAGAAAATTAGGGAATACGAAGACGCCGTGCAGGACATTCAGGAGATTCAAGAGCTTTGGCACCTTGAAACTCGAGAGCCGTGGGACAAAACAGTAGCACTATTTTATCACATACTAGTACAGGGGCTACCAACGTCCTGAAAAGCCTAAGGAAGTTGGTAGGGATGGAAGTAAGGGGATGGCCAGAAATACAATTCCTGATAGTTCCGCATTATAGACTATGGCATGAGAAGATTAAGAAAAAGGCGGAAGACCAGAAGGTAGATGAAGCGAAATTGGTGCAAAGAAAACTATCAAAGTATGTGATGGAAGGGGCAGTACTAACCAGCTCCACCCCACAGTGACAACCACAGCAGTTTGCGCCGCCCACCGGGCAGGGTTCATGGGGGCATGGGTACGCGCAGCAAGGGTTCTGAGAAAGGGGGGGCCAACAGAAAGGGCACGTGTTCGGACCACAGATGCATCATAACCAAGAGAGCTTTCCATGGGGGTTTCAGGGGTATGGGCAGCAGATTCAGCAAGGCCCAGGGGATTTTTCAGGGGTTTTCTAAGGACAAGGGAGGGGGCCACCACAATGTTCGACGTGTGGCAGGTAGAACAAAATCAAGAGTGTGTAGGAGTAGGGGGATGCAGCAGAATTGGGGAGCACAGGGCCAGCAACCCTGTCAAGGGGACCAGGATGATTACAATACACAGGATCAACAGCAAGGACAGTTGCAGGGCACACATCAACAGATGCCACAAGCACAGGTACAAGCAACAGAAACACAAGTGCAAGTACCACAGATGCAAGCACCAGTACTACAATATATGCAAACACCACAGATTTGAGGGAACACACAGCAATTGGCACAAATACAGAGCAATGACGCAGCAGCACACGTGGACTCCAATATCGAAGGTTCCCGTCAGACAACTGGGAGGAGATACCATGGTGGGGAACTACCCCCTTTACAGGGAATGGGATGTCCTTATACCCTCAATAGACCAGCCCACAGACGAACTTAATGTGTCTCATCCTGTCGATCACACCCAACCCTGCGGAGGAACATCGCATAGGGGTGGCGATAGGTGACAAAACCTTTTCCTTTCTTGTTGACACAGGGGCGACTAGGTCCTGCATTACGGATGGAGCATTTACATTTCAGGCAATTGCATGAACTCTCAAGGATACTGTGGGGCTCGGGAAGTGGTTCCTTTCACAGACAACATTTTACTATCTTTAGATCACGATCTATCACTGCCTTTACTCTATTCTCGACAGACACCTGTAAACATACTGGGACGAAACATTATAAGCAGACTGAACATGATGATTTCATTCACAGACAAGGGAATAGTGTGTTCTACACAGGAAATACACATGCTCAATGTAAGACAGATTGTTTAAGCATATTGTGGATGCACGGTACAGGGGGGGGTGCCAGTGGATGCAGAAATGTTCAAGTATTGGACTAACACTGACATTGCATGGCTTTCAGGAATGGCAGGCAAGGTGTGGCGGGTTCCAAACAAATACTTATTCAGGCCTGATCTAACATTGGACGAGGAGGAGGGAACCATAGTGCCAATAGAAATAGAGGCCGTGATCATGAGAGAGGACTGGATAGCGGTACATGGGACGGATGACAAGGATGAGCATGGAGAGCAATGATCGCAGTGGCAGAGGAGTGCCTGTTGACCATAGTGACAGACAAAGAGCTATTCGGGGAAGAGAGACCAGAAATAGAGATGGGGTTTGAGATGAGTGTGCCTTATTGGCTAAGGATACACAACAGGGAAGTTCCACAGAGGATGGCAATGGCACTGGAAGCGCGACCCCCATTCTGGGAGGAGCATCTGTCCAGGGTGACCGGCACACTATGGGCAACAAGTCCCTATGATGCAGGCCACATAAAGAGCATAGGGGGAGTGAAGATCAAGCTGAAGCCAGGAGCAATTGTACCAAGCATGAAACAGTACCCCTAACTAAGGAGGCCGATGAAGGCAGAGACAAGACAATCGCAGCAATGATTGAGAGAGGCATTCTTGTATCATCAGAGTCCCCATGCAACACTGCAGATCATGGCATTTCATACAGGATTTAAGACCCCTCAACCACATTGTAGAAGCAGAATATCCTTTAGTTGCAAACCGAGCGACAATTTTGTGCAGCATTCCGGTGGAAGCTGCCTGCTTCACGGTCATTGACTTTAAGAATGTGTTCTTCTCAGTACCACTACACCCACACCCACAAGACTTGAGCAGCTTCATGTATAGAAACCAGAAGTGGAAATGTACAAGGCTTCCTCAGGGGTACTGCGAGTCACCATCTATCTTTAACAGAGTGATACAGATGGACTTGAGCAATATACAGATGGAGAGCACAGTTTTGCAACACGTAGATGAACATTTTGCTTTTCAGTGAGATAGAAGATCAGTTTAGGCAGGACTCAGAGCACATGCTGACTGTGTTAGCTGACAAGGGATACAAGGTGGACAAGGCCAAGTTACAGTACTGTCAAAAGGAGGTGCTATACATTGGACAGACCATATCCCAAATGGCTGACCGGTCCCTCCCCAGGTCCCTCCCTACCTGCACTGCTCCCCTGGAAGCCCTGCAACCAGGGACTGTTTCTGTATTCCTACAGCCCCTACTAGCACTTGATATGTGATGTCTGCACTTACCCTTGCACTTTCCACCTGCTGGCTGCACTTTTTATTTATTGTCTTTATTTATTTTACTGTCATCCTATGTGCTGCAATGTCCCCTCCCCTTTCTACCTGCACTTTCCCCTCCCCTCTTCCCCTGCACTTGCGTGATCTCAATGTCACCTGGCCAAGTAGGATCGCTGTCTGTCTTCCCTCTGTTTTCACTCCCTTGCCTTGTCGAGCCTTGAAACACTTGTGTATCGGCGCACTATAAATGCCATATCATATCATATCATCCCAGAGAGAGCAGAGACAATACGCAAAACACTTAAGCCCATCACAGTGAGGGAAATGCAACAGTTCATAGGGTTATGTAACTACTGCAGAGCATGGGTCTTAGACTACAGCACGTACACAAGGCCCCTACTGGATGCTCGTAAGGAGGCGCAGAAAGGGAACAAAGCACTAACGTGCACCACAGAAATGACTGAGGCATTTGAACGAGGAAATATGTACAGCAGCAGTGCTAGGGATCCCATACTACAAAAAGGAATGTTTCCTGTTCTCACACACCGATGGTGTAGTGATGAAGGCAGTATTGAGACAAAAGACGAGCATGGAACACAAACCAATAGCCTACTACAGTGGGAAGCTCGGCCCAGTAATGAGACAACACTATCAGTGCGAACAAGCTTTAGCAGCTGCCGCATTTGCAGTGGAGAAGTCAGCAGCAATAACCATGGGGTGCACCACCACTCTTTACATAGAGCACAACCTCTTTGTGATACTTCATAAGCCAAAGAGCACACTGACAACACAAAGAGCATCAGGGAACGATACTATCGAATACAACGCTGAAGATAGTGAGGTGCAGACTTGTCAACCCAGCAATATTCCTAGCAGACGTCCTACAGGTAGGAGACTATGCACACGACTGCACAGCGAACATAGAGATGTTCAGTGACACTCGCAAGGTAGAGGAGGATGCACTTGAGGGGGGAGATGTGCTCTACATTGACGGGTCGTCAACAATTGACCAGACATATGGGGTCAGGCATACAGGAACTGCAGCAGTAGGACTGAAGGAAGATGGGACAAGTGAGGTAAACCAGTGCACGACTACCATCCCATTACTCAGCACAAGCAGCATAACTAGTGGCCCTAATACTAGCACTGGAACACAGCAGAGAGAAGGAGGTGACGGTGTACTCTGACTCAGCCTATGTGACATCCACAGTACACTCAGGACTGTCATAGTGGATCAGTAGAGGATTCAGGAGGGCGGATGGGACTCCAGTACAGCATGCACTTCTTTTGGGCAGATTGATTGAAGTGATTACTTATCCAGCAAGGATAGCCATAATGAAGTGCCAAGCACACACTAAAGGGGAAGATCTCACCTCAAGAGGAAACAACTCATCAGATTTTGAGGCAAAGTGCGCAGCATATTTTGGGGAGCTATGGGAACTAGAGGGAGCTCCTAATGGTCGAGAGTGCACCAGAAATCTGGTACTTAAGGAGGGGTACAACGTACTGCCAGAAGCACAAATTATGGAGCTGCAGGGAGCCGCACACAGGGAAGAAAAGGATTTGTGGACAAAAAGAGGATGCACAATGTCTCCGACAGATGCCCTGTGGTGGCAGAATAACACAGGGAAAGTGGTCATACCACTTGCATTACTGAACACTGCACTGGCGCAATTGCATTATCCAATGCACACGGGAAAATAGGTCATTGCTGCCTGCATTGGAGAAACATGGTTCTGTCCTAATTTGGCCGAACCTGTGGCTGAATTTGTGAGTAATTGTTTGACTTGTCAGCAGTGTACAGCAGGGCATACTCTGAGAGTTGTGAGAGAAGCCATACTGAGACCAGTAGGCCCATTCCAGCATTTACATATTGACTACGCTCCTATCAGAAGGATAGCTTAGGAGCAATGTGTTCGCCTTGGAAGCAAGATGACACGGAGCAAGACAGTTTCGATCCCCCGGTCCGTGCTTAGAAACCTCTGGGTATTAAGCGTGTTATAAATAACCCATCATATAATATCATACCATGACCCTAGTGTGTCAAGGGTACCGCTACATGATAGTAGTTGTGTGCCAATTTTCCAGGTGGATAGAGGCCGGTCCCTGTTCACATGCTGACGCCCTTGGAGTGACTACATTTATGGTCAGAGGGGTGTTCCCAAGATGGGGCGTGTGTGAGGTCCTGCGGTCTGACTACGGCTCTCACTTCACAAATTAGATGTTCCAGCACATCACTACGCTGCTGGCATTCAACTAAAATGTGCTTGTGCGTACCACCCGCAAGTGAATGGAGTGTGTGAATGCCTGAATGGCCTCCTGAAGGAGTCCATAGCTAAAACATGGCAGAGCACGAAAAATAATTGGCTTCACTGCTTGCTTCTTGTCTTGTTTGCATTGCGCAATAAGCCTGGGTCCGACTACCATTTAACGTCCCATGAGGTGTGACGGGATGGCGCATGCAACTCCCACTGACTCCTCCCACAAGAGCACTGAAGGATTGTAAGAATAGTGCAGATGTGTTAGGACAAGAAATGTAAGAATACATTACTTCCTTGATTGATAGTGACTCTTTTGTCTCTCGCCAGATTCGACACCGGGGAGACCCAGAAGACAGCGAAGAGAGCAATTGCGACAATGCACCAAAAGACTCCGGATTTAAAAACCCAGTGCAAGTGGGGGACATAGCCCTCTTGAGGAACTTCGCCAGGTGCTGGAATGCGCCACAGTTCACGGGACTGCACGTGGTTGAAAGAGTGGCAGACCGTGCTGTCAAACTCGAGGGGAAGCAGGTCTAGAACCACTTGGCAGACATCAAGCCCTACAGAGTAGCGGCCTCACCTGGCAACAAGATCACTGTGTTCGTCACGTCCAACGTTCAGCACCTAGGAGAGCTACAAGCGCATTCTGAACTTACACATTCAAGTGGAGGACACCCGATGGTCACGTGCTTGCAGGCAACAGAGTTAGGGACAGGACTGCTCATCGACTTAGCGTGAGGGAACACTGCCTGTTTATTTTACTTTTCCGCACACAAAACGAGCAACCCAATGTGATTGTTGATGATTGTTCATGTTGCCCTCTGCCCATCACCCAGATTCTTTCTCAAACCAATTTGTGCACACTGTGAGGAGACACAGTAGATTCCGAGCTCGATCCCCCGGAGTGTACTATCTTGCCTTTATAGAGTATTTGGCCCAAACATACCCATCGCTTGAGCATGGCCATCCCCCTATCCTCGCCACATTGAGACCCATCCGCAAGAAAAGTGTGGGAAGAAGTATTTGCCTTTGCCATAAGCAACTATTTGGTCCGGAGGGCTTAAGAGTCTTTTACACTAGTAACCCAATAACGTATTTCTTTGCACATTTCAGGCGGGCAACCATCTCTTCAAGCTGCAAGGATCAAGCAGCGTAAGTGAAAATAAATGACATTTAAATGTAATAGTTCTGTTGGTCTTACTTATTTCTAGCAGTGTTATTGTGTTTGTATTTTGGAAAATTACCTGCGTTGCTAGTGCTACCGCTGTACCCTCCACTAAAATTCCCCCAACCCAAGCAGGTGGAATGACCATGTCAGGTGAAAATGAGAGCACTGCAGTGATGGTAAGGAGAGGTAAGTGCAGTGTTGACACAGACATGAAAGGGATAGACATATATCTCACCGACACTGCTTGAGTGTCTAGCAACATGCGGTACAACCACATGACCAAAGTAGGTATGGAAACCACCAGGGAGAGCTGGTATGTCGGCTCAATCCCCTATGCCATGAGTGCCTCCAGAACGTTCATAGCAACTGAAATACCAGCAGCAAGAGCACAATGCTTAATGTATCTCTCGATGGTGACAACTAGAGTAAGGTTTCAAGGGAAGACGGCGACGTTAAGGTGGACGTCCAGAGCAACGTTCCTGTATGAAGATAATTACATTCAAATATTAAACATGATGAACAATTATTGGCAGCTAGATGAAGCTATGCAGTACATAACTGATGGGCCTGACAAAGGAGGAAAAAAGATTATCCCCCTGAAGGAATTGCCATGTCCCTGGATGAGAGTGGAGGAGACAGGAGGGGGGCCTGGCTGCTGCGAGAGACCACAGATACTTGTCTATAGCCAAATATACACTGAAGATGGATGGAAGGATGGAGTGGTGGGAAGCAAAGCACTGACACTAGCACAATCCCCACTAAATAAGGCCCAGGAAAAAAACGACAAGTGCCTGAATGGGAGGAGAGTGCAAGGTTGCTGACATGGGATGAAAATTAAGCCGGACCGATGCCACTAATAAACCTGAAGACACCAACAATAAAACTGAAGACACCAACATTGTGCAATCAGAATAACAGTGAAGTTGGTTTTAAAGATGGCCGCCAATGTGTGAGGACGTGCTTTCCTGTCCTCCATCTGAGCCTACTGTAGCAAACCCGAGGGCTGTCTAACCAAGAAAGCGATCCTGCAGGAAATTCACTATAAATTATCCGCTAGCTAGCCTGGTGAAACTAGCGCTGGCTGCTCCTGTACAGAAACTGTGAAGTGCCTTACGACTGTCAAGGGAAAAGACCGCCAGCTGTGGAGGATCCCTGACCCTTATCGATTGCAGAGATCATCGGGAGCCAGAGAGGGATGCGCTCTCCCGAGCAGGAGCTCGGTGTAGAAGCAGAGGAGGGAGATGCACCTCCAGAACCAGCACTCAGTGGCACGGAAGCGAGAAGAGCTGGGGTGTTCAGTGAGTGGGGTAGATTCGAGCGAGGGCTGGAAGGTGCAGCCGTGCCGAATCTGCTCTTGCCCCCCCTCCTGCACCCCAATTGCAAAGTGGGAAAAAGGGCGATCCAACGGTTCACAGTCCCACAGAGGAGTCTGTGTGGGCAACGGTGAAGGAGCAGCAAGTAACTAAAACCTAAGACATACCGGGGGCCCCCTTCAGGGAGGGATACACACAAGTCTGAAGCTCTAAAGTTCAGGAACAAGGTTGGATGCAAGTAAGGGGAAACTAGGCTAACAAGGCTCAGAGACCACAAGTGCATGTCCTAACGTATCGCTGCTCTCAGCAACTTCAAGCACGCTACGAACCGTGGATACACACCTCGAGAGGGTTTGCAACCTGCACAAACAAGGAACTACTACCTCGAAGGCTGGCAAGAGTGAAAAGAATCCCTGGGTAAAAAGTGCAGGTAATCTGAAAAATTCCAGAAGCAAACAGAATAATCGGATGGCTCTGACCCCCCCACCTCTTGCCTAGCTGCTTAGACACCCTGCAGACCCTCCCCAGTGTGGGAGGGCACTCTGAAGGGAGAGGGGGTCTAACCCCATCAATATTCTTCAATCCCAAACTAGCAGCAAGTGGGGACACTTGAGGAGAATCCCACAAGTATCCTATAGATGCCAGGAGCCAGGAGAAAGAACGTCCCAGCCAAAATCAAAGGGTCATCGGACCCACAAAGGTGACAATTGGAACGGTGCTGGCGTCAGCTACCAGAAGAAGCTTTGGCGGTGAGCTCTGGGACCCTATTGAAGAGCGGCTTTAAAGAATGGGAGCCACCTACCATGACCTTGAACAAAGAGGACCTACAGGAGTGCCTTAAGGGCATGGAGGACAGAATGGTAAGCTCCTTCCAAGACCAGCTTTCCAGAATGAAGTTGCTGAAGAGGTGAGACAGAATAGTGACCTCTTAGAACAAGTGGCGAGGGCCACCCACAATCTCGAATTGCAGACAGAAGATTTGGAGAAGCGCTATCTCGTAGGTCAAACATTCATGTGAAAGGCCTGAGTGAAGCAACTCCAGACACAGATCTGAAAGAAACTATACAACAGTGCTTTAGAAGCCTCTTAACAGAAATGCCACCGGATGAAGTGGGAATAGACTGTGGCCATAGAGTAAGACCCAAGAGGCAAGACCCCAGATCAAGGCCAAGAGACGTCGTAGTGGCCCTATCATCATATACCATGAAATAAGCCATAATTCGAGCAGCTAAGGCCCATTCTGGAGTGACTATCAACGGGGTCCAAATTCAGTTATATCAAGACTTGATGCCATCTACTCTACAGAAGAGAAGGGCAATCAGCCCGGTAACCAAAGTACTAACAGCCAGGAATATCCCCTATAAATGGTCTTTCCCGTTTGGTCTACTTTTTTCGTGGGAGGGAAGGCAACAGCGAGTCACTACACGCGAGGAAGGCCTGTCGGTAATGAACCTGGAGGAGGAAGAAGGGCATCAGAAGCACAAAACTAGGCCTTTGTCTCCGAATGGAGGCATGAAACCCTGGGAATGGACTGGAAGCCGACGAAGGGGGAGCACCAGAGACACTCAACTGAGAGGCCCCCAAATAAGACGTGAGGCGCACACCCCAAGGATGGAAATTGACAATAAGTGACAATTCACTGTGGTTGTACATTAAAACCACCCCAGCAAGGTACCACGAGGAGGGGAAAGCAAATCAGACTATAAAGAAGCTGCCAAGATTGTGGGGTTCACTGGGAGTAATGGCCCAGAAGGAGAGAAGGAAGTCAGAGCAGTGTTATGGAATCCAACAGGGGGTGTAGTTAACCCCTGGAAGGGATCTCCCCAGGGTTTGAGGAGGTCCAATGCCCCAGTATATTATCTGGGGTAGTTCCCGGGAACACGGGTCCTGATCGGGGAAGTGGAGGGGGGAGGAGGAAGTTAAAGTTATTAGATTTAGAGAGGGAAGAAGTTGTGGGTTGGAGTGGGGGGGTGGGAGTGCCTAAAAGGGGAAGATCATGGGAGAGGGAGAAGAGAGCGAGGAAAATCTGTGTGTGCAGAACATGGCTGAAATGCGGTAAAGTCTTGGTAAAGGTAAAAAATAAGGGAAAAACCAGTACAAGTTACAATGTCACTCATAATTATGTCACATAATGGAAGGGGCTTAATCTCCCCTGCCAAATGCAAAAAGTGGAAGGCCTGATAAACCGATACCAAGCAGATATAATAAAGTTCCAGGAGACCCACATTAAGAAAACTGATAAAGCGATGCCCCGCTTTCATCACTTCACGTAACTATACCAGGCAAACGCACAGAGTAAATCGGCAGGGGTCTTGATAGGCTTCGGGAGCTCACTTCAAGCAAAAGTGATACATACACTAGAGTATAAACAGGGGAGGTTTCTATTCGTACAGCTGCAAATAGGGCTTAAAACGGTGACCCTAGGAATGCTATATGCACCAAATACAGGACAGGAAGGATTTTTACGGGGAGTTCTGCAGAGGCTGGAAAGGTTTGCAGTTGGGGGAAGTTATACTATCGGGCGACTTCAATCTGGCGTGGGACCCCAGTAAGGATAGGAGCACTGGGATTACACAGTGAGGAAACCCTCCTACGAAACCTTTAAAGGAGGTGCTTGACAATAAAGCCCTTAAGGATCTCTGGTGTATGAACAAGGGGGAAGAAAGTGGTTTCACTTGTTTTTCACACTTCTATCAGACCCTATTCAGGATTGACTATGTTTGGGTATCAGCAGGTTTACTGGGAGAAGTGGAGGAGGTCACTCTAGGAGCAATATCATTATCTGACCATGCGCCACTGGTATTTAAAATAAAAAGGTGGGATCTACATAGAGGACTTTGGGCCTGGTCACGTCCCTGGGAGATTCTTGCAGATGAAGCATTGAAGGAACACCTGGGAAATAGAATAGAAGGGTACTTTGCAGATAAAAACAACCAAGGAACGACACAAGCAGGGATCTGGGAGGCATTTAAAGCGGTAAGAAGGGGGGATATTATAGCTGCTCAGGCCCAAAAACAGAAACAATGGACAGCGATGGAATTAGATTTGGAGTCCCAACTAAAAGAGACCATGCTATCCTTGGGCATGGAAAAGTGTAAGGATACGTCTAAAAAAATGAAAGAAATCAGAAGCCAATTGGAACTTCTTCGATTGCGCTGGGCAGAAAGCTGTCTTCTGAACACGAGGCAGTACTACTATAATGCAAACAGGGCTCATAGACTCCTAGCTAGACAACTAAGAAGGACTGAGGCAAACCGCACCATAATGGCTATGACACAGTCGGATGGGTCGATTGGTACAGCTACAGAATCCATTGTGGGTCCTTTCAAAGAATCGTATGGGTCTTTGTACAAATCAGATAACCCTGACCATCAAGCAGTACAGCAATATCTGGGGAGATCCCAATTGTGGAAGATTGCACACCAAGATAGAGAAAGACTCGGAGACGAAATTACTAGGGAGTAGGTGGAGGTTGTAATTAAGGGCCTTCTGAGAAATAAAACACCAGGCCCAGATGGATTTGCAGCATGTTTCTATCAAACATTTAGCAAACATCTTTGCCCAAGACTGGCCCGTCTCTTCAACGCACTGAGCCTCAGGGGCACAGTAACCCAGTCAATCTCAGAAGCAGAGGTGGTGGTGCTTAGCAAACCGAATAAACACCTGAGACTGTGGATTCGATCGCTCTATTTACACGCGAGTCCTGGCAGCTAGATTGGCACCTCTTTTGCCGGATTGAATTGATACAGAACAAGCAGGATTCATAAGAGGAAGGCAAACCTGGGATAACACCAGGAGACTGGCCCATCTTATAGAGAAAGTGGTGCGCCACCATGTCTCGGCAGTACTGATTTCATTTGATGCTGAAAAAGCCTTTGACTGGGTCGAATGGCTCTTCCTGTTCGAGGCAATGGAACGAATGGGGATGGACCCTAAGTTCATAAACATGGTCAAATCCAACTACAGCACCCCCACAATGAGGCTCTCAATGCATTCCCAGCTATCAGATAAAATACAACTTTCATGAGGGACAAGGCAAGGATGTTCCTTGTTCCCACTCCTATATGCAGTTTACCTAGAACCGTTTCTTACGTCCATTAGGCAAAACTCATAGATAAGAGGGATACGATTTGGGGACGAAGAGCACAAGATAGCGGCATTCGCTGACGACATGATGACTATGACAAACCCAGAGGTTTCAGTACCTGCCCTGCTTAGAGAACTCTCAGATATGGAACAGGTAGCTGGCCAAAAAATCTATATGTCTAAATATTAAACTTGGGTATAACTGAAAATCAATTAAATATTCTGTGAAGTATCTCCCCATTTAAGATTGCTAAAGACACAATAGCGTACTTAGGTGTAAATTTGATGCAATCTATCTCAGACCTATATGCTGCAAACTACCCGGGGCTGCTCGCCAAGCTCAAACTTTATCTGAGCAGATGGACTCCCATATGCATTTCTTGGCTGGGGAGGATAGCCACAATAAAAATGACTATGCTCCCTAAACTATTGTATTAATTTCAGGCGCTTCCCATCAAGGTCCCACAAGCATACTTTAATGCCACGGAAAAATGAGTATCACAATTTATAAAGCCCTAGAATAGCCTTAGAGAATCTAATGGCTCCCAGAATGAAGGGGGGACAGGGGTTCCTGAACTTTGCTAAGTACTATGAGGCGGCCCATTTGCGGGTCCTAAACGATTGGTTCTTGAATGACAGGAGTAAACCGGGAGCCAGGTTGGACCAAGCAGTATCAGGGTCCCCCCTTGAGGGACTACTATGGTTAAAAGGCAGGTTAGACCCCGGAATGTAGGGATGAGACAGATATTACGAGTAGTCTGTGACATTTGGGACCACCTTCTTAGTCAGGGGCATCTAACAACAAATCCATCTTTGTTCACATCTCTATTACATCTCTATTTGGAAACCCACAGTTTTCCCTGGGGATGAGTCAGGGCTCATTTGTCAGATGGCGTGAGGCTGGATGCAAAAACGTGCGAGACATGATAGTGGCGGGTGAGGTTAGGTCATTCGAAGAGTGTAAGCAACAATTCAGTATTTCAGAGAAAGACAGACTGGAATACTATCAGCTGAGGCACCGGCTGAAAAATCTTTAAATAAAGAAAATAGCGGTAAGACTGACCTGATTTGAGAAGGTTATCACAACACACTCGGAAGACAGGCAGCTGGTTTCCAAGCTTTACACGATCCTACAAGGGGAGGGCCCAGGCTGTATCTGGACATATTTGGCACAATGGCAAAAATCGCCAGGAGAAGACATACCTGTAAAACATTGGGAGAATTTATGGGAACAAATCCCGAAGTTAACTTAATCCATTCAAACAAGGGAAATTTGGTACAAAGTAATGGTACAGTGGCACTATACTCTGGAACGGCTCCACACAATGTACCCAGGAGTGACACAGGAATGCTGGAGGGGATACTTTGGGAGAGGGGACTGAAGACATGTCTGACGGGACTGCCCGAATCTGCAGGGCTTCTGGGAAGAGATTAGGGCCCAGCTACAACAAATGGTAGGCAGCCAGCCTACTTATTCCCCAATGGAATGGATGTGCAGCGTCTTTGACCCCAAATTCTTACAAAACCTCAGCGGAAAGCATTCATAATATTACTAATAGCAGCTTGGACCGTATTGGTGAAAAAATTGAAACAAAAGACGCCCCCTACAAACATTGAAAGGATTCATAAGATGTGTGGGATATCAGCAATGGAATGGGTGACATATGGGATACAAGGAGAAAGAGACAAGGAGAAAGAGGCAAAGATTGGGGAATGATTCTGAATTACCTTTGAGGTGACTACATGCAACAATGGTGTCCCTAAAACTTGAAAATATTAGACATAATGTAAATGCTACCCAAGAATGGAGGAGAGAACACATGTTGGGTCTTGTGGAGTTGAATGCCGGGTACGGGGGCGGGGGGAGGGACGGTTGGAAAGGGTGAGTGGATTTGTTGTGTATATGTTGAAAATGCCCATAAAAACAAATTAATAAAAAAGAATAAGGGTGAAGTTGAAGTTGGCGAGAATGTCGGATGCAGGAGCATTGAAAATCACACAGCTATGAAGGCAGAAACAGCAGTACTGATGGGCCACTACTGGGCTTGCGGATCACAGGCATACAAGAAGCTGCCACCCGACTGCGGAGGAGTTTGCTCGTTGGTACACATCAACATGCCTTTGTTGGTCGTACCAAAGAAGATTTGAAGCTTGATGAGTTCCCGAAGATGGATAATAATAAAAGGAAGAAGAGGTCGATCGAAGAGGTACCAACAGCCAAGGCAGAGTAGCCAGCTGGGTTGAGCAGAGTAAAGAGAGGAGGAAATTATTTCTCAGAAGCATCAGAAACCACACTAGATGAAGTGCCAGCAGAACACAGATTGTTCAGCAGAAGGCAGATATTCTTTGCATCATTAATACCATCTGTACAGACTTACACAAATGCAAAGTGGTTGCAAATTACCTGTTGGGAGCTGATGGTGACAATTTACTCCACAGTGAATGGATTCAACGGGATAAAAGAAGAGCTCCGAGCAGTAAGGTTGGTGGCACTGCAGAATGGATATGTTCTGGATCTGCTCATAGCTATGGAAGGAGGGGTTTTTGCAAGAATTGGCATTTCCTGTTACAAGTTCATACCTGCCAACGACAAAGACAATGGTACCCTGTCAGATGCAGTACTCCAGCTATCGCATATGCATGCCAAAATGGAAGAAGAAGCAAAGGGGACTGGAAAGGACCAGAGCTGGGTAGCATACATATGGTCATGGATGCCGTCAGACGGACTGAAGGTGATAATGGGCGCATCAATACTAGCACCAATTTCAAGGTGTGGGATCAAAATCTGCATGGCAAGGTGCAAGAAAACATCATATGAGGCTATCTGGATGCAGGTCCTGATGGATGTAAATAGAGGAGGAGCAAAGGATGAGATTGTGGCAGAGAGGAACCAGATCAGGGCGAGAATTGTGCAATGCAAACTGTTCCTACTTGGTGCAATGAAGTTGGACAACCCATTCGATGCAAAGTACTATGAAGTAAAGGGGGTGTGGTGTAACTCCGAAGGAGTGTGCTGTTACATGAACTGGTCGTTCGATGATCATACAAACTACAATGGGTACCTCAGAGGAATAACGAAGATATGGCAGGCAAGAGCAAAAGGACTGTCGTATAAGGATGTGGTCAACAGTTCGACCACAGGGGGGATTGAAGAGGGAGTCGGGATCCTGCCACCACCCCCCTCACACTAAATTAATGATAAGATGAAAAGCCAGGAAACACCGCAATCATCCATTCTATTTCAAATTCCTAACGGACCAATGATTGATAAATACGTTGAGAGGTATCCCCTCAGCCAGCCATACAGACCAGGAGTGGTACAGATCTATCCATGTGCGGATGAAGGGCTGCAGACCATGGTCAGAGACACCTATATGGACAGCCTGGACTAAAGCACCAAGAAACCATGTTGCTGATGACGTTGGAGATACCGACTGTCTGTCTGCTATCCAGGAGTGGTGTGCCGTCAATGATCTCTGCCTTAATGCCAGTAAGACTGAGATTCTCTTGATTGGCACACCCGCACCCTCCTTTCCTGTCTCTCTCTGGCTGGCCTCTCTTGGCCCTCTTCCTGCTCCCATCTGTGAGGCTAAAAATCTCGGGGTCATCTTCGACTCCACACTCTCCTTTTCTCCTCACATCTCTGACGTATCTAAGAAGTCACACTACCAGCTGCACCCCCCCCTTCCTTTCCTCTCTTTCCCACAGAAGCTCACTGTCTCCAGAGCTCTGGTTCTCTTTAGGCTGGACTACTGCAACAGCCTCTTTCTAAATCTACCAGCCTCTACTCTCCGCCCTCTGCAACTCATCCAAAACAGGACTGCAAGACTTGTCCTTGGCCTCAAGCCAAGGGACCGTATCTCTCCAGGACTGAAATCTCTGCACTGGCTAGCTGCGAGGATTAAGTTCAAAACCCTCTGCATTATCCACAAGGCCTTCTGGGGCATCGGCCCTCAATACCCTCAACTCTCTCTCTCTCTCTCCCTAAATATCTTCCTTCTCGAGTCCTTCACTCATCCGCCTCCAACTTCATCAGGGTCACTCGCTTCTACAAGCAATGAGTTGGCAGTAGATCTCTTTCTTCGGTCGGGGCCTCCCTCTGGAACAGCCTCCCTGCCTCTCTGAAACTTGAGGAGAACCATCTCCGGTTCCGGAAGCACCTCAAGACTTTCCTCTTTGCTTCTGCCTTCTCTCCTCCTCTCCCTTGCTGAACTCCTGACTGAAACTGCACTGGTTACCTGGCTACCCTCTGTTCTCGGGCCCGGGTCCGCTCCCTGCCAGTTGCACACCTGCACTGCCCCCTGGAACCCCCCTGCCCTCGGGGGCTGTTTCTGTTTCCCTACAGCCCCCTACCAGCACCTAATGCCTGCACTTACCACCACTTGGCTGCACTTCTTATTTATTGTATTTATTGGTTTTTTATTTTTTATTTATTTTATTGTTATCCTATGCACTGCAGTGCCCCCTCCCCTTCGCACTTTTCCCTCTCCCCCCCTTCCCTGCACTTGCGCGATCTCAATGGCACCTGGCTCGTTGTCTCTGTCTTCCCTCTATTCCCCTCCATTGCCGCGCCACGCCTTGAAACAATTGTGTATAGGCGCGTTATAAATGCCATATCATATGTCATACCACAACATAGCAGTGTTAGACATGAAGCACACGTGCCATCTGCACTTCGGGACACAAACACACACTCAAATGCATGAAGAATACGAGCGTACAGTTCTATAGTTAGAGGACAGGTACATATACACACTGTCATTTCTTTTATTATTTTTGCCATTAGCCAAGTGCAGCAACTCAGAAACCGCAGAGCACAAGAGATCCTCAGCAGAAGCTTGCCGATTCTTAAACACGACTAACCCTATGGAACTGCAGGAGCACCTATGGAACCTGACAGAGCCAAGTGTGACTAATTTATGGAAAATTTTGCATAGCGTGGGCACTGTACAAACTGCATTATAAGGTTTAGGAAAATTATAGCAAGCCTCAGGCCTGTGAGCAAGAGACAAGCTGAGCTGATTCAGGCTGCACAGAGAGCAAAATGTGTGAGACAGGACCTTCAGCCAAGGTCAAGAAGATACGGATGACATTCCAATCCCAGATGACAAAGGGACCATCTGCAGAAAAATATGAATACATCCTCATAATTCAGAGCTGCAGAGCTCAAATTTGTGGTCTCTAAACACGTGACGCAGCCGAAGAAGAGAATGGACAGTGATTGGTGGTGGGAAAGGAGAGCCGGCCCCTGGCAGCTGGACACAGATTGCAACAAGTATGCAACAGTAGGCAACAAGTATTGCGCCAAGCAGAAGAGCATTCTCGTAAGGCAAAGGTGGTGCACACAATTTACAATACAGGCACATAATCATTCTCATCACCTTGAGAAGGTGCACAGTGAGCTGAGAATCATTTCGGATCCCAGGCCTCGGGACGTCAGCTATAGCAAATCACAGTTTAGTACCCTAGTGGTGGGTTGCAATGGTCAAGTGCCAATGGTAGGTCCACTAGTCTGCAACAATGTAGTAAGTTAGATTTTGGGGAAGGGACAGGCCAGCAACCTGACATGTGAGGGCCAGTAGAATAACATCTACAGTATCCTGTATAGGTTATAGAATATTCAGTACCCAATCGCCTGGCCCAATAGGTTTTCTGGAGAAGGGCCCTGGTTGTGACGAAGTGCTGACGCCATTTGAGGGTAAAACCAGCCTGCGAGCCGAGGAAGAGTGAGATGTGCATGACTAATTCTCTGTTCCTATGCAGATCCCTGTTGGTTTTGTCTGTAATAAACTGTAGTTTGAACTTGCCGTTGACCGAGTCCTCTGTGTATCCTGGCATACCTAGGAGTTCACTCCCCAACACCTTTCCACCTCTTTGATGTTCTGCCATTTACTTGAACCTCCATCCTACCTCCTCTCATATTCCGTTGGCTGATGATCCAATTCAATCTCTTTGTCTTCACTGACCTCCACCTCTGATCTTCTATGTCTTAATCTACTCCACCTTAACTGTTCAAACCTCCTCCTTTATATACTCTTCTGTCTTTCCTCAGATGTTTGCTCTAACCATGTCTTGAATACACTGCTCCCCCTCAAGTCTCCTTTCCCTTCACTTCAGTAATACCCTCATTAACACCCTCCTTCTCTTTTGTTGCCTTAAACGACCTTCTGAACACACTCCTCTCCTTTGATGTTGTCTCCAACCACCGCCTTAATATACCCCTCTTCTTTCTGAAACTGTAATCTGCTCTGTTACTTATTCTCTCCTCCTTTTGCTCTGCCTCCAATCACCTCACTCCATTTGGTGTTACTCCACACCCCCTTCTCCCTCTGTCCATTCTAGCCTCCCTTAGTGCTACCTTGCAATCTCTCGCAGCCTCCTTTCTCTTATTCCAGCTTCTTCGGCTCTCACCTCCAGCCTTCTCCAAAGCTCCTTCTCCATCTCCAAACTCCCCCTCTTGCGCTCCAAATATCTTGTCCTCTGCTGCGCTGGGAGTTAGCTCTTATATGGGACTTGGTTGGAATGGTCTCACCCTGATTGGCTTGGGCAGTCACATGACAGGGCTGAGCATGTACAGGGGCTGGCAGACTGTGCAGAGCTGTCCTTCTGCAAGAAACCTTTAAAAAGGGCCGCCACCATCTAGGTTCACAGTCCAGAATGCCCTCTCCACTGAATGGGTTGCAGCTGCTCCCTTTCTAGGTTTGCTGCCGGAAGCTTCACCCTCTTAGCAATGTGATGATTCTTGATTCCTTTAAAGCCCAGGTGAGTTCTGAGCCTTCCACTTCAAGGATGGAGAGGCAGAATAACCACTTCTCTTGTCTGTGGTTTGGTTGGGGAGAGGGGTGTCCCATTGCTTCTACTGCAGGGAGAGGCTGCACTTCATTCTGCACTTCTGAGTAGTAACTAGGAAATTGGCTCAGGTGCCCCAGGAAGGTCCTATATGGGTGTTGGACAGTAATCTGGTCGGTATTCTGGTCTTCCCTGGTTCAAAACTAGCAAATGGGTTCTCAACCGGTCTGTGTTTTCCTTCAGTATGAACGGATATTTAATCCTTGTCTTGACAAAGTCTGTGTAGCCTGGGTTAGAGATGAGATCTCTTGTGCTGCTTTGGGCCCTAAGGACCTGTATTGGGATTCCCTACGAACCTCTTCACTCCCACTTAGAATCTGGGTACTGGCGCACTGATAAGACATTGGAGCACATACTGCGCCAATTTTCCAAGCCAAGAATATTTAACCATATTAAACACTATTATCGGATGTGCCAAGTTTGCCAGAAGACATCCACAGCAGATATAGTGAGAAACCCACATCAAACGCCACCCCCGTTATTGTGGTACAGCTCTCCCATCTGGGTATGGACATCATGGGTTTCTTATCACTCCCTGAAGTCGGTGACCATTTTATTTCAGTGGTAATGGACTATGCCCCTGCTTTCTTCAGACTTTCCCCCGGAAAAAATACTACTTGCAAGATCGTCAAACATCTTGTGGCATTCTTCACTAGAGTGAGGTTCTCCAAATAAATTCTGTCAGAGCAGAGGTCTACCTGTATGTCCCATTTGATCAATGAGAAGGTACCCCATAACATTAAAAACCCTTTTCACCTGCATTAGCCTTATCTCAAACTGATGAATTAGTAGAATGCTGCAACAAAGCCTTGTAGAAAATCCGGTGGAACAGGTTGATGAAGACAGGAGAAACTAAGATGTCCTGATTCAAGGAGCTCTCTTTGTTCTTTCCTGAACATCCACTAGCATCCACTGGCTTCTTCCCTTTTGAGCTTGTTTACGGAATGGAGTCCTACCTGCGCGATCGAAGTGAGAAGCAGACTCCAAGAGGGAACAGACCTGGGAAATTTGCGAGAACACGCAGAGACCACTGGAAGACGTGTGGAAGCCCGTGGCAAGAATTAGCAGTCCCACGAACCCGCAGAGCAAGCCGGTAATGCCACAAAAGATACCTGGGTTATTGTAACGGGTGGAGGAGATGGAGGAGAACAGAGGAGGCGGTTAGGGCGGTTGGGGAAGGCTGAAGAACCCCATCCCCCTCGTACCAGTACCTGGGGAAACTAAGAGACAGTCATGTGAAAGCCGGTGCCTGGCAGGTTAGTGAACCAGGCTTGGTTACAGAATGCGACAAACCTGATAAAGGGGTCTGGGACCCATCCAAAGTCAAGGATGCCCCGCAAGAGCAGCACACCACGGTCTGGGACCCATACGTAGTCAGGGAAGCCCTGCAAGAGCGGCACACCAGAGTCTGGAACCCATACGAAGTCGGGGAAAGTCCACAAGAGAAGCACGCAGGAGTCAATGATCCAAACAAGCCTGTAGGAGCGAACGATCAAGGGGCCAGGGCCCAGAGCAAGTCGGAGAGGTTCTGAGATAACATAAAAGGGTCTGGGATCCAGACAAAGCAAAGACAAGCCACAAAAAAGTTGGGGAGGTCCTGAGAAACCCTAGAAGGGTCTGGGACACATATAAGAAAGAAGGAAAGGTGCAAGAAGCAGAGATAAGGCGTTGAGGACCCATTGCCAAAGGAAGAGACATTTTTTCAAATACCAAGATCTGCAGGATAATGAACCAGTCTTGATACTGTAAGGAAGGCATGGTATCGAAGTAAGACAGACACAAGTGACCACAGTTCAAGGGTGTTTATTAAACTTTCAGAAGGGGTGAAAAATGCCTATCTAAACCTACATCTACAGATGTCAGCAAGCTATAACTATCAAATAATAATAATGCAGTCCTAGTGGAGTCTTGTCAAAATAAAAGGGCCTATACTATAAAAACGATTGCCAATCCTTACAGCTAATTTACAAATCGTGTGTAGGAATGTTCATGCGAAACAAAGAAGTGTTCACAAAATGATAACTTAGGATGTTCGGCCATTTGCCCTTCCTTCCCCACGTTTTCAGTACGGGGCAAGGCCAAGCACACACTCTTGCTTTCCTCGACACTAGGATACAGTTCCAATTCCAGCATCCAGGGCCTTTTGTGCTCAAGTCTCTTTTCTCATCAAAGTCTCTTGATTCAGAGGGCCTGATGTACAAAACAAAAAT
The DNA here is from genome assembly GCF_040938575.1 of Ambystoma mexicanum. Lineage (NCBI taxonomy): Eukaryota > Metazoa > Chordata > Amphibia > Caudata > Ambystomatidae > Ambystoma > Ambystoma mexicanum. Next base: position 108,794,407 of record NC_090929.1, on the reverse strand, counting down.
AGAAAGTTATTTTCTTCTTAGAATTATTTGATTTGGGTGTCTCTCCCTGGATCCCCCTCAGCCGGGCTCAGATCCCCTTTTCTATTATGGTGGATCCCCCCTCTTCCGGACTCACATTCCTTTTCCACTTTCAATTAGTCTCCCTTAGCCGGGCTCTGACCAATTGCAGTTCACTTTATACTTATTGAACACTTTTGAATGTGCACAGGGTTCAGCTTGACCCATCATAGGGCCACTTCAATACAAAGTTCCTTTTTTACAATGTAGTTGCCATTCAGTTGGATGCCTAACAGAGACCTACGAATGAGCACCTAAGTTGCGCCGGACCACCCTGTACACAATATCTTATTTAGCTTTTTCAAAGTACATTCACTCCTTTAGTTTCCACTTGTTCACGCCTCTCATTACATATGCTTCGAACACTGTCCTTTGTTGATTTCTTCATACAATGCTGCCGCTTGCAACACAAACTGATTTCTTATAAGTTTCTCTGATTCACCAACTGTGCTGCTTTCACTACCGCAGCTTTCTTGCAGGAGCCAAGGACAGTACCACAGCGGTAATCGCTCCTACTGGCCTGGGTTATTGACATGGGAGCGCCCCGATACCTTTCATGCAGTGTAGGATTGCTCAGCTTCAGTTCCCGGTCTTAGGCTTCTCGCTTTCCAAGGCTCGTGAAAATAACGGTTTCTAGAGGTCGACCCTCTCCAGTCTCACCGCCTTTCTTCTTGTGTTAAACTGCCATCTTGGAACTGCTGTTTCTGTGTGTGCTTTTCTTCGCTCAGAGTGTGCTTTCGTGCTCTGCCTTTTATCCGTGTGAGGAAGCGTAATGGGAGTCAGGTGTGTCTAATGGTCAGTAATTGCTTGACCTTGCCTGACCATGGTGTTGGCTCTGGGTGAGCAGAAGAATGACTAACCACCCTGCATTGGTCCCCACGGCATTCCAAGCTCAAAAGGGGTAGTCTTGGGCCCTGTTTCACTCTTCAAGCTATTTTTGAGGCGACTTGGCTGCTCTCAAGTAATGTTCTAGTTAGACATAACAGAGCTGTCTTTGACATTCTAAGTTTTTCTAGCAGCTTTGATCCGCTTAAGCTGTCAACTCAACCTTGCCTTCCGGTTGTCTGATGCTATCAAATCCAATCATTGGTGTGGAACTTCACTGCGTCATTGGATGCAGTGAACCCGACTCACTTATACAGTTGAATCACTGCATTAAGAACATCTCAAGCCATGAGGATCTACAAATTGCCTGCTTCCAAGATTCCTTTGAGTCTTAAACCGATTACTGCTTGTTGAGGTGCAATGTTTGCCTCCCATCAAACCAACTTGACTTTCTACACACTGTCTTGACACTGACTCGACCCTGTGGAAAGCACTCAGGCGCCCTGCCCAATGTTGTTGAGTCCCCAGAAGAAGGATGATGTGTACCGCATTGGTTCTGTCCCCCTCGTCTGCTTTCAAGGGCTCTAGTGACATTAAAACCAAACTCCATGCCTTTTTAAGAAACATTGTGATGAACTTTGCTATAAAGACAATTGCCTATATACCTCTTTCTACATACCCCTCCCTATTCATCCAAACGTCTGCATAATCTGTGTTTTTTTCAGGGTAGTTTGTCAGTGTTTTTAATAGTGTGCTTGTATTTCTAGTTTAACTAAAGACTCCTATTTCTTGTAGAACCCTGATTGGTTCTTTCCTTTATTGTGGCCGAGTGGTCTGCTGTGGACTTAGACTGCACCAAGTGTTTTTTCCTCTTCTATTCATTTGGGCGGCGACTTTGAGCAGGAGCGCTGTGCTTCACTTACAAATATTTAAGACTCGCACAGAGCAGAGTGGCAGAGTGCTCAGCCCTGCTCCGATGCTAGTAAGCTGCCACCTAGATACATTGTTTTTGAACTGACAAGGGGGATATTGCTGTTGATTCTCGGGCCCTTTTACATTAATAAGACGATCATGTTGCATAAATACAAAACACTCACTTTGTCTTTAAATAATGATGAAAAACTAGCACGTCTATGAAGAAACTTAGAATTACTAAATCTCCATTATCAAGCTCCTACGCCCTGTGCAGCCGTGCTAAACACTAGGCGGCCGTTGGAAGCCGAAGAATAGTACGACTGCCGCTACTCGCCATCAGTATTGTAAGGAAAGGCTTGGTATCATCAATGAAGACCGACACAAATGAGACACAGTTCAAGGGTGTTTATTGAATTTTAAAGGGTTTGTTAAACACCTATCTAAACCTAAATCTAAGGATGGGAGCAAGCTACAACCATCAAATAATAATAATGCCGTCCTAGTCGAGTCTGTCAAAATAAAAAGGGCCTATGCTATTAAACCTATTGCCAAACCTTACTTCTAAATACAACATGGTGTGGGACAGTAGTGTATGCAAAAAAGGAAAAGTGTTCAAGGACCAATATGTCAGGACAGCTGAACAGTTGGCCTCCCTTCCCCACGCTTTCAGCACGGGACGAGGTAGTACACTGGAGGCTTGTGCACACTCTGGCTTCCTCGGCACAAGGACATAGTTCAATCGTTCAGCTGGTCTCACACCACTTTGGCAAAGTCTTTAAGAAACAAAAAGGATTCTCAAAAGAAACACCTCTTGTCAAAACACGTGCTCCCTGTGCCTTGAAACTAAGTGTACTTTGCTTGTCAAACACAGACTACCTTTTTTTCAGATTACAGGCGACCTCCGCCTTGAAACAGAGGTTCACTTTACTTGTCAAAACACACAGTATTACCTTCTTTCCCAGTGATTGCTAGTACTTGTAGTTCCTTTTTTTACTCGTACAGTTCAATATCTCAGTATCAGGACCTTTTGTGCCAAAGTCTCTTTGCCATTCAAAGACTCTTACTGCAGAGGGTCTGATCTAGCAAACAAAACACAAAAGTTCCTTTCCTTTGTCAAGATTCTCACATCCATAAATTCACAATGGGTCTCCATCAGGCTCGGACCATGGATCCCCCTCATCCGGGCTCAGATCCCTTTTCACACAATGTTCACAATTTGGTCTCCCTCCTCCAGGCTCAGACCATGGATACCCTGCCGGATCACCCTGTCTCACAGATTTGCTCTTTTGGACTACAAGTCCAAGAATGCACATTTGAGGTTTTATTCCCACTTCGCCAGTAACAGGCACTTTTGGGATTTACACAAAGTTCTTGATACAACAGGTTATCCCCCTTAGCTTCCCTGGAGTCCCAGAGTCTCCATCTTTTAACCTCAGTGATGAGGTGTTAGCGGGTCCTCAATGGGGATTCACTTGAGGTCGGGGTCCCAGCACCTACATCTTAACTACCTGAGTTTCTGGAACTCACCAAGGGAGCATGCACTGATTTAAACACTAACCAAAAAATGAAGCTGGAGTTTTGGTTCCCTGGGGCATGGCTCCCCTGCCACAATGTAGCCCCCTTTGTACTCACAGGCCTCTGTGGGCCTCATTACACGGATGGCGGAGAACCATGGCGCTATTAGCGCCATGGTTCATGCCGGTAAAATACCGGCACCGCCTTGGCGGAAAGGGGAATTACCGCCCCATTCCAAGGTTGGCGGGGCGGTAATTCCCCCTTCCACCATTGCCCTTCCCCATTCCCATTTTTGCCCCATAGGGCTCAATGGGAATGGGGAAGGCGCTAATTATGGTACCGCAAATTGCGGTACCGTAATTAGCTCCCTGGGTCCCTTTGCGGGTTGGTTTTTAACGCCTGCAAAAAGCAGGCGTTAAATCCCCCAACCCGCAAAGGGACCTCGTAGTAAGGCGGTAAGGATTTACCGGTACCGGTATTTTACCGGTACCGGTAAATCCTTACCGCCATCCGTGTAATGAGGCCCTGTGTCTTGGCAGTCCGTCCCTCCTTCTGGCTTCCCAAGGTTCTCCGAGCTGCTGACTTCTCCTTCTGGTCTTCACAGTACCTTCAGCATCCCCAGCTCGCTCCGAGTGTGCCGGGGTAGCTGACCTTTTATACTCTTTAAAAGAGTTGATTGGAGTAAGGTGTGAGTAGTTGTCCCTCCCTGCCTGACTCTGCCTGGCCTCGTTATCGGGACAACATAGAGACTGCCCATAGAATCCATGGCCCATTGATTCCTATGGGTTATCCTCATGATTTCCATCTTAATCTTCTTCGTCCCAGTAGTTGGACTTCTAGAATGGAAGTAGAGATCGTGGGAGTTGTAGGTTTTCCTGGAGATCATGGAAAAACCACATAGGGTTTTCTAAGGATGAAAGTGATAAATGTATTGTAAGGGGTAAATGGATTTTCTACTGGATTTTAATTTCGCTGGTCGTTTTCTCCTTTTTCTTACAGAAAGGTACTGAGGTATGATGGGACTCTGCTGACAATATCCCATGACAACTGAGGGGATGTCAGGTAGGGGTGTATCAGAATGGGAGGAATACCATGTCTCGCCCGAGGGAGTGTCTCCCATAGTCCCGAAGGACCCTCTGCCCAGGTGATACTCCCTCACTCGTCTGCCCCCAGGGTTGAGATTCAAGAGTGTTGGCCCTCCCCTGGCTACCTGAACAAAGGATCCCCGGGAATAGACTGGAAGAAACGCCTCAGTTTATCACCGTATGTGGAGTAAAAAGGACGAGGTTCGCACAAACGAGACTCCGGCGTCACCATTAAATATCAGAGCCATTGCCTCTTCCAACCGCCCTGCAAATAAAGCACCTTTGGAGTGTGAAAAAATAATATGTTTCTTGCGGAGTTGGCTGTAGAGTAGCAGTCTGCTGCAGTCAGCGCAGACCAAGAAGAACAAGGGCTCTCTGAAGGTGCTTGCAGGATGGAGAAAGAGCGCAACTTGTGAAGTTCCAAGCTCCGGAGAGAAGGCGAAGGAGAACACAAACCTCCGTCCCTACAAGTGGCTCCGCCTGCAACACATCCCTCCAAAGGAGACACGTTCCACTCCGTGGGTAAGCGAAACAACAGAACTGCCCCAATCTCCTTGTATCTAACCCCCACCTCTACCTCCTGACCCCTCAAACCCAGTAACAACAATCTCTCTAACCAGCCGCCCTTGTAACTGCTGTGTCAAGCTCCATCCACCCTTCTGGCTGAAACAGACTGTCTGAACGGCCTGGAGCCCCCTGGTCCCACGATATCCTTGGACCTAATTATCTTGGGCAAAGCAAATGCCCAGAGCACGAGCTACTCGTGGACACAGTATGGGACAGTGGAAAGAGACCTTTCTCCGAACAGCCTGAATATACCAGAAACAACAAGTCCAACTGCCGTTATGGAAGCAACTTCAGTGGAGGGTCAGACTGGCCCACAGCTCAGAGAGCTGGAAGAAAGAACGAGGGGTAGCAGGGAGAACAATAACCTACCCTTGGCTGATGATGCCAATGTGACCACCACCTTAGGTCAACTTACATCTCTGGCGCCGGTGTCCTCCACTTCACCCGCCCGGCCCTGCAGCCCACGGTATAGAACTACCCGGAGCCGCTCAAGCCTCAGACTCTAGTTCAAGCGGAGGTGTAAAACGTTTGTCCCTGTGCTCTGGACTTTCCTCAGGAGCAAGCCCTGTCAGACCCATTAGAAAAAACACCTGCGTTGGTCCCTGACAAAATAGTCAATGAGGCGGACTAGGAGGGGCTGGGAAACTCTTTACCGCGATTGGACATTGGGGTTGATGCTTCCAACGAAGCACAATCCACAAGTTTTAATGTGCATCCAGTCAATTGTAATACCCCCAAAGCAGCCCAAACTGAGGACAAAAGTCCACCAAGGTCCTCAGGGGAAAAACCAACAACACCAAACGCAGCAACATCCCAAGAAAAAGAGGATCTGTCAAAGAAAAACAGAACTTCCACACAGTCTGCGAATACTGCTTTTAAACAAACCCAACGAAGATGGGGCAAGTTGGTAAACCCCCCCCAAAGAACTTACCGAAAGGCGATCTACAAGGGAAGTTGCTCAGCTTTGAGCTTGTCAGTTTTCTTTCAGCCCAAGTCGGGGAAGACTCTCCTCTCCGACCCCTCAGGAGAACGCTCGGATGCAGAGATCCTCGAGGGAGCCGGTGACGGTGACCCATCGGACGCCGGAGCGAGTGCTATGGTGCCTTTGCCTTTGAAAAGGCATTTCGCAGCACCCTGTCATCAGGACAAGATCACACCATCACGTTGAATCCCCATGCATCAAGCCCCCCCTAAGACAATTAAGATAAAAGACAACAAGCGCCCATGTCATAACCACGCATGAAAAGGAGGAGACCAGTACGAGAGAGGACTGCATGGCAGACTCCCTTAAAGAACGAATAACCCACGAATCAACTAGCGATGAACTAATACTCCCGAAGGAAACACAGCCAGCTTACCTACCATATTTAGTGTCCAGGGAAACGTTAGTGGAGCCTATAGCAAAGCTACCATTTGAGGAACGGAGAGCTAATCTGACGGCCGCTAAGAGCAAATAGGCCAGAAACAAGCAAAACGTCAAGTGACCCCAAAAGGCCCCACACAAATATGAGACTTGATCTGTGCACTTTGGAAATGTTACACATTCCCTTGCCTCCTCATTGGACGCATCTATTTCATATTGCCAAGACAACTACAAACGCTCAGAGCAAACACATCCACACCTGGAAAAGGGGGTAAAAATGAAGAAACCCGACCTACTAACAATAATGTCGCTCGGGCACCATTTACCAAATTATATGAATCAAAAAACGATACATTAAAGGATCACACAACTCTGATGGCAATGACGCACTTGAAACCCCTCCTTATGGAAGGGTACATCACTGCAAATGAAACAAGGAACACTGATTCAGGAACAAATCTATCTTATACTGCATCTGTAAGGAAAACGCAAAAGCAAGTTCTATGCACATCCTGCTCACAATCTGCACTGTCTCAACCATGTGAAAACACACAAGTGGCCCTTACGGGCGAAGCGATGGCTACCACAATAAACAATGCCTTGAACACGAGGAATGGGATCACTCCCAACGATATTTCAGTAAGCCACAGATATCTTACGGATGAAGAAAAGGAACATACCACAAACGGCCTGTCAAAAACGAAAACTGGGGCCAATGACTGTGGTTCTCTAGTAACTCCTGGAGCCCCACCTGGAATCAGGGAGATGGAACCGGCCAAAAACCAGAAAAGTATGATATGATATAGCATATCATATCAACTGGGCCACTCTGCCACTGGGCCACTCTCACCGATCTTGGTCCTTGGCCCAGCCACTCTCCACTTGCACTGCCTCCCTGGCAACAACTGCACTGCGGGACTGTCTCTGTATCCCTACAGCCCCCCTTCCCAGCACTTGTCTGCACTTACCTTGCACTTGCCACCAACTGGCCCTATTATTTATTTGTTACTCTACTTCCCTGTACTGCACTTTCCCCCCTTCCTTTTCCCCTTGCACTTTTCCCTTCCCTCCACTCATGCACTTGCATGATCTGAATGACACCTGGCCTACTAGGATCGTTGTCTGTCTTCCCTTTGTTCCCCCCTCCCTGCCTTGTCACGCCTTGAAACACTTGTGTATAGGCGCGTTACAAATGCCATATCATATCATATCAATTGCAGACTCCGAGTCGGAACTGATCACGGCAGACATAGGACCTCAGGGTTTTCAGTGCCAGCTCTCGGAAAACGGAACTGCCACACATACGGCCGTTCGCATTACAGAGGGCACAGGCTCTCCTGTCTTTCAAACCCTTTCTGAAAAAAGAAAGAGAGCGTCTAAGAGACATAATCAAGGTAATAAACTGGAAAACAAGCCAATTCAACTAGATTTAAGCATACCCAGGGAACTCCTTGACTACCCTCAGCATGAGAACTGCAGGAAAAGGCCCTCCCCCCACACCCTGTGCCTGCACAAGAACCTAGATGGAATAATCAAGACAGGGAAGAAAACCCATGCACCCATAATGATTTCCCTTCAATCAACAAGACAAACCGAGGTTTGAAAGGAGCTTCAGACCGGAGATAACTTGAAGATAAAGTTACAGGCCGAGAAACCCATAGGCGAGCTCAAAATATAACAGTCTATGCTCACTAAAACTAGAGAGAATCCTGGACAACGAAGATGATTTCATATTAAACAGAAAAGCTCTCATGGTACTCTTTCACTGTATTCCTAATTTATGCCAAGTCCTTTCAAAAGATCTGAAGATCATTTAATTTGGGGACGAAGACCGTACGGACAGCATATATCTCCACATACCTTCGCCAGTGGTAAAGGGGATGCTGTTGGATGCAGCGGAACGCCTGCTAATGCTGGGTTTTAATTTAACCCCAGTGAAAGCCCCTGTGGATGCCCTAGTTTGTTTACGGGACACAGAGGGGACCTTGGGGGGGACAGGAACCACTGCGGAAAAGAACCAGCAAACCCACCTGCCCAGGTGGTGAGACCCAGAGAACTGAAAGGATGATACATATCCTTCTGGACCCATTGGAAACAGGCCGGGTCCCCAAAGGCCCGAGATTCAATCTGAACATTACTTTCCAACCGGACCGGCCCGGCTCTCAAGCCAAAGCAGACAGTCAAGAATCCCACCAAACAGACTCAAAGAGGGACCAGAACAACCTAACTGGTCCTGGCTCCCGGGAACCTTCGTGCAACAGGACCATGCACAGCCACCCATGAAGCCCTTGTCTTTACCGCTAAAAACAGATGGTCATGAACCCAGCACAACCTCACCAAACCGCTTAAAAATGGCTTCCTGGAACACAAGGGACTTTAAACACTTGACAGCACAAAGCAATGTAAATTTGGGAGATTACGACTTGTTATGCCTTCAGGAAGCCTGGTTGAGCGAAAAACCTACTCTTGGCGGATATGAAGTAGTCCTGAGTCCAGCAACAAAAGGACTAAAAGGTCGACCTACATTTGGCCTATTCACAGCATTAAGATCTGGTAGCGACCTGAACCTCTCCAAAATAATGTTTATCAACTTATACGCCCAAGAACTTGTGGTGAAATGGAGACAGCCACTGGACTCGTTGAACCAGGACAACTCATCTTCTATGGTATTAATAAACTTGTATTGGAATCCGCAAGCAGTCTCAAACGAGGCCTTCCTTGATACGACCGCCGACTTGATTGATGCATACATCAACCAGCATACCCCCTACATCATCCTATGCGGCAACCTCAATGCAAGATGCATAAAGGGTGATTACGGAAGGGGGGGATTCAAGGAAGATCTGCCTCAGTAGATAGAGGAACCTCGTGGATGTCACTCTTGGCCTCACTTGACCTGCACATGCTAAATGGTCAAATCAAAGGATTGACCGCCACAGAGACTTGGGGGAGAGCTGATCAAAACACAGTAATCAACTACATCTTTTTGTCCAGAAACCTCTTGCATCTGGTTGCATCTTTTGAAGTGATCAAGACGGATAACAGCGATCACAACTTGCTGACCGTAAACTGGTCAGCTGCGGAAAACCCAGAAAGACAGAGAATTACGTCATCAGTGACAGAATGTAACAGAGGCACACGATTAAAACTGTCTAAACCTGCAATTGACAAGTTAACATCGGAATTCATAAAAAATCTAAGGTAAATCGAAGGCACAAAACCAGATAATGCAAAAGTGGACTACACTCCCCTTCTGGAATGTTATCGCATTACAAAACGAGGACCCCAGGCAGAGATAACAAAAAGATCCGTATACGATGCCCTGCTCGCAGAAAAAAGAATGCTGAGAAAAGTAAGACAAATAGCGGCCAAAACAAATCATCCTGACGATAAAGAAAAGGCAATCAGGGCAAACAAGATCTACAAAAGTTGGCTCTACAGGTACAGAGCAAAAATGTACCAAAATGACTCAGAAAGCATGCTAAAAGTGATATGTGGTAGAAAGGTGAAAGACTTTTGGTCATTGGTCAAGTCCACGGCAGGTAACACCATCGATCTCCAGCAGAATAACGTTAAAGAACGAGACTGGGCGACCCATTTTTCAAATCTCTTTTTTGAAAAGAAAGATCCTGATATCCAATCGCCAATAAATATGACCGAACCATGGGACATCCCCCATGACGCAGACTATATACTGGAGAAAATAAGAAAGCAAAATGCTTCAAAGGCCCTCAGCCCCGATGGATTAACCAATGCTATGTTGAAAGAGCACCTGGAGGCATGGGCTTTCTTCACCCATAAATTAATCGAGCAAACCACTCGAACTCACTCGATCCATAGCTAGTGGAGAAAGTCAATAGTCGTCCCAATTTTCAAGAAAGGGCAAAGAGAAAACCCAAAGAACTACTGCCCATCGCCCTCTTGGACGTAATCGTGAAGGTTTTTAGCTCTCTAGTGCTTCAACGACTACAAGACTGGACAATGGATGTGGGGTGTAACGACCCATTCCAAACTGGTTTTGTTAAGGAGACTGGTACAGCGGCAAGCATCTTGCTTCTCAGCTCCCTGAAAGGGATGGTACGGGGGAAGGGGTGGCCCAAGAATCTTTGTGGCCTTTGTAAACTTGCTCCAAGCATGTGACCAAGTCAAACGTCAATGCTTGTGGGGGAAACTGGCTGCCCAGAGCTGCCAGACATCCATCTTGGAACCCTTGATAGCACTCCACTCAAATATCACCATGAGAGTGCGCCTTAATCTATATGGTCTACTATCAAGCGAAATTCGTACAGCTAGAGGTCTAAAGCAAGGCTGCCCCCTTGCCCTGGCACTGTTAAACTTCTTCTTAGCTGATCTACAGAAATTCGAGCCCACGACCAGATCCTTTACACTGACCATAGGGCGTGTCCGTCTCAACCGCCTCATGTACGCTGACCACCTGGTCTTAATAGATCAAACACCAGTGGGCCTCCAGTGCCAGTTGGACAGCCTTCAGAAATACATTGACATGAATGACCTGGAGATAAATCCTGCAAAAACAAAAATGTTGTGTTTTGAAAGAACAAGAAAATGCAAGGAGAATCTGAAATGGTCCCTGGGTCCTACTCCGATTAAACAAGTAAAGCATTTCAAATACTTAGGAGTTTGGCTAAAACAGTAAGGCGGAATCACTGATGTAGGACTATCTCTGAGTGAACACTAAGACCCTGGCCAGCCAGGCAGCGGCTCTGAATAAGAAATACGGCAGCTTCTCAACTCTGCCTGCGCTGAACTACTACAAATCAAAAGTAGTCCCTGCATTGACCTATGGTGAAGAGGCCATGTTAAATATTTCAGAGAAAGTCTGGCCTCGGCTTGAGGGTCTCTATTAGAAAAGAATTCTGGGTCTTCCGACCTCAACCCCAATTCAGATTATACGCTGAGTGTTGGGTCTTCTCTCTCTAAAAGCTGTGGTAGAATGGAACAGTTTGGCACTGTTCAGAAAAATCATCTTACCGACCCGGCCGCAAATCTTTGAGATCATTAACAGAGAATTAATAGGAGGGACCAGCGTACCACTTGAAAAGTGGGCATCCAACAACAGAACCTAACTGGAGGAAATTGGCTGCACGGAAGACAATTTGAAATCTAATCCTAGGAGAGTTAATAAGAAATTCTGAGAAATTGATTGGATACTTACTCTCGGCAGTGACTCTGGGTATCAGTCTACATCACACCTACCATCGGAAACAAGAAAACTAAATCTAGTTCCGAGATACTTGGCCAAATTTCCCAATAGATTCTATGGTGACCAATTTCTACTAACACGTCTGAATCATTTGCCCATGGACGAGATATTTGCAATACGATCCAAAACAGATCTACATAATTGTTGATTTTGTAAATGTGTGGGGAAAAAACTTCATTTGTGATAGCAATGGTCAGGTTCATAACCAAAATTCTTCCAAACAAGGCAGACTAGAGACCTAAAATACAAGAAAGACTTTAGTGGACTCTCTCTTCATCTTTTTCTCTTGCTTCTTGACTGGTCATCAAAGAATACAAGGACATCTTAAACTGTTTGTAAAAATTGTATATCAATTAAAGCAATTTAAAAAAAATTAAGTTTCTTTCCTCCGCCGCAGGTGGACTTGGTTGGGAGGAATTCTGCATTGGCCAGTTTCCCAATCTCACTAAGTAATATCGACAATAACAACTGGTTACTAAACATTAGTGACAACCTGCGCAGAGATTCTCTGGGTGGGCCCTTGAAAAATGTGGATTTACCCCTGAAAATTCCCAACACCATCCTCTCAGCCTCCCCGGATTTGGAGCATATAGCAAACATGGCGGTAGATGATACTGCAACTCTCAGCATGGATACGTTGGGGGCTTTCTCCCATCATGAATCTAATTATTCACCGATGTGCAAATTAACCAACCTGGTTTTAGACCGTTAATGGCCAGGGATGCAGAAATGGAGGGGCCTTTATTCTGCACGAACCAACATGGACCATCGGCCCCTTGATATGATATAAGTCATTTATAAAGCACCTGTACACAAGTGTTTCTAGGTGTGACAAGACAAGGGAGGGAAGACAGGGGAGGACACGACAAACTATCTTACCAGGTCTTGTGTCATTCAGATTGTGCAAGTGCGAGAACGAGAAGTGCAAGGGGAAATGGAGGGGGGATGTGCAAGGGAGAGGGGAGGGGAAAACAGGGCAACAATGCTCTGAGTAAGTGCAGCCAGGGCAGCATGGCTCTGGTTAGTTTAAGAAGAACAAGGGACTGTAGGGTTACAGTTACAGGCCCTAAGTGTGTGGTAGGCCTGGAGTTAGGGCAACGGTGACCGATCAACAAAGAGCCTGGTACTCAGTGAGACTCTGAGGGTAGCCAAGCAACCAGTCGGTACAGCAGACAGGTAGTTGAGCAGGGGAGTGAGAGAGAGAGAGAAAGCAGAGAAGAGGAATGTTTTGAGCTGCTTCTGGGACTTTAGATGGTCCGGCTCAAGTTTGAGAGGGGCAGGGAGGCCATTTCAGAGGGAGGCACCTGCAGAGGAGAGAGATCTACCCCCACTATCTGCCTGTCAAAGCATCTAACCCTTAGAGAGTTTGATGTAGCAGAGTGAAGGGCATGAGAAGGAATGTATTTTGGAAGAGAGCATTGGATGTAGTGCGGCCCCGGCACCAAAAAGGTTTGTGTACAATGCAAAGTGTCTTGAACTTGATCTTTGCAGCCACCGGAAGCCAGTGGAGGGATTTGAATGCTGAAGAGATACGGTGCCTGGGCTTGAGGCCAAGGATAAGTCTTGCGGTCCTGTTCTGGATTAGTTGCAGAGGGCGGAGAGTAGAGGAAGGCAGATTGAGAAAAAAGCTGTTTCAGTAGTCCAGCCTACAGAGAACGTGGACTCTGGAGACAGTGAGCTTTGGGGGGGGAAGTGAGAAAGGGCAGTCCCTCTGAGGAGGTGCAGCTGGTAGTGGGACTTCTTGGTGACAACCCGAGATGTGAGGAGAGAAAGAGAGAGTGGAGTCGAAGATGACACCACATTTTTTTGCCTCACAAGAAGGCGAAGGAAGAGGGCTCAAGACAGGCGGCCAGAGTGAGGGAGGGAAAGCAAGGGCAGGGGTCCCAATGAGAAGGATCTCCGTCTTAGTGGCATTAAGGCAGATATCGTTGGAGGAGCAGCAATACTGAATCGCAGATAGACAGCCAAGAATGAGCAAGAGGGGAGAGGAGGCTGAGGGGAGCCTGAAGGAAAGCTGAGTGTCATACACAATGAGTGTGGCAGTGAGTAAAGGATGTGATTTTCCACCATGACATGGGGGTGTCCCCATCTCCTGGGTCTCCTACACTGTTGACACAGTCCTGTTGGACTGCACTCATGTGCGATCTATCAACATACTTGCCCAATATGCCACCTTGAATCATTTAAAAATAAATCCTGCAACTTAATGGCAAAGGAAATCAACCAATAAGTGGCATCTGGGTGGAGTAAGGTTGGAAACTGTGGACAATTTACTTCTATTTGGGTCTTCCACTTTACAGTGTTCCTAGTTCTCTTCACTATAGGACTCATATATCTCTCAAGGCCACTGGGAGGTGGCAGGTGGTTACAAGTGTCATAGGTAGGGTTGGTGGCAACTCGCTTGAGCGCCTTCGAGAGGTATACATTCAATCCATCGTCCCTTGTTTTTGTATGGGTTTGAAATCCTACCTGAGAAATGTGTGAGTTGGCTAGATACTCTAAAGGGGAAGATATTGAGATCATTATTAGGCCTTCAGGTGACCGCGTCAGTGGCATCTCTCAGACTGGGATTGGGAGTTACCTCTTTGAGCACTGCATGGAAGATGGCTCGAGGTAAATTCCTTCTGAAGATATCGCAGGCAGGTTAGACCTCGATCTCGGCAAGTACATTATTTCACTTTGCTGAGCACTCGCGATTTAGGTTGGATAATGCAACATATATTGATCTGAATAACACTGTCCGAACCCACCCAAAGGCGCTTTGCAGAATACATCCTCCAAGGTTTCACGCTATAGCTATTTGACCAAATGCACCCATTCTTTGAGGCGTTTTATATTTTATCTGCGCCTGAGGCTGATGATCACACTGGAGCATGGGCAAACATCTCTCGTGACCAAAGGCTTTGTCGCCTTTGCAAAACGGAAATAGAAACTAGTAGGCCTATACTCCCCAGCTACACAATGCATGGATATTCACTCAATAGTTACACGCATTCTTGCACCACCATGGAAAGCATATCCTCTGACCAATTCTGGGCCGCTATAATTTCAGCGGAATCTCTGGTTACCATGGCAGCTGCATCACATGTATGGGATAGGATATCGTCGACACTATTTACTAAAGGAAAAGATGAAATCGCTCGCGCAGTGAGAATTGTATTGAGAAACGATATTCAATGGGGTATTTGATATTGTTACAACAATGCTACACAATGATGATGCATGTGTCATTTTAATTTGACCGAGATCCTGTTTTTATGTTTCTTTTTATGTATGTTTTAGTTATGATGTATACTTGTATTGTTTTATGAATTGTGTTTGCCAGAGGCTACATATTTTAGCCGTGCATTAAATAAAACATATTTTGGTAGCACAGAACTATTGTTTGAATTCTTCTTTGATAGCTCACACCCCTATAGAAGGGTAATGCCTGCCCTCTGCCCACTTCCTCAAAGAGGCGATGGAGGTGGACCATTCATATTGTGCCCGTTTGACCTTTATGAATGAACGTCACTGCTGGTCCAGTAGTAGCGTGGGGGTGAGTAGGAATTAAAAAACCACTACTCTTTCCTGTACTCCCGCAGAGCAGCAGTAACTGCGTCACAGGGAATCTTCCTTGACACTGTCCATGCGCCCTTCCTGCCACTCGCATCACCCTGGGGCCTGTCAAGGTTAAGCAGCTCCTTTTTGTTAAGTATGATCTGATTGGCAGGTTTTTTTTAAGCTTGTCACATCATGAGTGACAAGTTGAGTGAACTGAGATTAGCACAGGGGCAATGCGCTGGTCTTGGAAGCAAGACCACGCAGAGCAACCGAGGTTCAAATCCCCGATCCGCGCTTAGAAACCGAACTCGCGCTTAGAAACCGAACTCGGGTGTGGTATTACACGCGTTTAAAAAAAATTAAAATAGCCGGGCTGGGTTCCACGTCACCTGTGCAACAGGCAGGGCAGGCGAGAAACCAATTAGCCCACCCCCTATTCTCTGACAGTCCTTTGCTGCTCTGGCCTGTGCCCCTGGCGTACCCCAATCTTTGCAGTTCTAGACCTGGTCAGTGGTCGCTCGTGGTCTGGTGCCTGAGGCATGTGACCTACCAGCTCGGATTGAACTGGCATTTTGTGGTAAACCCACGACAGACTTGCGTATGCTTTTTTTTTCTCTTCTGACGCGCAATGGCAAGCTTGAGAGTGGCAGTGGTTATGATTAACTCAAAGCGTTTTCATCTAGCTCTTGTCCGTGTTGTGTAAACCCCACACGGCGCTCTCTGCTCAGGCCTACACGTACTATAGGCAGGTATGGGAGGCACGCTTCGCTCCATCACACTTTCTGCTGGCAACTCACTCTTGTGTTGCTAAAAGTATTGTGTTAATATTGCCTGGGCAGGGGCTTATGCTCGCCACCTGTGCGCGGCTTCGGGTCTACCAATCCATCTTGCTGTCAGGCACTGGCACTAGAGTAAGGCCTGGCCAGTGCTCAGCCGCCTTCTTAAACACACGCGCCCAGTGCCCCCAGCTCTCTCACGCCCACCAGGGATGTGCAGCCCCGGGCAGTGCCCCCTGCTCATCACTGCCACCCATTTGCACAGTGCTCTAATTCACATCCGCCGGAGCTGCAGTCCATTCTCTGGGCACTGCTCCCCAGCCCTCACCCACCTGTGCTGCTGGCAGGCCTGTGCCAGGTTCTCCTTGCAGTCCATGGCTGGCTCACGTGCTGTGCAACAAAACACACGGGGCGCAGAGAGCAGCTTCTCTGGGAGGAGGGGCAGACCATGTACCCACAGCCCCTCCCTCTGAACCCACACTGACCCCGGGGCTCAGAAGGTAAAGGGGAAGCTGCTGACAGGCCCCAAAGCAGGGGGCGCTGTAACCTGGCAACACCCAGAAAGCTCATGTGAGGCCCACGGCTCCCCCTAGAGGCGCAGTAAAGAATGGTTTATAAACGCAGGCTATTTGGGGGGCTTTTTGTACCAGGGAACATTTTTGGAGATTTAAATGAGAGGCTTTTTATGGTTTCAGCCTAGTTTGTTTTATATTTAGATGAGGGATATTTGCAGATGTTAAAGGCAGACATTTTGTGAGGTGCGTTTGCCCCATATTTTATTTTATTTATTTATTTGGATTTGTAGAGCGCACTACAGCCCACAGGCATCGAGGCGCTATTATAGGAAAATGTAGGTAAGCTTGGTTTAGGGTTGCACCAAGACATGCAGTGTAGTGTCAATGGCATGTTTATGTGAGGGAAGAGGGTTCAATGCGATGCCCCTTTGGACTACGGCCACGCGGGATGGCTATCGAGGGGCGCGTGCATGCTGGGGAGAGACGCACGTCAGCTTGGCGGTTTTGTGAGGACGTATCTCCGCCCGGAACCCTTATACAAGTAATCTAGTACCCCCAGTATAGTGTTGTAGTAAACTGTAGTAATGCCGCAGTGTTTTGGGCTAAATACTGCACTGTATCGTTTGTGTACTACTGCAATTGTACACATTCATGGTATACACTAGTTTGCTACATTATTTTCAGCTAAACTACAGTAGTTTAAATTAGAAACCATAGCACACGAATTACATGTAGTACATGAATACTTTCTGCAGTATAGGGTAGTGCACTGCAGAATATTACAAACTGCACAGTGACATAGCTCTCAACCATTTTTGTTGCACGGGCGGGTGAAATCACCCGATTTTGTTTTTGGCGGGTGAGACGTCCATTGTAATGAATTGGCCCCCATTGTAATGAATTGGCGTGCAGGAGGCTTGGCGGGTGAGCCAGCCCTTTACAAGGCAGGAGACACCCGCCAAAAGCGTGTGAGTTGAGAGCTATGCAGTGGTTTGTGATGAAGGTTTTCCACACTGCGCAATGTAGGCTCCTTCTGGAGTCGTGATTCCAGCCCACCACACAGCGCTACACTTGCCACAATGTAGGCGCGGACACAGGCTGCTTTACTAGGCGTCTTTATTACTCGCCTTCCAAATACGCACTAAACTTCCTTCTCTGGAACCCGTCCCTTTCCGCCCACCCCGTTCCCTCCGGCGCCCTCCTATCACGTGACAGACCACGCAGAACATTACAGCCTCCCCCTTTTTTAAACATGAGGTTACCTTCAATCCATTTCTTCAATCAGTCTCCTTGTCCAAGTCCTGGCACTTTGGGTCGCCCTGAGGAGACCTTCAGCCTTTTCTCTGGTCTGGAATGTTCAGGAGAGCTCCAACACTCACCCTCAGATTCTCCTCCATCACCATCGGAAGGGTCCCCAGGAATCCGCTATGACATCCTCCATCCACCTTTCTCCTTCCATCATTTCAGGGAACTTTCGAAAAATGCGAGGAGTTTCTGGCTATTTGTCACTGTCCATCCTCTGCCATTATTAACGGCCCCTTGACATGAGTAACAGTTAGCGGAGCACTTCTGAAAGCTGCAGTGTGTTTGTGGGTGCGAGGTTGTCTTAAAACAACTGAATCACCTTCTTGGATGTTCGTCTCTCGGCCCGTCTGTCATCCGCATAGTGCTTCATGTTCATTTTAGCATAGGCATCTCGTTCTCTCATCTTCAGATCATGAGAGTACCGTTCCTCTGGCAGGGTGATGTGGGGCAATCTCGTACTGACGTTTTACCTGAACATGTCCCCGGTTGGTGTTTTTCTTGTGGTACTGTGTGGGGTATTGCGGTAGTCTCTCAGGAGGTCATGGAGTACATTCTCTACTGGCTCTCCTATCAAATGAGAAATCTGGACGGTCCTCTTGACGTTGCTCATGAACCGTTAAACTGTTCTGTTGGCTTGAGGTCACAACGGGGTGATCTTTTTGTGCCTGAAACCCATGTGCTCAGAAAATGTTTTGAATTCGTGTTCCACGAATAGGGGACCATTGCCAGATTTGACTTCCCGGGGCATTCCGTATGCTGTGAACATTCTATCCAGGGCTGGGATGGTGTTATGGGCCGCCGTAGACATCACTATCTGAATGTGTTCACCTCCCGCCATGGTCCCAAAGAAGTCAATAGCCACTACATCCCATGCGTGTTTGAGCAACTCGGCTGTCTGTAGGGGTTCACGACGGGTGTGAGGATTCAGGACAGCGCATGTGGGGCAGTCCTTGAGTAGCGCTTCCACTTGGCCATCCATGTGTGGAAAACCACATCTTTTGGCGTAATAGCCTTTTTGTGGACACAGTGCCCCTGTGGCCTTCATGAGCCAATTCCAGCATTTTCCTACTTAGATTTTGAAGTACCACAATTTTGGTTCCTTTCAACAGCAGGCCTTTCTCCGCGCACGTTACTTCTTCTCTCACCAGCAGTAAGCCTTGAATCTCTCTTTGCGTTTCTGGCCAGGTGCTTTTCCCCCATCTGTTTAGCTTGTTTCCACATTCCAGATCGCATGCAGCACAGGATGATTTGAATAGCTGGGCCATTTTCTGATTCCTGAGCGATCTGCATAACCTAGGACCCCTTTCAGAGTGGCCGCCTTTACTACTGATACGCAATTGACACATTTGTTTCTCCCGATGGGACCAGGTGATGGAACAGGAAATTCGCGGTGTTCTCTTCCTTGCATGGTCTGTGTATAATGCAGAATTGGTAGTCTTTATTCTTTTTTTATAACTCTGTTTATTGAATTTATTTGTGAGTGCCAAACAGTATGAACAACAGCAAGGTCACATGATGTACAATACGCAGGATTAAGCATAAAAAATCTCTTGGCAGCACAATAGTGGGCGGTTCGGTGTCAGCCCATGAGTGTGAGCGTCTGGCCCACTGAGGAAGTTTGTGGGGTGCCCGGGCCGCCTCTTTCGGAGGGGTTATCGAGTCTTCCCTTTTCCCCCATACTTTCTGGAATTTTATGGGGGAACCTCTGGCTTTATAGTTCTGCCTTTCTAGGGATGCACATCTGTCCACTCCGTTGGGCCATCGGACTATACTCAGTTTGTCAGCCGAGCCCCAAATTGTGGCCGTCAGCCACTTCCCGCGACCAGTGCCACCCCCAGGAAGGTTTTTTCATATTTAGTAAAGTCTACCCCCCCCCCACATTCCAAGTAGTATCAGTTTTGGCTCTCGTGGAACCGGAGATCCTAAAATCTTGGAGATCCTGTTAATGCATTTCTCCCAAAAGCTCCGTAGTACGCTCCAGTCCCAGGCCACTTTTATATCAGATACATTCCCCCTTTTCCACCCCACCCCCACTGAGCCATCATTGTTCGAGAATAGTACGACTGGTGCAATATTTTGAGCTGGATCAATCGCAACTTAGCATCAATGCCTATCTTCCGGGGGAACATCAACCCATTCTTCTGTTTCCAGTGGGCCCAGGTCCCTTTCCCATTTCTCTTTCAGCCTAGCTAGTTCTCGGGTTCCGAAGCAATTGTGGACTTGATAGAGCGGGGAGGTAACCTTAGTCAAGGGGCGGCCCGCAAGCACATTGGTCTCCAAGGGGGAACAGTTGGGCACTTCAACCAGATTCGGGAATTGGGTATTTATGGCATGGGTGAGTTGTATGTGTCTGTAATGGTCCATAGGTTGCAACCCGTATTTCCATTTCAAAGTCTCAAAATCTAGAAGACGTCCCTCGTGGACTACGTCTGCCAGTGTGCAAATGCAGTGTCCCTCCCAGTTCGTGAAATGCCCCATTTTATGGATTTCAGGGAGTTGTTTGTTATGCCACAGGGGTTGGGCCAGTGTCAGTCTCGCGTTCCATCTGATGTGTTTGCGGGCCTCACTCCAAATCCGACAGGTATGGAGTGTGATTCTTGGCATTCCCTCCATACTCTTGCTGCCACCATATAATATTCAAGGGGGGGGGACAAAGCTAGTACTGTTTAATTCTACCCTCTTGTGTGGGAGCGTGGGGTCACCATGCAACCACCCGTTCACCACCCCCCATTTGTGCGGCCCAATAGTAGATGGGTAGACATGGTAGTCCTATGCCACCCTCTCATACCGAGTGTTGCAGTGTACTGAGGGCAACTCGGTGTTGCCTCTTCCCCAGAGCAGTTCTCGAAGGACCCTATCTATTGTTACAAAGGTTGTGTGAGGGATGGCGAGTGGGGTATTCTGAAGAACATATAAAAGCCTTGGAAGTGTCATCATTTTAAACAATGCAGCCTTACCCATTATTGATAGAGGGAGGGACTGCCAATGAGAGACATCGGCTGAGAACCTGTCTACAACTGGCTGTATATTAAACCAGAGGAAGTCGTCTAGAATGGGCTGATTCGTGTACCCAGATAGGCGAAGCCCAGGATCGAAACAGGGTACGGGCAGTGTTTGGGGATTGCATCTACTCCGCCCTGGAATGGGAAATATACTGTTTTTGTTTATTCACTTGGAGCCCACTGAGGTTTTGGTATTCTAGAAGGATACGGGACACTATTGGGCAGGAGGTCATAAGATTGCTAAGGTAGACAAGGAGGTCATCTGTGTGCAGCGAGACTCGATCTTCCCCTCCCCAAGGCCGTGCAAGCCCAGACTAGTTCTTATCCCTTCTAAGTCTAATCGCCAACGGTTCAATGGCAAGGAGAAATAATAGGGGGGGAGAAGAGGCAAACCTGTCTAGTTCCGCAGACTAGCGGGGACGTCAGAGAGGATCTGCATTTACTCTCAAACGCCTCGATTGAGTCATAGAGAAGGTTAATCCAGGATGTGAAACCATGCCCATATTCCATCTGACCCATTACTTCCCACAGGCCAACCCACCCCACCGAGCAAAATGCTTTCTTGAAATCCACCGCCAAGAGAGCTAGTGGATTTAGGATTTTGGGGACACGGTCCATAGCAAGCCGGACCCCTACGCAGGTTCATGCAAGTGCATCTGCCAGGCATAGATCCACACTGGTCTGGGTGGACAGGGGATTCTATCATCCCAAGCAACCTATAAGGTAGGACACGTGCCCGAATTTTAGCTTCTCAGTTTATAAGTGATATAGGCTTGTAGGAGGCACAATGTTCCGGGGGTTTTCCGGGTTTTGGGATCACCACTATCCATGTCCTCCTGAGGTCTACAGAATTGGTAGTCTTGAAGACAGAGTCCCCACCTTGCAATTCGAGGAGGGATTTTTGTCTGTGGGTTTCCAAATATGGATAGAAGCACTTGATGGTCTGTCACCTCCATGAACGGCTTCCCATACAGGAACAAATAAAAATGTTCACAGCCCCACACAACTGCCAAGCCCTCTTTTTTGGCCTGTGAATATGCCTGTTACATGGGAGAAAGACTCTGGCTAGCATATGACACAATGTGTCTTTTGCCGGCTGTCACCAGTGCTACTTGAGCCAGGATGACACCCAATCCCACATGACTGGTATCCACTGTGAGTACAGTTTCTCTGGCTGTACTGTAGTATGCCATATTATCCACAGATGAAATGCGTAGTTGGATGGCTTCGAACGCCTCTTGGCACGCTTCCGACCACACAAACAGCACTTCCTTTCTGGTGAGCATGCAGAAATGTTCACTCACAGACTCACATTTTTTTATGTATCCCGTGCAGTAACTGGCGAGACCTAGAAAAGAGCACAAGTCAGATACATTCACAGGGGGCTTGGCATTTCTGAGCACAGCAACCTTCTCGGTGTCCGGCACCATTCCCTGCGCTATGAAGATGTGTCTGAAGAATTGTAGATGATCTTTTTGAAACTCACACTTCTCCTTATTCAGGGTGAGATGTGCTGCCTCTAATGCCATGCACCCTCTTGCCAGTGTGTTGTCTTTTCCGAATACTAGTACATCATCACTATAGTTAAGACATTTTGGTATGTGCTTGATGACATTGTACATTTCTGATTGAAATATTTCAGCAGCTGATGACACTTCAAAGCTCAATCGCTTATATCTGAAAAGCCCCAAATGTGTGATGAATGTGGTTATGTATCTTGACTCTTCACTTAACTATAAATCCATGTTGAGGACTGGTTTGGAGAAAATGTGAGCACCATTTAGCAAGTTTATCATGTTAGTAATTCTTGGGGCTTGATGTCCCTTTCTCATGAATGTTTCATTGGGTCTGCGCATATCAACACAAATTCTAATGTCCGATCCTTTCTTGGGGACTGGGACAATGGGCGAGACCTAAGTCGTGGGACCATCTGCCTGTTCAATGATGTCTTGTTCCAGTAAGTGATGAAGTTCCTCCTCTACCTGTTTCTGAATGTTTATTGGAATGCCCCTATGTTGTTTTCCACTGGCTTTTCTGTCTCTTCTTTAATTTGCTTAGACCCTTTAACAACTTGGGGAATAGCTGTTCCATTTTATCGGGTACATCAATATACCGATGGGCCATGAGCCGATACAATATGTGCTCTGAAACTGAGGATGCACCCACTTTCAGCTGTAACTTTCAGCACGTGTATGGGCAATATCTTGTATTGACCCTTGTATTTGCATTCCGCCATAAAGTAACCTTTGCAGAGTACTGGCGTTCTGGATCCGTACGGGTATATGTTTACCTCTGCTGATTTGAGTCTCTGGGCCTTTGGGATTTTGCCATATATCTCTTTGCTAATGACATTGCAGCGTCCCTAACTTTCAGAACTAAACTCAATACCAACCTCTCCCCCACCTTCACATTCTCAAATATATATATAGTAGACATTCTCGACATTACTTTCCTTTTATGCATCATATCTTTCAGCATTGACTGGGCCCCAGGGAACCTCCCCCACATACTAAACATAGCAAAAGGGTTTCACCAGGATAATATAATTTGGTGAAATGGGAAAGCTGGGATATGAGCCCAGGTCTCTGTGTGTCCCAGTTTGCAATTTGACAGCATGCTATATCCCCTCCCATCTCATTTCATCACATCCAATCTTTAGTTTTATACCAATGTAAAGAGGTAGCGAAGTATCAAATCCATTGGTAGAGCTGATTCAAGGAGTCTGACTTCGCACCAAGAGCCAAACATGTGCCGGCACGGTAAAAGACTTGTACCTTGCTTCCTGCCTTCCCTCCAGTATGCATTATATGCATGGTTAATATGTATTTTTGGAGTAACGCTGTGGATTGTAAATCCATATGAGTGAGACTTTCCCTGTAGGAGGTTAATCAATACAAGGCACTGTGATAACAAATGATTTGCACAGGATCACATGAGATGTCAACTGTTGAAGGTGGGCATTTAGGCAGTAGCTTCCTGACTCCACAGTTTCAATTTAAGACAGCAGAGGACTTCATATTCTCGTATTCCATCTTCAATATTCGAGCCGACAAATTGCTTTCTGCAGAGTCGTTATGCAAGGTCTAAACGAGTACATTGTTTAATAAAAGTGACTTTCAAAGCACCAATTCACATGACAATGCAACCTTACAAAATATAAGGGAAGTCTTAATTTAAGTATTCATTACTTCAGCAAAAAAAGAAAAATGTTGAGCAGACCCACAATCGGGTGCAGTGGCATGCAGTTTAGGCACAGATCTCCATTTGCCGATCTACCGATCTACCTTTCCAGGTTTGTACCTCTGTCTAATTTACCCAATTCTCCTCAACCCTCACCGTTCCTTGCCCTTCCTTTGCAACACATTCTTGATGCCCCTTGGCCCCCTTCCTTGCGATTAAATTTCAGACTTCGATTCCCCTATTGCACTATCCCTTAACTCACTTACCTTCCCTTGCCTGACTCGCAACCCTTTCACTTGCCCACTCACCCACTTACAATTGCCCTGGCTCACATGTAGACTGCCTTGATTTGCTAGTCAACTTGTGTCAGGCATGACAAGGAGGGCGGTCAGGGTCTTGCTGCTAAATGTAGCTATGGGTCAGCACTTTTACAATGCAGAGCTAAAGACGCAGAGGGGACTTACCTCTGCTTGTGCTCCCAAGATGCACTTTCTTTGAAAGTCGGCCGCATATTTCAGTTCATGTAAGCAGAGTGAACTGCAAGGGAGTCAGCCTGCGATCTGGTGATGGAGATCGAGTAAGAGCAACCTATTGAATGTATTTGTGTTGTCAAGGAAGGCCGAGTGTGTGTGGATGTGTGTTTGTGCTTTTATATTCGGCATGTTTAACTATAGTTATGTGTTTAAGTGTGTTTGTGACGGGGTAAAGTATATGTGGAAGGATGCAAGTGTGTTCATGTGATTTTGTATCTACATATATGAATATGTTGCTGATTTGTATGTGTGTCTTTTGTTGGTCAGATAAGACAAGGCAAACAATTAAAAACCTTAGAGGTGTCATTCAGAGTTCGCTGATAATGGTAAATTAAGCAGTATTTGGCAAATACCGTAGATTTTACTGTCTGCCCAATTCTGGGTTTGATCAATAACCAGCTGCAGCTTTCCATGGGAATACTGGTATTGTAGGAAGACGTTCTCCCAAAAATGTGCCTATTTTTACCTGCACCTAAAAGGTGGAGTTTAAAAAGCCAAATTGGCCCCAATTAAAAAAAAAAACGTTTCTTTATTGTACAGAAGGGAAGTGCAGGAATATCCTTTCAATACACTGAAAACGTTTTTAAAAGGGACCATGTAATGCATAAAAGGATTGGAACTGACACTTTTGTGCGAGAAAACAACAGTATTGGTCTATGACAGTAATGTACATAATCAATTTTCACCTTCACATTCAAGGTGGAAATGGTTGAAATAAATGGTTTGAAAAACCTCAACCAGTGGAGGTGGTATTTCTAAAATATCTCTGAGGTCAGTGGTCGAAGTGGGCGGGAGCGGTGCTCCCATACTTTTTATTTTTAAGTTTCACTGTTCCTATACTTTTATTTTAAAAAGAAACCGTTCTGGAATGGTTTCGTTTTAAAATAAAAGTGTAGGAAGTAGTTGAAGCTTGCACTTCAGTGCAGTGCACTGCACATTCCCATAAATAGCAGGTGTGTTTGGGGGTTTGGATTGTGTGTGGGAGGGGGTGCAGGGATGGGGTTTGTGGGGAGCGAGGCAGACCAGCAGGGAACATAGTTCCCCTACTTTTTTTTCGTACACTTCGACCACTGCTGGAGGTATTAAACAAATACCACTTCCGCTGGTGGTAAACTTCAAATTGGATGGCTTTTCAGAAGTACCACTGGTGGAGGTACATCCACCCACCCCTTTAGTTTGTAGTCTACTAAGAATGAATAACTGAATGCTACTGCATCTTTGGCTGTGTTTTTCTACCATGCCCAAAAGTGAGTACCACAAGCAACCAAACAGCCCTTTCTATCAGCGCTATATAGTAACATCCATGGATTCTATTCAGTTTGCCAGTCAACTGTTTTTGTAATGAACTTACCAGTGATTGCGACATTCTCCTGAGGATAGGGGAAGCATTCTTACAGAATGAAACCAAGGACAAACTCTGATAAAATATGGACCTTTACTTTCTTGGCAAGTAGGAATCATGAGAAGCTGCTGAGGATTGTAACTGATTAGTGGTGTATGGACCAAGGTGGTACCAACATTAAATCCAGGGTCCCAGAAACCAACTTTTAAATAGGTACTTTGCAGCTGGGCGGTATGGACATGCCCTTGTGCCGAGGCTCTTCTCCCTCTCACTCCCCCACTGTGGAGGCCCATGTGTGAAGGCTGCCCAGACACATCTGCAACATGGCTGAAATCAAGACGTGTGTCTCACCCAATCAAATCAGAAACCGAGCAGGCCTCGCAGCACTAGGTTCATTCATGGTATGCTGGATTCGGAAGGAGTCTACCCTTTTCATTTATTTATTTTACATTTTGCAGCTCTGGCCCAGGATGCAACAACCCAGCCAGCATCAGGAGCAATTGCCCCTTCCCACTCTTCCCAGTTGCCTCTACAAGCAGCACACTCCCCTCAGGAATTGTACAATGCCGTGCAACGTAAGTTCACAAACATGACTGGGCTGACTCAGAATTCCATCCTCCCGAGGTCGATAAATTGAATACTCGACTGTGTAATAATAAGGATACTGATTATTACAGCGCTATGAATTGGATCGACCATTGAGTTTTACTTTTCTCACAGTATGAATGAATTAATCTTTATTTCGAAGAACACAGTTCATAAAAGATGGCATACAAAACTATACACGTTAAAAAAAACATTGATTTATATAACATAATAAAATAAGCAACGTGCATTCAGTTTCAAAATGTGAGTCTGTGCAACCACAATCATTTGAGCAAATTGTCTTCAAACAGTGATAGTATAAACTGAGTTGCTTCTTTTATTGTAGTGCAATTTGACTTCCTTAAAATTGGTATTAAAAATCTTGACCTGGACTGGCCACCAGGGGGCGCACGGATGAACTCCGACTCTGTGTGAGCTCCAGCACCCATGGTCCCTGAGGCGACCTGAGCCCCCGTCTCACGACCCCCCCACCAGTTGAGAAGTGCTGAGAGGCTGTATGAGGCCCCCCCCGTCACCTGGGAGCAAACGCGGTCAAAATCGGACCGGGAGAAGTAGAGATACCACCGTGCAACCATCTGAGCCCTGAGGTGGCCCATCAGCGAAAGTGAAACCGCGCCGTGGCATTGCGGCAATCCGGCTGTAGACTCCAGGAGAAGGCCAAGGCTGCGGCGGACGGCCTGTGAGGCATCGCCCGGGCCCCTCCGCCCCCCCTCCTCCGGTCCTGCCATCTGGGCCCCGACTGTGAGTGGAAGTTGGAGCAAGACCAGGAAACACTGCGCCGGGAGGTCTGAGCCCCCACCTCCCATACGATCTACAGAGACTTGCAGGGACACTAAGGTGAGGAGCCTTCCCCTGCTGCGGTGAAGCGGGTGAACCCGCGAAGTGGCTCTCACCGTCCGCTGCTCGCGGGCGAAGCACCCGACGTGCGGGGCTCTCCGGTCCCTCTCTTCACCCCCGCAGGGCGAGGGATCCCGGGCTGCGGCCTCCCCTGCCCGTTTCCTGGGGTCAGGGCGCCTCCCTCCCTCTGCGCACAGCTGTGCGATGACGCCCCCACCCGCGATCGATCGGGACAGCGCCCAGAGTCTTCCCGCGCCCGCGAGCTGCGTACGCGGCGCCTGGAAGGAGGATCAGGGCCTGAGTCCCAGCGCGCGCGGGCGGGCGCGCAAGAACGCACGCCGGAGACGTCTGTGTGTTCCGGTGCTCCGGCGCGAACTGCCCGGGCACCGCCTTTATTAACTCAGCGCGCATGCGCCGGCCCGGCGGGCCGCGCATGCGCACTTCGTGTACTACGTACACAACATCCCTCCTTTTCCCCCAAACAACAAACACATTAAACAGGGGAGCCAACGTGGCTCAAATCAAACTGTACTTAACAGGGCTTGTTACTCATGCCGCTGAGTCCATGATGAAATCCTGGAATCTTTGCGGTGGGCGACGTCCTTCCCTGCGCGGGTACCTGGGTGAACCTCCCTCGGGGTTCTCTGGTCCCCCGGGGTCCTCTGGTGGTTCACCGCCTCCACGCGGCGCCTCCGCTGCTTGTCCTTGGTCAGGATTGGTTTCTTCTTCCGCTGCCACAGGTCCTATGCGCTTGAAGAAGGATACGTTTCTGGATACTGTACCCCGCGCATTCGCAGCTGTGACCATTGACCCTTTGACATGAGTGACTCCCATTGGTTGGGTTTCGTAAGTCATCGAGAGTTTTCCTTCCGGTTTCCTGTTCCGGACTAGGACGGTGTTCCCTACCGATATCTCTCTTTCTGGCAGCCTCCGCCTTGTTGTTTCGTTCTCGTTTCTCGCTGCTCTTTCTGCTGTCACCCGTGCGCTATCGATCACACCTGGGTGTCTGTCTCCCGCTTCGGGTAACAGCCCTCTGGGTATTCGCCTGAACAGCGCCTCGGCGGGTGCGATTCCGGTGGATCGATGTGGGGTGGACCGGTATTTGCGAAGAAAGTCAATTAGATTGTGTCGTAGGGTCTCCCCTCCATTGACAGAAATTCGAAAAATCTTGTTCAGTGTCCGCATGAATCGCTCAACCTCTCCATTGGCCCTTGGCCATAGCGGGGTTACCTTCCGGTGCTTTATGCCTCGTTCTTCGCAGTACCTAGCAAACCGCTGCCCTTGGAACGGTGCTCCGTTGTCTGAGCAGATCTCAAAGGGGAACCCATGGGTGGTGAAAATTTTGTCCATTGCCAGGATGGTGTGATCACTGGCGGTGGATTCCACGAGCTCCACCTCCGGATACCTCGACCACTGGTCCGTGACCACCAGGAAATATAGGCCCCTTCCGGTCGAGCCGAAGTCTGCATGCACCGTTCCCCATGGTACGTCACTCCGCTCCATGGCCCGAATGGGTGGGCCCCTTTCCACAGGACTCGTGGCTTGGCAGGGAATGCAGGTCCTCACAAACTCGGCCACCCTGTGCTCCAGATCGGGGAACCAGACCTTCAGCCTGAGGCGCGCCTTCATCTTGGCCATGCCTTGGTGCCCTGTGTGGGGCAACTGGAGGACTCTCATGACCAATGACCTGGGTATCACAATCTGGTGCCCTCGCAGCAACAGACCGTCCGTGGACACCGAGAGCTCGTATCGAGCTTTCCACAGCAGTTGCAGGTCCCTTTGCACCTCCGGGTTCCTCCTGGCGTTGTTCAAAAGGATGTCCCGCCACTCTCCTGTGGCCACCGCCCTTTTCACCCTCAGGAACGCCTCGTCGGAGTTCGAGTCGTCCGCAATGTCCTGTCTCGATAAGGCCACGGGCAGGGCCGATTCAAAGACGAGGTGTACGGCGTCCCCAGTGTCAGTCATCTCCGCGGGACTCTCGGTATCCCTCGTGCCTGGATGACGAGAAAGATAGTCGGCTGGGTTGTGTGTACCTGGGCGGTATACTAGCTTGACGCCGTATTCCATGAGGGATAGCATCCATCTCTCGATGCGGGGTGGCGGCATGGATGATGTTCCTGACAAAATAGGAATCAGGGGTTTATGGTCCGTTATCACGACGACAGGTTTGCCGAGGATGTAGATTCTAAAGTGTTTGCACCCTCACAGGATGGTGAGGGCCTCCCTTTCTATCTGGGAATATCTCCTCTCCGTGTCGGTGAGGGCTTTGCTGGCATATGCTATGGGCCTCATGACCCCTAGTTCGTCTGCCTGCATGAGGACTGCCCGCAGTCCCACCGGGCTGGCATCGACCACAATCTCCGATTCCCGGCTGGGATTGAAATAGGCCATTGTTTCCTGCTCTGACAGGGCTTCTTTGATGGCCTTGAAGGATCGTTGTTCATTCTCAGTCCACTGCCAGGCTACGTCGTTCCTGGTGAGTGCCCTCAGAGGTTCCGACAGAGAGGCTAAGTCCTTGATAAAGCGGCCGCAGTAGTTGACCATCCCTAAGAAGCTCCGAACTTCTGCCGGTGATGTGGGTGGAGGTGCATCTCTAATGTCCTTCACTTTCCCAGGGTCTGGGGATATGCCCCCAGCATGGAAGGTGAAACCAAAGAATTCTAGTCGGTCTTTTAGGAATTCGCACTTTTCTTGGTGCAGGGTTAAACCCACCGCCTGTAGCCTCTCAAAAGTGTTCTCTAGCCGTTTAAGATGTTCAATTTCCGACCTGGCAAAGACTAAGATGTCGTCGGACATGTTTATGACTCCTTTCAGTCCGGACAGGGCTCCTCTGATGGCGTTTTGGAAAACCTCCGCTGCGGACGATATTCCGAAGTTTAGTCTCTTGTACTGGTACAGCCCCTCGTGAGTAGTGAATGTCGTAATGTACCTCGACTCGGGGTGTAACTCTAGCTGGTGATACCCAGACCTGAGGTCCAGTTTAGAGAAGTCTTTGGCACCTTGGAGTTCTCCGACGATGTCGTCTAGAGTGGGTGTGAGGTGACGCTCCCTTTTGATGGCGGCATTTGGGAGTCTCATGTCCACGCAAATGCGTACTGCCCCCGGTTGCTTCGGCTTTGGGGCCACTACGATAGGCGAAACCCAAGGGGTGGGGCCTTCCACTCTTTCAATGATGTCCCGGTCGACCAGCTGCTGCAATTCCTCCTCCACTTGGGCTCTCAAGTGGAAAGGAATCCGGCGATGTTTGAGGGCCGTCGGCCTCACGGACTTGTCGATATGTAAGCGTATGGGCTCTGCTTTCAGCTTTCCAATGCCCTTGAAGAGAGTTTCAAATCTGTGTAGCATGCTTTTCAGATCGGCATGGTATACTCCGAACGAGAAGCGGACGATGTCGAGTGCTTCTGATGCCGCACAGCTCAACAGGGAATGTGGGCTGACGCTGGTGACAAAGAACCTTGCTTTGATAGTGTTCTGTCCATGAGAAACCGGGGCTACAAACACACCTTGGATGGGTAGAGGTGTTTCCCCTCCGAAGGCATATATTCGCGCCATGGACGCTGACAGCTCCGGTGGGCCTGGCAGGGCTTCATAATGTTTGGTGGCCAGCACACAGACCGAAGCCCCAGTATCTATGAGAATGGGGGTGGGGACGTCATTGATGTTAACAGTGCATATGGGTTGGCGTCTCGTGCCAGGACCTTTCACAATGCTGGAAATGAAGAAGATGTCTTCCTCCTCTTCCTCCTCTTCTGCGATGTCCAGGTCCTGCAGACCCTGATTGATCGATGAGATGCCTCTCACTCTGCGAGCGCCTCCACGTCCCACTCTCTCCGGTCCTCTTCCTGCCGCTACAGGGGCGGCAGCCCGGCACATCCTTGCATAGTGCCCTGGTGTGCCACACCGGCCGCATGTTCTCGACTTAGCTGGGCATTCTCCTCCGTGGGGAAGGTCATATCCACAGTAGGAGCACGATGAGGCGTTGCCTAGTGTGGGCGGGGCATCAGGCCTTCTCGGTGCCCATTTCGACCTTCCCGTTGCTGAACGTCCCACAGCAAATGCGTCTTCATCATGCTTCGGTCGCGTGGCAGCGTCCATTTTCGCACCTCTGGCTTCTGCCAGCTCATGTGCTCTTCCCAGGTCCAGAATTTGCTGGAGGGTCAGACCAGGTTCTCTCAGTACTTGCCTTCTAAGTTTGCCGGAGCTGCACCACTGCAATAGCTGGTTGCGGACCATTTCTTCCTCATCGACCCATCTGCAAGAGGTCGCCAGGTGCCTCAGACGGGCACAGAATTTGTCCAGGGGTTCGTCGTCTAGTTGCCTTTCGGCGCCCATGACAAATCTATCAAAATCCATGGGGAGAAAATGGTCTTTGAGTGCCTGTTTGACTGCGTCATACGTGACCACGGGGATGACGAGGGAATCGTAGATTTTGTGGACTTCCGCGCCTGCCGAGTAGATCATAGTCGCGATCTTGGTGTCATCATCGTTCACCCCAGATGCCCTGAAGAACATATCTAGCCTATTGACCCATAGCAGCCACTTCGGGCCCAGTTTGGAAGGGGGGCCAGTAGTATCGAATTCAGGCATGGGGGCCAGGGAGCTGCGAGATCTGCACGGGATTAGAGCTACGGCACCTTCATCATCAGTCTCTTCGCCCATTTCTGCGTCACGCACTCACAGATATCTATTCCTAGAATGATGGGCATCTTGTCCCGGGCTTGTAGTAGTGCTGGGGTGTAGAAACCCACTTCTTTCTTCTTTAATGCCACAGCCCTGCGCCTGCAGGACTGTGGGAGTTCCAAAAATTAAGTTGTTTTCCCCAAAACACAGCTGGCAGGTGGCACACGAGCACCCTCTCGGGCCGCAACCACTGCAGCTGTGTGTGAAGAGAGGAGCGAGCGAAAACAAAATGGCCGCCGGCACTCCGCGGGTCCGTGATACTGAAGAGCTTTCCGTCTCTCCGAGGCTGTCGGAGCAGGGAAGTGATCCGTACCTCCTCGTCGCCAGTGTTGGGACCTGGGTAAGCCCAATGATGGCGTGCGGGCCCCCCAGGGTCTGAGTACCAGCGCGCGCGGGCGGGCACGCAAGAACGCACGCCGGAGACGTCTGTGTGTTCCGGTGCTCCGGCGGGCCGCGCATGCGCACTTCGTGTACTACGTACACAACAGTTCCCCTCGTGTGCGGAGTTTGTGTATCAGGGAGCTCCCAGCCACTTCTGCGCACTTGTTCTCCAGGGGCACCGCACTGCCAGAATCATTATCAGAAGGCACACGCGTGAAGGAGATCTATCCTGCCAGCCATGGACTGTGGCCCTAATCCTAACATCAGGCAACATTGTGAGGACCAGAGACAGTTGTTGGCACCCAGCTTAGCCGCCTTGAGCCACATTTGGAGTAAAGTTGCCCGACACGGATACCCTGGGCCCGATCCCCACGCCCTTCAACCTCTAGACCCTAGTGCCACATACTGGTCAAAGGGGATACCCGGCTAGCCGGCGAATTGGGCTTGGACCCCGTGGGCTTCCCCAGAGGTGACATTGGAGAGTACATTTTCCTATTGGCATTGTAGACTGCCCGCTGATCATCTCGCCTGCATGGAATGGCGCCTTTGTATCATCGTATGAGCACCCCCGGAATCTACTCACCCGTGCTACTCTGGAGAGGGTAAGTCCCCCGACCCAGGGGCGTGTGCTTCCTCTCACCCTGGACCTACTCCCTGATTAGTAAACATGAAAATCTACGGCACTCACCTGCTATTGTGCCTTGGACGCCTAGACCCAGAGACTACTAGAACCCCCATTGAATACGCGCTCTGAGCGCCCTTACACTTGAGTCAACGGCCTTAGGCTAAGGAAGAGGGACCACCGTCTTGTGATACGCACAACCCAGCTCCGGGCACGCCAACACATCCTCAGCGCACCCGACTTGCTGCCCCTCGACTCTTCGGAATCCCCATTGAAGACCTCCCTGACCACACACCAAGTCGAGTCACCAGCAAAGCACACAAGTCTGCCCTGTTCCTAGGACCCCACGCAAACTCGCAGAGGGTAAGACCCCCGATCCACAGGCGTGTGCCTCCTCTGACTTTGGGCCCATTTTATGAACGTGCGACACAGACTTTCCAGATTTCGCCTACACCCCATCTTCTCTGACTGCTCGGCATACCTCCACCATGTCGCTGGAGGCCTCGGAGGCGGGAGCCGCTGCTATTAGGGGAGACATCGCCGCACTACTAAGTGAGATAAAAAGCATGGGCTCCAACCTTGGTGGCAAAATCGATAAAATCACCCAGAGAATGGACAGCTTCGAGGAGAGACTGGAGGGTGTCGAAAACAACCAGGCATCGATCGACACACTTGAGACACAAATGGACATGAGAATACGGAATATTGAGAAAAAGGAAGAGGAGATGCATCTCAAAATGGACGATTTAGAAAATAGGGAAAGAAGGAATAACCTTCGCTTTTTTGGAATCCCGGAACGTGAAGGTGAAACCGAGAAGGACCTCAAGGACACGATCCACAATATTATAAAAATCCTAACGGCTGATGAAGAAATTGATGAGCCCAAAACCAAAAGGATACACCGAGCTGGTGGACCCTCTGGTGGTCCCTGCTCGGTCCTGGCCAAATTCCATACATACCAGGACAGAACTAGGATTCTTGAGAAGGCCAGATCCGGAGGCCCACTTATGATGGGAGGAGCTCAAATTACGATTTTTCAGGACCTAGCCGCACTTACGCTAGCGCTAAGACGCCTCTGCAGTCCCCTGACAAAATGGCTCAAGGACCAGGGCATACAATACAGATGGGGTTCCCCGTTCTCACTCACCTTTGAACTTGGGAGTAGGAAAATCGTCCTTAGATCAGAGGATGACATAAAGGAATGCATTGCTGACCTTCTGAGTACAGGCCCGAAAGACAATGAAAATGGGGACAAGGAACGTGATGGAATGCAATGGGAACAACAGGGCCCTAGGCGTAAAAAAGTGAAAGGATCCAGAAAATACAGACGCCCCAATAACACACCGGAAAATGAGGACGTACCTCCTGGATGCCACGACCAGAAGTACTGGTACCTGTGGTTGAAGCACAGGACTCTGGTCCTATGGAGACCGAGAGCTTGGAGGTCAAGTGCCCGGGGGACGACAGAGGACGAACACCCCTCTGAAGTAAGAGGGGGCAGGAACTTGCGTGGGACGACCCTGGGAATGCACGTAATGTTATATTCTTGTATGATTATTTTTGTTACTGTTGTATTACATGAAGTTGGGAGGGAAAGTGGGATAGGGGCTCACCCTTATGTTGAGATGTAATACCTGACTGGGACCGTGAGGTAACGGTCCCCATCGATGGTTCGACAATGGACGGAACACTGTCACCAAGTCCGTTCTGGGCGCCGTCAAAAGCTGCTAATGGGGATAGGGATGATGGAATAATGATAGCACCATTTGAATTTGTTTGCAACACCAACGCTGATATGGGCCTTAAGAACCGAGCAATTGTCTGGTCGCCAGTGGTGAAAGACACTCCAGAGACATTCGAGGATGGCATCTCTTGATAACCAAAAAAAGAGAGACTTACTCAGAGTAGCGTCCATCAATGTGAAAGGGCTGAACTCCCCAACTAAGAGGTCGTTAGTGGCAAGGGAGTTCCGCAGATCCAACATTGACATAATGCTCATCCAAGAGACCAAGTTTGCCAAAGGGGAAGAAAGAAGCATCATCGGGAAGCGGGGAGGACTCGAATTTTGGGGCACAGGCCCGCTGAGAAAAGGTGGGGTTGGTATCCTGCTCAAGCGGGGCATCCAATTCGAGGTAGAAAAGAATGGCCCGATGTGGCAGGTCGGACCCTCCTGATCACGGGGAAAATAGCCAGAGTGAAAGTGACTATTGCCACTGTATATTCATCGAACACTGGACAGACTGCATTCCTCCAGAAAGTAATCCCAAAAATAATGATGGAGGCAACGGGGCACGTCATCCTGGGGGGTGATTTTAACCAATGGGCCGATCCAGGTATTGACTGGAAACCGGGGAATCCAGAAACAAGGAATCAGATTAAAGGGGGACAAATCAACCTTGCCGAGATAATGGATCTGTACAACATGAATGATGTATGGAGAATAATGCACCCTGGTGCAGCTGGATACACCTATTCGAATCCCCACCACACGTTTACGCGCATTGACTATATATACATGTCGAACGACCTCATACCAACTACACAACACTCAGACATTATTCCAATAACCTGGTCGGACCACAACATGGTTTTGGCAGATATTTCCTGGGCGGATCTACCCATCATGGGAGGGAAATGGCGGTGCAACGAAACCCTCTTGAAAGACCCGGTCTTCAAGACGACTATGGAGACCGAAATCGAAGAGTACTTTAAAATCAATAACGATGGGGAGGTTTCCAAACAAGTGGTCTGGGAGGCAGGGAAGGCCACATGGTGAGGGACCCTAATACGGGAGGGGGCTGCAAAGAAAAAAGAACGGAAGATTATAGAGCAAAGGTTGAGGGCCGATATAGGTCAATTAGAGGGGGAGATGAGAAAAGAACTTAGAGACGACCCCAGAAAAGTGAAAACTGCGCAGCTAAAAAGGGAAGAACTGCGGCTCTTGGAACACAAACAAGTAGTGCGTAAACTGCAATTTTTGAAACAGAAATTTTATGAGAAAGGAGATAAGGCTGACGCTTTATTGGCGGCTAGACTTAGGGAACAAAGAGCTGACCATGGATCTATTTAATGAAATACTAGAGACAGGACAGGCCCCGGACTCCTTTAAAAAAGCCTTGATAACAGTGATTCCCAAAGAGGGTAGGGACCCTAAAAACTGCGGATCTTATCGTCCAATTTCCCTTCTCAACCTTGACGCAAAAATTTACTCCAGGGTACTAGCGGCCAGATTAGAAACGCTAGTGCCCCGCCTGGTCCAGTCAGATCAAGTTGAGTTTATACTCGGGAGACAGGGAGCTGACTCCATGCGCAAAACATTGCACCTCATCCACGTGGCCCGCGACCTCCCTGGGGACCCCGTCCTGCTATCAATCGATGCGGAAAAGGCCTTTGATAGAGTGGAGTGGGAATTTCTGGGAGCCGTCCTGCAGAAGGTTGGAATAGGCCCAAAAACTAGGAGGGGCATACAGGCAATATATACATCTCCCACAGCTTCGATATCCGTAAACGGTGAATATTCCCGTTGGTTTGAATTACAACGAGGGACTAGACAGGGATGTCCCCTCTCTGCGATTCTCTTTGCCCTTTCATTAGAACCCCTCGCACAAAGGATAAGAGCTGACCCTGTGATAGAAGAGATCCGATTAGGCCTGATGGAATATAAAATAGCGCTATACGCGGATGACGTTCTCCTCCACATAACCAATCCCACAGAGTCAATTCCCCAAGTCCTTAGACTAATGGACGAGTATGGTCAATTCTCCGGCTTTAAAGTAAACAAGGCAAAATCCATTCTATTCCCCCTTCAGGAAACCACGATAGAAAATGAGCTTAAGTTTCTTCCACTAGGCCTTAAGCTGGAACACCTCACACTACAGTACCTGGGCATACAGATTACTAGAAGCCTGAATGACTTATTCGAAGCTAACTTCCCTCCGCTCCTCCAGCGGTTTACTGCGGACCTTAGGAAATGGGGTTAACTTACGATCTCCTGGCTTGGCCGCATCAACGCGGTTAAGATGACGTGCCTCCCCCGCTTCCTGTACCCCTTCCAAATGTTGCCAATTGAAATACCCAAAAGGTTCTTCAGTGAAGCTAAAAAGATCATGATGAGATTTAAATGGCAGGGTAGGAAACCAAGAATTCCATACACCACGCTGATACTCCCCAAGGACAGAGGAGGAGTTGGGCTCCCGGACTTGAGATCATATTACATTGCCTCCCAGTTACGAGTCATGATCCCCCACCTCAGAGAACACCATGACCTTCAATGGGTCCAAATGGACAACCATTACTTTGGCCTGGCCACAGTATCAGAATGGCTATGGACCCCGCACAAAAGGGTACTACGGAAAATCAAGGGCCACCCTATACTGATCACGATTTGGAGTGTATGGCGTGCGAATCAGGAGATGCGCAGGATCACCACCTGGCCATCCCCGCTCAGCCACCTATGGTCCCCTGGCATGAACGATCACATATGGATGTGGGCAGATACCAATCTTGGTACGAGGCTGGCTTGGAGAGAGTGGGCCAGCTCCAGAAGAAGGACTCTGATATCACTCTTCCAGAACTGACGGAAGCATTGGGCATAGGCACACTATCCACATTTCAGTACATCCAACTGAAAGGGTTCCTGACGAAAGCAGGATGGAAGGACAAACTGAACAGAGACTTGACCCCGTAGAGAGGATATTGGACTCTAGAGTGGAGAGGAAAGGTCTCATATCAATAATGTACCAATAACCAATAGCAGCAGGAGACGGTTCCACTGAGCCCTTGAGGTCTAGGTGGGAAAAGGACTTTGGGGAAGAAATAGACCCCGAGCAATGGGACTTAATGTGCTCGGCCGCCTGCAGAACATCGCTATCTTGCCAGTACAAATTGCATGCCATCAAACTCCTGCACAGGTGGCATGGGCTCCAACCTTGGTGGCAAAATCGATAAAATCACCCAGAGAATGGACAGCTTCGAGGAGAGACTGGAGGGT
This sequence comes from Ambystoma mexicanum, assembly GCF_040938575.1. NCBI lineage: Eukaryota > Metazoa > Chordata > Amphibia > Caudata > Ambystomatidae > Ambystoma > Ambystoma mexicanum. Next base: position 108,756,544 of record NC_090929.1, on the reverse strand, counting down.
GTCGAAAACAACCAGGCATCGATCGACACACTTGAGACACAAATGGACATGAGAATACGGAATATTGAGAAAAAGGAAGAGGAGATGCATCTCAAAATGGACGATTTAGAAAATAGGGAAAGAAGGAATAACCTTCGCTTTTTTGGAATCCCGGAACCTGAAGGTGAAACCGAGAAGGACCTCAAGGACACGATCCACAATATTATAAAAATCCTAACGGCTGATTAAGAAATTGATGAGCCCAAAACCAAAAGGATACACCGAGCTGGTGGACCCTCTGGTGGTCCCTGCTCGGTCCTGGCCAAATTCCATACATACCAGGACAGAACTAGGATTCTTGAGAAGGCCAGATCCGGAGGCCCACTTATGATGGGAGGAGCTCAAATTACGATTTTTCAGGACCTAGCCGCACTTACGCTAGCGCTAAGACGCCTCTGCAGTCCCCTGACAAAATGGCTCAAGGACCAGGGCATACAATACAGATGGGGTTCCCCGTTCTCACTCACCTTTGAACTTGGGAGTAGGAAAATCGTCCTTAGATCAGAGGATGACATAAAGGAATGCATTGCCGACCTTCTGAGTACAGGCCCGAAAGACAATGAAAATGGGGACAAGGAACGTGATGGAATGCAATGGGAACAACAGGGCCCTAGGCGTAAAAAAGTGAAAGGATCCAGAAAATACAGACGCCCCAATAACACACCGGAAAATGAGGACGTACCTCCTGGATGCCACGACCAGAAGTACTGGTACCTGTGGTTGAAGCACAGGACTCTGGTCCTATGGAGACCGAGAGCTTGGAGGTCAAGTGCCCGGGGGACGACAGAGGACGAACACCCCTCTGAAGTAAGAGGGGGCAGGAACTTGCGTGGGACGACCCTGGGAATGCACGTAATGTTATATTCTTGTATGATTATTGTTGTTACTGTTGTATTACATGAAGTTGGGAGGGAAAGTGGGATAGGGGCTCACCCTTATGTTGAGATGGAATACCTGACTGGGACCGTGAGGTAACGGTCCCCATCGATGGTCCGACAATGGACAGAACACTGTCACCAAGTCCGTTCTGGGCGCCGTCAAAAGCTGCTAATGGGGATAGGGATGATGGAATAATGATAGCACCATTTGAATTTGTTTGCAACACCAACGCTGATATGGGCCTTAAGAACCGAGCAATTGTCTGGTCGCCAGTGGTGAAAGACACTCCAGAGACATTCGAGGATGGCATCTCTTGATAACCAAAAAAAGAGAGACTTACTCAGAGTAGCGTCCATCAATGTGAAAGGGCTGAACTCCCCAACTAAGAGGTCGTTAGTGGCAAGGGAGTTCCGCAGATCCAACATTGACATAATGCTCATCCAAGAGACCAAGTTTGCCAAAGGGGAAGAAAGAAGCATCATCGGGAAGCGGGGAGGACTCGAGTTTTGGGGCACAGGCCCGCTGAGAAAAGGTGGGGTTGGTATCCTGCTCAAGCGGGGCATCCAATTCGAGGTAGAAAAGAATGGCCCGATGTGGCAGGTCGGACCCTCCTGATCACGGGGAAAATAGCCAGAGTGAAAGTGACTATTGCCACTGTATATTCACCGAACACTGGACAGACTGCATTCCTCCAGAAAGTAATCCCAAAAATAATGATGGAGGCAACGGGGCACGTCATCCTGGGGGGTGATTTTAACCAATGGGCCGATCCAGGTATTGACTGGAAACCGGGGAATCCAGAAACAAGGAATCAGATTAAAGGGGGACAAATCAACCTTGCCGAGATAATGGATCTGTACAACATGAATGATGTATGGAGAATAATGCACCCTGGTGCAGCTGGATACACCTATTCGAATCCCCACCACACGTTTACGCGCATTGACTATATATACATGTCGAACGACCTCATACCAACTACACAACACTCAGACATTATTCCAATAACCTGGTCGGACCACAACATGGTTTTGGCAGATATTTCCTGGGCGGATCTACCCATCATGGGAGGGAAATGGCGGTGCAACGAAACCCTCTTGAAAGACCCGGTCTTCAAGACGACTATGGAGACCGAAATCGAAGAGTACTTTAAAATCAATAACGATGGGGAGGTTTCCAAACAAGTGGTCTGGGAGGCAGGGAAGGCCACATGGTGAGGGACCCTAATACGGGAGGGGGCTGCAAAGAAAAAAGAACGGAAGATTATAGAGCAAAGGTTGAGGGCCGATATAGGTCAATTAGAGGGGGAGATGAGAAAAGAACTTAGAGACGACCCCAGAAAAGTGAAAACTGCGCAGCTAAAAAGGGAAGAACTGCGGCTCTTGGAACACAAACAAGTAGTGCGTAAACTGCAATTTTTGAAACAGAAATTTTATGAGAAAGGAGATAAGGCTGACGCTTTATTGGCGGCTAGACTTAGGGAACAAAGAGCTGACCATGGATCTATTTAATTAAATACTAGAGACAGGACAGGCCCCGGACTCCTTTAAAAAAGCCTTGATAACAGTGATTCCCAAAGAGGGTAGGGACCCTAAAAACTGCGGATCTTATCGTCCAATTTCCCTTCTCAACCTTGACGCAAAAATTTACTCCAGGGTACTAGCGGCCAGATTAGAATCGCTAGTGCCCCGCCTGGTCCAGTCAGATCAAGTTGGGTTTATACTCGGGAGACAGGGAGCTGACTCCATGCGCAAAACATTGCACCTCATCCACGTGGCCCGCGACCTCCCTGGGGACCCCGTCCTGCTATCAATCGATGCGGAAAAGGCCTTTGATAGAGTGGAGTGGGAATTTCTGGGAGCCGTCCTGCAGAAGGTTGGAATAGGCCCAAAAACTAGGAGGGGCATACAGGCAATATATACATCTCCCACAGCTTCGATATCCGTAAACGGTGAATATTCCCGTTGGTTTGAATTACAACGAGGGACTAGACAGGGATGTCCCCTCTCTGCGATTCTCTTTGCCCTTTCATTAGAACCCCTCGCACAAAGGATAAGAGCTGACCCTGTGATAGAAGAGATCCGATTAGGCCTGATGGAATATAAAATAGCGCTATACGCGGATGACGTTCTCCTCCACATAACCAATCCCACAGAGTCAATTCCCCAAGTCCTTAGACTAATGGACGAGTATGGTCAATTCTCCGGCTTTAAAGTAAACAAGGCAAAATCCATTCTATTCCCCCTTCAGGAAACCACGATAGAAAATGAGCTTAAGTTTCTTCCACTAGGCCTTAAGCTGGAACAACTCACACTACAGTACCTGGGCATACAGATTACTAGAAGCCTGAATGACTTATTCGAAGCTAACTTCCCTCCGCTCCTCCAGCGGTTTACTGCGGACCTTAGGAAATGGGGTTAACTTACGATCTCCTGGCTTGGCCGCATCAACGCGGTTAAGATGACGTGCCTCCCCCGCTTCCTGTACCCCTTCCAAATGTTGCCAATTGAAATACCCAAAAGGTTCTTCAGTGAAGCTAAAAAGATCATGATGAGATTTATATGGCAGGGTAGGAAACCAAGAATTCCATACACCACGCTGATACTCCCCAAGGACAGAGGAGGAGTTGGGCTCCCGGACTTGAGATCATATTACATTGCCTCCCAGTTACGAGTCATGATCCCCCACCTCAGAGAACACCATGACCTTCAATGGGTCCAAATGGACAACCATTACTTTGGCCTGGCCACAGTATCAGAATGGCTATGGACCCCGCACAAAAGGGTACTACGGAAAATCAAGGGCCACCCTATACTGATCACGATTTGGAGTGTATGGCGTGCGAATCAGGAGATGCGCAGGATCACCACCTGGCCATCCCCGCTCAGCCACCTATGGTCCCCTGGCATGAACGATCACATATGGATGTGGGCAGATACCAATCTTGGTACGAGGCTGGCTTGGAGAGAGTGGGCCAGCTCCAGAAGAAGGACTCTGATATCACTCTTCCAGAACTGACGGAAGCATTGGGCATAGGCACACTATCCACATTTCAGTACATCCAACTGAAAGGGTTCCTGACGAAAGCAGGATGGAAGGACAAACTGAACAGAGACTTGACCCCGTCGAGAGGATATTGGACTCTAGAGTGGAGAGGAAAGGTCTCATATCAATAATGTACCAATAACCAATAGCAGCAGGAGACGGTTCCACTGAGCCCTTGAGGTCTAGGTGGGAAAAGGACTTTGGGGAAGAAATAGACCCCGAGCAATGGGACTTAATGTGCTCGGCCGCCTGCAGAACATCGCTATCTTGCCAGTACAAATTGCATGCCATCAAACTCCTGCACAGGTGGCATGGGCTCCAACCTTGGTGGCAAAATCGATAAAATCACCCAGAGAATGGACAGCTTCGAGGAGAGACTGGAGGGTGTCGAAAACAACCAGGCATCGATCGACACACTTGAGACACAAATGGACATGAGAATACGGAATATTGAGAAAAAGGAAGAGGAGATGCATCTCAAAATGGACGATTTAGAAAATAGGGAAAGAAGGAATAACCTTCGCTTTTTTGGAATCCCGGAACCTGAAGGTGAAACCGAGAAGGACCTCAAGGACACGATCCACAATATTATAAAAATCCTAACGGCTGATGAAGAAATTGATGAGCCCAAAACCAAAAGGATACACCGAGCTGGTGGACCCTCTGGTGGTCCCTGCTCGGTCCTGGCCAAATTCCATACATACCAGGACAGAACTAGGATTCTTGAGAAGGCCAGATCCGGAGGCCCACTTATGATGGGAGGAGCTCAAATTACGATTTTTCAGGACCTAGCCGCACTTACGCTAGCGCTAAGACGCCTCTGCAGTCCCCTGACAAAATGGCTCAAGGACCAGGGCATACAATACAGATGGGGTTCCCCGTTCTCACTCACCTTTGAACTTGGGAGTAGGAAAATCGTCCTTAGATCAGAGGATGACATAAAGGAATGCATTGCCGACCTTCTGAGTACAGGCCCGAAAGACAATGAAAATGGGGACAAGGAACGTGATGGAATGCAATGGGAACAACAGGGCCCTAGGCGTAAAAAAGTGAAAGGATCCAGAAAATACAGACGCCCCAATAACACACCGGAAAATGAGGACGTACCTCCTGGATGCCACGACCAGAAGTACTGGTACCTGTGGTTGAAGCACAGGACTCTGGTCCTATGGAGACCGAGAGCTTGGAGGTCAAGTGCCCGGGGGACGACAGAGGACGAACACCCCTCTGAAGTAAGAGGGGGCAGGAACTTGCGTGGGACGACCCTGGGAATGCACGTAATGTTATATTCTTGTATGATTATTGTTGTTACTGTTGTATTACATGAAGTTGGGAGGGAAAGTGGGATAGGGGCTCACCCTTATGTTGAGATGGAATACCTGACTGGGACCGTGAGGTAACGGTCCCCATCGATGGTCCGACAATGGACGGAACACTGTCACCAAGTCCGTTCTGGGCGCCGTCAAAAGCTGCTAATGGGGATAGGGATGATGGAATAATGATAGCACCATTTGAATTTGTTTGCAACACCAACGCTGATATGGGCCTTAAGAACCGAGCAATTGTCTGGTCGCCAGTGGTGAAAGACACTCCAGAGACATTCGAGGATGGCATCTCTTGATAACCAAAAAAAGAGAGACTTACTCAGAGTAGCGTCCATCAATGTGAAAGGGCTGAACTCCCCAACTAAGAGGTCGTTAGTGGCAAGGGAGTTCCGCAGATCCAACATTGACATAATGCTCATCCAAGAGACCAAGTTTGCCAAAGGGGAAGAAAGAAGCATCATCGGGAAGCGGGGAGGACTCGAGTTTTGGGGCACAGGCCCGCTGAGAAAAGGTGGGGTTGGTATCCTGCTCAAGCGGGGCATCCAATTCGAGGTAGAAAAGAATGGCCCGATGTGGCAGGTCGGACCCTCCTGATCACGGGGAAAATAGCCAGAGTGAAAGTGACTATTGCCACTGTATATTCACCGAACACTGGACAGACTGCATTCCTCCAGAAAGTAATCCCAAAAATAATGATGGAGGCAACGGGGCACGTCATCCTGGGGGGTGATTTTAACCAATGGGCCGATCCAGGTATTGACTGGAAACCGGGGAATCCAGAAACAAGGAATCAGATTAAAGGGGGACAAATCAACCTTGCCGAGATAATGGATCTGTACAACATGAATGATGTATGGAGAATAATGCACCCTGGTGCAGCTGGATACACCTATTCGAATCCCCACCACACGTTTACGCGCATTGACTATATATACATGTCGAACGACCTCATACCAACTACACAACACTCAGACATTATTCCAATAACCTGGTCGGACCACAACATGATTTTGGCAGATATTTCCTGGGCGGATCTACCCATCATGGGAGGGAAATGGCGGTGCAACGAAACCCTCTTGAAAGACCCGGTCTTCAAGACGACTATGGAGACCGAAATCGAAGAGTACTTTAAAATCAATAACGATGGGGAGGTTTCCAAACAAGTGGTCTGGGAGGCAGGGAAGGCCACATGGTGAGGGACCCTAATACGGGAGGGGGCTGCAAAGAAAAAAGAACGGAAGATTATAGAGCAAAGGTTGAGGGCCGATATAGGTCAATTAGAGGGGGAGATGAGAAAAGAACTTAGAGACGACCCCAGAAAAGTGAAAACTGCGCAGCTAAAAAGGGAAGAACTGCGGCTCTTGGAACACAAACAAGTAGTGCGTAAACTGCAATTTTTGAAACAGAAATTTTATGAGAAAGGAGATAAGGCTGACGCTTTATTGGCGGCTAGACTTAGGGAACAAAGAGCTGACCATGGATCTATTTAATTAAATACTAGAGACAGGACAGGCCCCGGACTCCTTTAAAAAAGCCTTGATAACAGTGATTCCCAAAGAGGGTAGGGACCCTAAAAACTGCGGATCTTATCGTCCAATTTCCCTTCTCAACCTTGACGCAAAAATTTACTCCAGGGTACTAGCGGCCAGATTAGAAACGCTAGTGCCCCGCCTGGTCCAGTCAGATCAAGTTGGGTTTATACTCGGGAGACAGGGAGCTGACTCCATGCGCAAAACATTGCACCTCATCCACGTGGCCCGCGACCTCCCTGGGGACCCCGTCCTGCTATCAATCGATGCGGAAAAGGCCTTTGATAGAGTGGAGTGGGAATTTCTGGGAGCCGTCCTGCAGAAGGTTGGAATAGGCCCAAAAACTAGGAGGGGCATACAGGCAATATATACATCTCCCACAGCTTCGATATCCGTAAACGGTGAATATTCCCGTTGGTTTGAATTACAACGAGGGACTAGACAGGGATGTCCCCTCTCTGCGATTCTCTTTGCCCTTTCATTAGAACCCCTCGCACAAAGGATAAGAGCTGACCCTGTGATAGAAGAGATCCGATTAGGCCTGATGGAATATAAAATAGCGCTATACGCGGATGACGTTCTCCTCCACATAACCAATCCCACAGAGTCAATTCCCCAAGTCCTTAGACTAATGGACGAGTATGGTCAATTCTCCGGCTTTAAAGTAAACAAGGCAAAATCCATTCTATTCCCCCTTCAGGAAACCACGATAGAAAATGAGCTTAAGTTTCTTCCACTAGGCCTTAAGCTGGAACACCTCACACTACAGTACCTGGGCATACAGATTACTAGAAGCCTGAATGACTTATTCGAAGCGAACTTCCCTCCGCTCCTCCAGCGGTTTACTGCGGACCTTAGGAAATGGGGTTAACTTACGATCTCCTGGCTTGGCCGCATCAACGCGGTTAAGATGACGTGCCTCCCCCGCTTCCTGTACCCCTTCCAAATGTTGCCAATTGAAATACCCAAAAGGTTCTTCAGTGAAGCTAAAAAGATCATGATGAGATTTATATGGCAGGGTAGGAAACCAAGAATTCCATACACCACGCTGATACTCCCCAAGGACAGAGGAGGAGTTGGGCTCCCGGACTTGAGATCATATTACATTGCCTCCCAGTTACGAGTCATGATCCCCCACCTCAGAGAACACCATGACCTTCAATGGGTCCAAATGGACAACCATTACTTTGGCCTGGCCACAGTATCAGAATGGCTATGGACCCCGCACAAAAGGGTACTACGGAAAATCAAGGGCCACCCTATACTGATCACGATTTGGAGTGTATGGCGTGCGAATCAGGAGATGCGCAGGATCACCACCTGGCCATCCCCGCTCAGCCACCTATGGTCCCCTGGCATGAACGATCACATATGGATGTGGGCAGATACCAATCTTGGTACGAGGCTGGCTTGGAGAGAGTGGGCCAGCTCCAGAAGAAGGACTCTGATATCACTCTTCCAGAACTGACGGAAGCATTGGGCATAGGCACACTATCCACATTTCAGTACATCCAACTGAAAGGGTTCCTGACGAAAGCAGGATGGAAGGACAAACTGAACAGAGACTTGACCCCGTAGAGAGGATATTGGACTCTAGAGTGGAGAGGAAAGGTCTCATATCAATAATGTACCAATAACCAATAGCAGCAGGAGACGGTTCCACTGAGCCCTTGAGGTCTAGGTGGGAAAAGGACTTTGGGGAAGAAATAGACCCCGAGCAATGGGACTTAATGTGCTCGGCCGCCTGCAGAACATCGCTATCTTGCCAGTACAAATTGCATGCCATCAAACTCCTGCACAGGTGGCATGGGCTCCAACCTTGGTGGCAAAATCGATAAAATCACCCAGAGAATGGACAGCTTCGAGGAGAGACTGGAGGGTGTCGAAAACAACCAGGCATCGATCGACACACTTGAGACACAAATGGACATGAGAATACGGAATATTGAGAAAAAGGAAGAGGAGATGCATCTCAAAATGGACGATTTAGAAAATAGGGAAAGAAGGAATAACCTTCGCTTTTTTGGAATCCCGGAACCTGAAGGTGAAACCGAGAAGGACCTCAAGGACACGATCCACAATATTATAAAAATCCTAACGGCTGATGAAGAAATTGATGAGCCCAAAACCAAAAGGATACACCGAGCTGGTGGACCCTCTGGTGGTCCCTGCTCGGTCCTGGCCAAATTCCATACATACCAGGACAGAACTAGGATTCTTGAGAAGGCCAGATCCGGAGGCCCACTTATGATGGGAGGAGCTCAAATTACGATTTTTCAGGACCTAGCCGCACTTACGCTAGCGCTAAGACGCCTCTGCAGTCCCCTGACAAAATGGCTCAAGGACCAGGGCATACAATACAGATGGGGTTCCCCGTTCTCACTCACCTTTGAACTTGGGAGTAGGAAAATCGTCCTTAGATCAGAGGATGACATAAAGGAATGCATTGCCGACCTTCTGAGTACAGGCCCGAAAGACAATGAAAATGGGGACAAGGAACGTGATGGAATGCAATGGGAACAACAGGGCCCTAGGCGTAAAAAAGTGAAAGGATCCAGAAAATACAGACGCCCCAATAACACACCGGAAAATGAGGACGTACCTCCTGGATGCCACGACCAGAAGTACTGGTACCTGTGGTTGAAGCACAGGACTCTGGTCCTATGGAGACCGAGAGCTTGGAGGTCAAGTGCCCGGGGGACGACAGAGGACGAACACCCCTCTGAAGTAAGAGGGGGCAGGAACTTGCGTGGGACGACCCTGGGAATGCACGTAATGTTATATTCTTGTATGATTATTGTTGTTACTGTTGTATTACATGAAGTTGGGAGGGAAAGTGGGATAGGGGCTCACCCTTATGTTGAGATGGAATACCTGACTGGGACCGTGAGGTAACGGTCCCCATCGATGGTCCGACAATGGACGGAACACTGTCACCAAGTCCGTTCTGGGCGCCGTCAAAAGCTGCTAATGGGGATAGGGATGATGGAATAATGATAGCACCATTTGAATTTGTTTGCAACACCAACGCTGATATGGGCCTTAAGAACCGAGCAATTGTCTGGTCGCCAGTGGTGAAAGACACTCCAGAGACATTCGAGGATGGCATCTCTTGATAACCAAAAAAAGAGAGACTTACTCAGAGTAGCGTCCATCAATGTGAAAGGGCTGAACTCCCCAACTAAGAGGTCGTTAGTGGCAAGGGAGTTCCGCAGATCCAACATTGACATAATGCTCATCCAAGAGACCAAGTTTGCCAAAGGGGAAGAAAGAAGCATCATCGGGAAGCGGGGAGGACTCGAGTTTTGGGGCACAGGCCCGCTGAGAAAAGGTGGGGTTGGTATCCTGCTCAAGCGGGGCATCCAATTCGAGGTAGAAAAGAATGGCCCGATGTGGCAGGTCGGACCCTCCTGATCACGGGGAAAATAGCCAGAGTGAAAGTGACTATTGCCACTGTATATTCATCGAACACTGGACAGACTGCATTCCTCCAGAAAGTAATCCCAAAAATAATGATGGAGGCAACGGGGCACGTCATCCTGGGGGGTGATTTTAACCAATGGGCCGATCCAGGTATTGACTGGAAACCGGGGAATCCAGAAACAAGGAATCAGATTAAAGGGGGACAAATCAACCTTGCCGAGATAATGGATCTGTACAACATGAATGATGTATGGAGAATAATGCACCCTGGTGCAGCTGGATACACCTATTCGAATCCCCACCACACGTTTACGCGCATTGACTATATATACATGTCGAACGACCTCATACCAACTACACAACACTCAGACATTATTCCAATAACCTGGTCGGACCACAACATGGTTTTGGCAGATATTTCCTGGGCGGATCTACCCATCATGGGAGGGAAATGGCGGTGCAACGAAACCCTCTTGAAAGACCCGGTCTTCAAGACGACTATGGAGACCGAAATCGAAGAGTACTTTAAAATCAATAACGATGGGGAGGTTTCCAAACAAGTGGTCTGGGAGGCAGGGAAGGCCACATGGTGAGGGACCCTAATACGGGAGGGGGCTGCAAAGAAAAAAGAACGGAAGATTATAGAGCAAAGGTTGAGGGCCGATATAGGTCAATTAGAGGGGGAGATGAGAAAAGAACTTAGAGACGACCCCAGAAAAGTGAAAACTGCGCAGCTAAAAAGGGAAGAACTGCGGCTCTTGGAACACAAACAAGTAGTGCGTAAACTGCAATTTTTGAAACAGAAATTTTATGAGAAAGGAGATAAGGCTGACGCTTTATTGGCGGCTAGACTTAGGGAACAAAGAGCTGACCATGGATCTATTTAATGAAATACTAGAGACAGGACAGGCCCCGGACTCCTTTAAAAAAGCCTTGATAACAGTGATTCCCAAAGAGGGTAGGGACCCTAAAAACTGCGGATCTTATCGTCCAATTTCCCTTCTCAACCTTGACGCAAAAATTTACTCCAGGGTACTAGCGGCCAGATTAGAAACGCTAGTGCCCCGCCTGGTCCAGTCAGATCAAGTTGGGTTTATACTCGGGAGACAGGGAGCTGACTCCATGCGCAAAACATTGCACCTCATCCACGTGGCCCGCGACCTCCCTGGGGACCCCGTCCTGCTATCAATCGATGCGGAAAAGGCCTTTGATAGAGTGGAGTGGGAATTTCTGGGAGCCGTCCTGCAGAAGGTTGGAATAGGCCCAAAAACTAGGAGGGGCATACAGGCAATATATACATCTCCCACAGCTTCGATATCCGTAAACGGTGAATATTCCCGTTGGTTTGAATTACAACGAGGGACTAGACAGGGATGTCCCCTCTCTGCGATTCTCTTTGCCCTTTCATTAGAACCCCTCGCACAAAGGATAAGAGCTGACCCTGTGATAGAAGAGATCCGATTAGGCCTGATGGAATATAAAATAGCGCTATACGCGGATGACGTTCTCCTCCACATAACCAATCCCACAGAGTCAATTCCCCAAGTCCTTAGACTAATGGACGAGTATGGTCAATTCTCCGGCTTTAAAGTAAACAAGGCAAAATCCATTCTATTCCCCCTTCAGGAAACCACGATAGAAAATGAGCTTAAGTTTCTTCCACTAGGCCTTAAGCTGGAACACCTCACACTACAGTACCTGGGCATACAGATTACTAGAAGCCCGAATGACTTATTCGAAGCTAACTTCCCTCCGCTCCTCCAGCGGTTTACTGCGGACCTTAGGAAATGGGGTTAACTTACGATCTCCTGGCTTGGCCGCATCAACGCGGTTAAGATGACGTGCCTCCCCCGCTTCCTGTACCCCTTCCAAATGTTGCCAATTGAAATACCCAAAAGGTTCTTCAGTGAAGCTAAAAAGATCATGATGAGATTTATATGGCAGGGTAGGAAACCAAGAATTCCATACACCACGCTGATACTCCCCAAGGACAGAGGAGGAGTTGGGCTCCCGGACTTGAGATCATATTACATTGCCTCCCAGTTACGAGTCATGATCCCCCACCTCAGAGAACACCATGACCTTCAATGGGTCCAAATGGACAACCATTACTTTGGCCTGGCCACAGTATCAGAATGGCTATGGACCCCGCACAAAAGGGTACTACGGAAAATCAAGGGCCACCCTATACTGATCACGATTTGGAGTGTATGGCGTGCGAATCAGGAGATGCGCAGGATCACCACCTGGCCATCCCCGCTCAGCCACCTATGGTCCCCTGGCATGAACGATCACATATGGATGTGGGCAGATACCAATCTTGGTACGAGGCTGGCTTGGAGAGAGTGGGCCAGCTCCAGAAGAAGGACTCTGATATCACTCTTCCAGAACTGACGGAAGCATTGGGCATAGGCACACTATCCACATTTCAGTACATCCAACTGAAAGGGTTCCTGACGAAAGCAGGATGGAAGGACAAACTGAACAGAGACTTGACCCCGTAGAGAGGATATTGGACTCTAGAGTGGAGAGGAAAGGTCTCATATCAATAATGTACCAATAACCAATAGCAGCAGGAGACGGTTCCACTGAGCCCTTGAGGTCTAGGTGGGAAAAGGACTTTGGGGAAGAAATAGACCCCAAGCAATGGGACTTAATGTGCTCGGCCGCCTGCAGAACATCGCTATCTTGCCAGTACAAATTGCATGCCATCAAACTCCTGCACAGGTGGCATGGGCTCCAACCTTGGTGGCAAAATCGATAAAATCACCCAGAGAATGGACAGCTTCGAGGAGAGACTGGAGGGTGTCGAAAACAACCAGGCATCGATCGACACACTTGAGACACAAATGGACATGAGAATACGGAATATTGAGAAAAAGGAAGAGGAGATGCATCTCAAAATGGACGATTTAGAAAATAGGGAAAGAAGGAATAACCTTCGCTTTTTTGGAATCCCGGAACCTGAAGGTGAAACCGAGAAGGACCTCAAGGACACGATCCACAATATTATAAAAATCCTAACGGCTGATGAAGAAATTGATGAGCCCAAAACCAAAAGGATACACCGAGCTGGTGGACCCTCTGGTGGTCCCTGCTCGGTCCTGGCCAAATTCCATACATACCAGGACAGAACTAGGATTCTTGAGAAGGCCAGATCCGGAGGCCCACTTATGATGGGAGGAGCTCAAATTACGATTTTTCAGGACCTAGCCGCACTTACGCTAGCGCTAAAACGCCTCTGCAGTCCCCTGACAAAATGGCTCAAGGACCAGGGCATACAATACAGATGGGGTTCCCCGTTCTCACTCACCTTTGAACTTGGGAGTAGGAAAATCGTCCTTAGATCAGAGGATGACATAAAGGAATGCATTGCCGACCTTCTGAGTACAGGCCCGAAAGACAATGAAAATGGGGACAAGGAACGTGATGGAATGCAATGGGAACAACAGGGCCCTAGGCGTAAAAAAGTGAAAGGATCCAGAAAATACAGACGCCCCAATAACACACCGGAAAATGAGGACGTACCTCCTGGATGCCACGACCAGAAGTACTGGTACCTGTGGTTGAAGCACAGGACTCTGGTCCTATGGAGACCGAGAGCTTGGAGGTCAAGTGCCCGGGGGACGACAGAGGACGAACACCCCTCTGAAGTAAGAGGGGGCAGGAACTTGCGTGGGACGACCCTGGGAATGCACGTAATGTTATATTCTTGTATGATTATTGTTGTTACTGTTGTATTACATGAAGTTGGGAGGGAAAGTGGGATAGGGGCTCACCCTTATGTTGAGATGGAATACCTGACTGGGACCGTGAGGTAACGGTCCCCATTGATGGTCCGACAATGGACGGAACACTGTCACCAAGTCCGTTCTGGGCGCCGTCAAAAGCTGCTAATGGGGATAGGGATGATGGAATAATGATAGCACCATTTGAATTTGTTTGCAACACCAACGCTGATATGGGCCTTAAGAACCGAGCAATTGTCTGGTCGCCAGTGGTGAAAGACACTCCAGAGACATTCGAGGATGGCATCTCTTGATAACCAAAAAAAGAGAGACTTACTCAGAGTAGCGTCCATCAATGTGAAAGGGCTGAACTCCCCAACTAAGAGGTCGTTAGTGGCAAGGGAGTTCCGCAGATCCAACATTGACATAATGCTCATCCAAGAGACCAAGTTTGCCAAAGGGGAAGAAAGAAGCATCATCGGGAAGCGGGGAGGACTCGAGTTTTGGGGCACAGGCCCGCTGAGAAAAGGTGGGGTTGGTATCCTGCTCAAGCGGGGCATCCAATTCGAGGTAGAAAAGAATGGCCCGATGTGGCAGGTCGGACCCTCCTGATCACGGGGAAAATAGCCAGAGTGAAAGTGACTATTGCCACTGTATATTCACCGAACACTGGACAGACTGCATTCCTCCAGAAAGTAATCCCAAAAATAATGATGGAGGCAACGGGGCACGTCATCCTGGGGGGTGATTTTAACCAATGGGCCGATCCAGGTATTGACTGGAAACCGGGGAATCCAGAAACAAGGAATCAGATTAAAGGGGGACAAATCAACCTTGCCGAGATAATGGATCTGTACAACATGAATGATGTATGGAGAATAATGCACCCTGGTGCAGCTGGATACACCTATTCGAATCCCCACCACACGTTTACGCGCATTGACTATATATACATGTCGAACGACCTCATACCAACTACACAACACTCAGACATTATTCCAATAACCTGGTCGGACCACAACATGGTTTTGGCAGATATTTCCTGGGCGGATCTACCCATCATGGGAGGGAAATGGCGGTGCAACGAAACCCTCTTGAAAGACCCGGTCTTCAAGACGACTATGGAGACCGAAATCGAAGAGTACTTTAAAATCAATAACGATGGGGAGGTTTCCAAACAAGTGGTCTGGGAGGCAGGGAAGGCCACATGGTGAGGGACCCTAATACGGGAGGGGGCTGCAAAGAAAAAAGAACGGAAGATTATAGAGCAAAGGTTGAGGGCCGATATAGGTCAATTAGAGGGGGAGATGAGAAAAGAACTTAGAGACGACCCCAGAAAAGTGAAAACTGCGCAGCTAAAAAGGGAAGAACTGCGGCTCTTGGAACACAAACAAGTAGTGCGTAAACTGCAATTTTTGAAACAGAAATTTTATGAGAAAGGAGATAAGGCTGACGCTTTATTGGCGGCTAGACTTAGGGAACAAAGAGCTGACCATGGATCTATTTAATTAAATACTAGAGACAGGACAGGCCCCGGACTCCTTTAAAAAAGCCTTGATAACAGTGATTCCCAAAGAGGGTAGGGACCCTAAAAACTGCGGATCTTATCGTCCAATTTCCCTTCTCAACCTTGACGCAAAAATTTACTCCAGGGTACTAGCGGCCAGATTAGAAACGCTAGTGCCCCGCCTGGTCCAGTCAGATCAAGTTGGGTTTATACTCGGGAGACAGGGAGCTGACTCCATGCGCAAAACATTGCACCTCATCCACGTGGCCCGCGACCTCCCTGGGGACCCCGTCCTGCTATCAATCGATGCGGAAAAGGCCTTTGATAGAGTGGAGTGGGAATTTCTGGGAGCCGTCCTGCAGAAGGTTGGAATAGGCCCAAAAACTAGGAGGGGCATACAGGCAATATATACATCTCCCACAGCTTCGATATCCGTAAACGGTGAATATTCCCGTTGGTTTGAATTACAACGAGGGACTAGACAGGGATGTCCCCTCTCTGCGATTCTCTTTGCCCTTTCATTAGAACCCCTCGCACAAAGGATAAGAGCTGACCCTGTGATAGAAGAGATCCGATTAGGCCTGATGGAATATAAAATAGCGCTATACGCGGATGACGTTCTCCTCCACATAACCAATCCCACAGAGTCAATTCCCCAAGTCCTTAGACTAATGGACGAGTATGGTCAATTCTCCGGCTTTAAAGTAAACAAGGCAAAATCCATTCTATTCCCCCTTCAGGAAACCACGATAGAAAATGAGCTTAAGTTTCTTCCACTAGGCCTTAAGCTGGAACACCTCACACTACAGTACCTGGGCATACAGATTACTAGAAGCCCGAATGACTTATTCGAAGCTAACTTCCCTCCGCTCCTCCAGCGGTTTACTGCGGACCTTAGGAAATGGGGTTAACTTACGATCTCCTGGCTTGGCCGCATCAACGCGGTTAAGATGACGTGCCTCCCCCGCTTCCTGTACCCCTTCCAAATGTTGCCAATTGAAATACCCAAAAGGTTCTTCAGTGAAGCTAAAAAGATCATGATGAGATTTATATGGCAGGGTAGGAAACCAAGAATTCCATACACCACGCTGATACTCCCCAAGGACAGAGGAGGAGTTGGGCTCCCGGACTTGAGATCATATTACATTGCCTCCCAGTTACGAGTCATGATCCCCCACCTCAGAGAACACCATGACCTTCAATGGGTCCAAATGGACAACCATTACTTTGGCCTGGCCACAGTATCAGAATGGCTATGGACCCCGCACAAAAGGGTACTACGGAAAATCAAGGGCCACCCTATACTGATCACGATTTGGAGTGTATGGCGTGCGAATCAGGAGATGCGCAGGATCACCACCTGGCCATCCCCGCTCAGCCACCTATGGTCCCCTGGCATGAACGATCACATATGGATGTGGGCAGATACCAATCTTGGTACGAGGCTGGCTTGGAGAGAGTGGGCCAGCTCCAGAAGAAGGACTCTGATATCACTCTTCCAGAACTGACGGAAGCATTGGGCATAGGCACACTATCCACATTTCAGTACATCCAACTGAAAGGGTTCCTGACGAAAGCAGGATGGAAGGACAAACTGAACAGAGACTTGACCCCGTAGAGAGGATATTGGACTCTAGAGTGGAGAGGAAAGGTCTCATATCAATAATGTACCAATAACCAATAGCAGCAGGAGACGGTTCCACTGAGCCCTTGAGGTCTAGGTGGGAAAAGGACTTTGGGGAAGAAATAGACCCCAAGCAATGGGACTTAATGTGCTCGGCCGCCTGCAGAACATCGCTATCTTGCCAGTACAAATTGCATGCCATCAAACTCCTGCACAGGTGGCATGGGCTCCAACCTTGGTGGCAAAATCGATAAAATCACCCAGAGAATGGACAGCTTCGAGGAGAGACTGGAGGGTGTCGAAAACAACCAGGCATCGATCGACACACTTGAGACACAAATGGACATGAGAATACGGAATATTGAGAAAAAGGAAGAGGAGATGCATCTCAAAATGGACGATTTAGAAAATAGGGAAAGAAGGAATAACCTTCGCTTTTTTGGAATCCCGGAACCTGAAGGTGAAACCGAGAAGGACCTCAAGGACACGATCCACAATATTATAAAAATCCTAACGGCTGATGAAGAAATTGATGAGCCCAAAACCAAAAGGATACACCGAGCTGGTGGACCCTCTGGTGGTCCCTGCTCGGTCCTGGCCAAATTCCATACATACCAGGACAGAACTAGGATTCTTGAGAAGGCCAGATCCGGAGGCCCACTTATGATGGGAGGAGCTCAAATTATGATTTTTCAGGACCTAGCCGCACTTACGCTAGCGCTAAGACGCCTCTGCAGTCCCCTGACAAAATGGCTCAAGGACCAGGGCATACAATACAGATGGGGTTCCCCGTTCTCACTCACCTTTGAACTTGGGAGTAGGAAAATCGTCCTTAGATCAGAGGATGACATAAAGGAATGCATTGCCGACCTTCTGAGTACAGGCCCGAAAGACAATGAAAATGGGGACAAGGAACGTGATGGAATGCAATGGGAACAACAGGGCCCTAGGCGTAAAAAAGTGAAAGGATCCAGAAAATACAGACGCCCCAATAACACACCGGAAAATGAGGACGTACCTCCTGGATGCCACGACCAGAAGTACTGGTACCTGTGGTTGAAGCACAGGACTCTGGTCCTATGGAGACCGAGAGCTTGGAGGTCAAGTGCCCGGGGGACGACAGAGGACGAACACCCCTCTGAAGTAAGAGGGGGCAGGAACTTGCGTGGGACGACCCTGGGAATGCACGTAATGTTATATTCTTGTATGATTATTGTTGTTACTGTTGTATTACATGAAGTTGGGAGGGAAAGTGGGATAGGGGCTCACCCTTATGTTGAGATGGAATACCTGACTGGGACCGTGAGGTAACGGTCCCCATCGATGGTCCGACAATGGACGGAACACTGTCACCAAGTCCGTTCTGGGCACCGTCAAAAGCTGCTAATGGGGATAGGGATGATGGAATAATGATAGCACCATTTGAATTTGTTTGCAACACCAACGCTGATATGGGCCTTAAGAACCGAGCAATTGTCTGGTCGCCAGTGGTGAAAGACACTCCAGAGACATTCGAGGATGGCATCTCTTGATAACCAAAAAAAGAGAGACTTACTCAGAGTAGCGTCCATCAATGTGAAAGGGCTGAACTCCCCAACTAAGAGGTCGTTAGTGGCAAGGGAGTTCCGCAGATCCAACATTGACATAATGCTCATCCAAGAGACCAAGTTTGCCAAAGGGGAAGAAAGAAGCATCATCGGGAAGCGGGGAGGACTCGAGTTTTGGGGCACAGGCCCGCTGAGAAAAGGTGGGGTTGGTATCCTGCTCAAGCGGGGCATCCAATTCGAGGTAGAAAAGAATGGCCCGATGTGGCAGGTCGGACCCTCCTGATCACGGGGAAAATAGCCAGAGTGAAAGTGACTATTGCCACTGTATATTCACCGAACACTGGACAGACTGCATTCCTCCAGAAAGTAATCCCAAAAATAATGATGGAGGCAACGGGGCACGTCATCCTGGGGGGTGATTTCAACCAATGGGCCGATCCAGGTATTGACTGGAAACCGGGGAATTCAGAAACAAGGAATCAGATTAAAGGGGGACAAATCAACCTTTCCGAGATAATGGATCTGTACAACATGAATGATGTATGGAGAATAATGCACCCTGGTGCAGCTGGATACACCTATTCGAATCCCCACCACACGTTTACGCGCATTGACTATATATACATGTCGAACGACCTCATACCAACTACACAACACTCAGACATTATTCCAATAACCTGGTCGGACCACAACATGGTTTTGGCAGATATTTCCTGGGCGGATCTACCCATCATGGGAGGGAAATGGCGGTGCAACGAAACCCTTTCGAAAGACCCGGTCTTCAAGACGACTATGGAGACCGAAATCGAAGAGTACTTTAAAATCAATAACGATGGGGAGGTTTCCAAACAAGTGGTCTGGGAGGCAGGGAAGGCCACATGGAGAGGGACCCTAATACGGGAGGGGGCTGCAAAGAAAAAAGAACGTAAGATTATAGAGCAAAGGTTGAGGGCCGATATAGGTCAATTAGAGGGGGAGATGAGAAAAGAACTTAGAGACGACCCCAGAAAAGTGAAAACTGCGCAGCTAAAAAGGGAAGAACTGCGGCTCTTGGAACACAAACAAGTAGTGCGTAAACTGCAATTTTTGAAACAGAAATTTTATGAGAAAGGAGATAAGGCCGACGCTTTATTGGCGGCTAGACTTAGGGAACAAAGAGCTGACCACGGATCTATTTAATGAAATACTAGAGACAGGACAGGCCCCGGACTCCTTTAAAAAAGCCTTGATAACAGTGATTCCCAAAGAGGGTAGGGACCCTAAAAACTGCAGATCTTATCGTCCAATTTCCCTTCTCAACCTTGACGCAAAAATTTACTCCAGGGTACTAGCAGCCAGATTAGAAACGCTAGTGCCCCGCCTGGTCCAGTCAGATCAAGTTGGGTTTATACTCGGGAGACAGGGAGCTGACTCCATGCGCAAAACATTGCACCTCCTCCACGTGGCCCGCGACCTCCCTGGGGACCCCGTCCTGCTATCAATCGATGCGGAAAAGGCCTTTGATAGAGTGGAGTGGGAATTTCTGGGAGCCGTCCTGCAGAAGGTTGGAATAGGCCCAAAAACTAGGAGGGGCATACAGGCAATATATACATCTCCCACAGCTTCGATATCCGTAAACGGTGAATATTCCCGTTGGTTTGAATTACAACGAGGGACTAGACAGGGATATCCCCTCTCTGCGATTCTCTTTGCCCTTTCATTAGAACCCCTCGCACAAAGGATAAGAGCTGACCCTGTGATAGAAGAGATCCGATTAGGCCTGATGGAATATAAAATAGCGCTATACGCGGATGACGTTCTCCTCCACATAACCAATCCCACAGAGTCAATTCCCCAAGTCCTTAGACTAATGGACGAGTATGGTCAATTCTCCGGCTTTAAAGTAAACAAGGCAAAATCCATTCTATTCCCCCTTCAGGAAACCACGATAGAAAATGAGCTTAAGTTTCTTCCACTAGGCCTTAAGCTGGAACACCTCACACTACAGTACCTGGGCATACAGATTACTAGAAGCCTGAATGACTTATTCGAAGCTAACTTCCCTCCGCTCCTCCAGCGGTTTACTGCGGACCTTAGGAAATGGGGTTAACTTACGATCTCCTGGCTTGGCCGCATCAACGCGGTTAAGATGACGTGCCTCCCCCGCTTCCTGTACCCCTTCCAAATGTTGCCAATTGAAATACCCAAAAGGTTCTTCAGTGAAGCTAAAAAGATCATGATGAGATTTATATGGCAGGGTAGCAAACCAAGAATTCCATACACCACGCTGATACTCCCCAAGGACAGAGGAGGAGTTGGGCTCCCGGACTTGAGATCATATTACATTGCCTCCCAGTTACGAGTCATGATCCCCCACCTCAGAGAACACCATGACCTTCAATGGGTCCAAATGGACAACCATTACTTTGGCCTGGCCACAGTATCAGAATGGCTATGGACCCCGCACAAAAGGGTACTACGGAAAATCAAGGGCCACCCTATACTGATCACGATTTGGAGTGTATGGCGTGCGAATCAGGAGATGCGCAGGATCACCACCTGGCCATCCCCGCTCAGCCACCTATGGTCCCCTGGCATGAACGATCACATATGGATGTGGGCAGATACCAATCTTGGTACGAGGCTGGCTTGGAGAGAGTGGGCCAGCTCCAGAAGAAGGACTCCGATATCACTCTTCCAGAACTGACGGAAGCATTGGGCATAGGCACACTATCCACATTTCAGTACATCCAACTGAAAGGGTTCCTGACGAAAGCAGGATGGAAGGACAAACTGAACAGAGACTTGACCCCGTCGAGAGGATATTGGACTCTAGAGTGGAGAGGAAAGGTCTCATATCAATAATGTACCAATAACCAATAGCAGCAGGAGACGGTTCCACTGAGCCCTTGAGGTCTAGGTGGGAAAAGGACTTTGGGGAAGAAATAGACCCCGAGCAATGGGACTTAATGTGCTCGGCCGCCTGCAGAACATCGCTATCTTGCCAGTACAAATTGCATGCCATCAAACTCCTGCACAGGTGGCAATACGACCCCCTCTGACTATCCAAAATGTCTCAGTCAATGAGCCCGACATGCTGGAGGAAATGTGGTCAAACGGCTAATTACTGGCACATGTGGTAGGGTTGCCCGCGCATCAAAGTATTCTGGAACGAAGTACTGCGGTGGATCAAGGAAATTGATGGCATTCAAAGAGACGCTGACCCCTATCTTGTGCTGTTTGCCTTAGAAAGGGACGCAGACGAATGGAACAGAGTGAAAGGCCTGACCCCCCATCTACTCCTTGCCGCCAGGGCTCTCCTGGCGATCAAATGGAAATCCGGTGCAGTGCCTAGAAAGGGTGAATGGATTGCCCTGGCCATGAATATCTACTTGATGGAAACCATAACGGCCACCCTACACGGAAGGGCTGCCCAATGTGAAACCCTATGGATGGACTTTAAAAGTCAACACTTAACACCAGATAATGAGTCCCTATCAGACGAACCTGAGGAGACCTAACGGAAATCCAATGCTCAGGCAGCAGTAATTGAAAAACTCTCGATACAAGTGATCACTGTGTGACCGGACACCGGAGTCAGGAATATTGCCTTATCAACGTTTCGGCGCTTCAGTTGCGAAAAATGGATTGGTGCTAAAACAAGGGAGGGGGGCAGAGGGGAAAGGGAAGTTTTTCTTTTTGAGTATCAGGAAATGCACCTTAACTGAGAACTGAGATAACTGTTTGACACTGTGAGCTGACATTAATCCTCTGGTTTTTCGTTTTGTGACTAAATGTTACGATCGGTGTATTACTTGGTATGTACCGTGATTCTTTATTTTCTTTTTTGTTTCTTTTCTTTGTTGCTTATGATAAAACCAATAAAATCAAATTTAAAAAAAAAATCTTGACCTGGGTTTGTGAAAAAGGGGCCAGAAAAACAAAAGATGAACCAGCCCGTGGGATAGGATAACATTGCATGGATATCAGATATTCGATTTGGGGCCCATACAGTTTGTGCTGTGTTGTCCCTTGACTAGCAACAATGAACTGCTTGTCCTCAAGTGTTGCAAGACACTCTTTCGTTTGCGATGAAACCAACGCATATAATCAGCATTTTGCCCACTGCAACCTTAGTCATGGTACCCGGGGACTAGGTAATTTTTGGACTCGAGACGGCAGCGTGAGTCTCTTCTATTATCCATATATTTTTGTTGCACCAATGTAACGGGATCTGACAGTGTGATGTTGATGCAATTTATTATTCACAACCCTAATGATGTATGATTTTAGAAAATAATTGAGAGAAACTAAACGCAAGAAAAGCTCTGACAATTCAACAATACTCCTAAAACTACCGGTTCTGAATATAAGAGAGAATGGGTTTAAGACAGGGATTACTATGGACAGTACATATGCTAGTGACACAGTCCTATCTATAGATACTCACTATCTGGGTCTCAGGGATTCTGGTCGGGAATAGACTGCTGGGCACACCGGATTGGACTGGATCTGCAACGGTTCTGGTCACAGCTCTGCGCAGGACTGGATCGGGTCTGCAATGGTTCTCTGGTCACAGCACAGCTCAACTGGATGGGATCTTTGGGTTCTGGTAAGGATTCTTTTAGCAGGAAAGCAGTTACAGCACAGCCCGGCTGTTTCTTTTGTTCCCCTTAGATTTTGTGGGATTCTTTCTGGTTATTGAACTTCAAGGCCTAGTTGAAAATGGTTCAACTAATGGAATGGGCCTTTCTGCTTGCCAAGTGTCTGGAGTCTGGAGCAAGGAATATGGATGGTTCTGTTTCAGGGTGCTTCGCCAGGATCAGGATAGTGGGTGAATCTGTCTGTGTCTTTCTAAGTCCTCAGCTGTCTCTTTTTATGCATGTGATAAAGGGGGTGTGTGCTGGTTTATCCTAAGCGCACCCCTTAGGCAGGCAATTGGCTAGAGTCTCTTCTCTCCCTTGATTGGAGAAGAAAACAGGGTGTCACCATGATGATGTGGGTTTATGAGTCATAGAATCCTCCCCTTGTTCCTTTGAACATAAAATCTACTTTTGGTACAATACATATTTACATGTGTACAATCTTTATAACAACAACATATATAGATCACATAATTTGTGTGGCTGATATTCCTCCAACCCTCGTCGCTGTCGGATCTTGTGTCTGCTTTTGACAGAATTTTGTCCTTTTTTTAATTTCTTTTATTGTAACATATAGTTTATTACAAACTTTTGTTACAAAACCAAATCCTCACTGTTCATTACATTTATTCCATTAATCTTCATCCCTTAATTTTCATAGCTAATCTTGCTTTCATCTAACCCAGAATTTTTTCTATGAAATAAATCATAGAACATGTTAAATGCACAGAACTCCCACTTAATATGCGCCACCACCAATCATCCAAATTTCTGTTTATCGGAGCGAATTTGCCAAGGTGCAAAGTTCTCGAATCTGTCAGATTGGTGCAATCAGCGATTAAGTGTCTTATTGTTTCAATTTCCTTCTGACAATATCTGCATACATTTTCCTTGGTGTCACGATCGTGTCTCATCATCAGTATTTCCTTCGTTTTAAATGCGTTCACACGTAGGCGCAAAAAGCTGTCACGATGATAGCGTAAAGGAAATTGTAGCAGCTAACTTGGCATTTTATTTAGTTTATTTTTGGTTGGCCCTAAATTAGGAGCTGTTAATAAACCTTCGAGCCTGTCCAAATTTTGAATCCATGCCAATTCTTTCAATTTTCTTTTTGCTATTTGAGGTTGCTCCAATAGCATGTTGCTGTTTATCTCAGCGGCTTGAAGAAGCACCTTTAGTCTTTGCATCCATTGCATCAAAATGCCCTCATATGGTCGTTTGTTATTAGGAGCAAATATTGCATACGCATGACATTTACATACAGTTCGTCAAGTGTGAGTTAATGCCTGATGACAGTGATTGAAATGTATTTTGGTAATTTCAACACTCGCTTCCAAAATAGCCCTTCCAATTTCGCCCATATTCTGTAATCCAGATTCCACCCTGCTTCAGAGCCAAAGGTGATAGCAGGTATTACCTTTTGCAGATAAAATGTTCGTATAGGTGTTAGGGTGAATTTTCCATACAGATTATGGAGTAGCGCTCCTTGTATGGCCAGAGTTTTGGTACGTCGCACAATATCTTCTGTCCAACTCCATTCTCGTATAGATTTACTGACCTGGACACCCAGATATCTGATTTCTGTTATCTCTTCTATGACGGTGTTTTCAATTTTCCAGCCGAAATTCTTCTTTTTGTTTCCTCTCCGTGATCCAATTTGCATAATTTTTGTTTTGGTGACATTTATTCTTAACTCATTGTCATCCAAGTAGTGTTGTAGCTTCGTCAGCAGTCATTGCAGCCCTATTTGTGTGGTATCGACCAAATCTAAATCGTCTGCGTAAATCATGCAATTGATCTGGTGGCCATTTATCTTCAGTGGAAAGCATCTCACGTCACTCAGGTACTCCGGCACATCAGCGATAAAAAGTTTGAAGAGACAGGCGGCTATCGGACAGGCCTGTTTCACTCCTTTTTGCGTGTTCATTGGTTCTGATAGCTGACCTTGTTCATTTATTCTGATCCTAATTGTTGTTTTTGTGTGTAAAGCTTTTATTGGCTGCAGGCGGCACTCCAGACAGTCCCAGTTTTTTTCTTTTTGCCACAACAGTTCTCGATTGATTGTGTCGAAGGCTTGGTGTATGTCGATGAAGGCTAGGAATAGATTTGACCTTTTATCCAAGGCGTCCAGTTTTAACAAGTTTACCAAGGTTAAATTGATTTCAGTCCCAACACCTTTAGTAAAACCTGTTTGACGCAAATCAGTTATTCCCTTCATGGTTGCCCATGTTAATTTCTGCTGAAGAAAATTTGCAAATAACTTGCCAATTGTGTCAAGTAGGGCAATCGGGCGATAGTTGGCAGGATCAGTCCGATGGACCTTCTTGAAAATTGGCACTATTATGGCAGATGTCCAGGATTGTGGTATTTCTCTATATTCAGCAATTTTTGTAAATAGTTTCCAAATGAAAGTTGCCCATTCCTGTTTATGTGTCTTCAGCATCATATTAGTGATACCATCGGGCCCTGCCGCATGCAAATTGTTCAGTTTTGTGATTATGGCACTGATGTCTTCATCTAACACGATGCAGTCCCATTTAGCCTCTGCTGCTTCATCTGCTTGAAGTGCTGTTGGATTATTCTGGGTAAACACTTTGTTATAGTGTTTTTTCCACTCACTTTCTGATACTCCACTGGACATCGTGCCTGCCTGATTGATGGTACATTTGTTCAAGGTGCTCCAGATCTCTCGGCAATTGTTCGATTTAATAAGACCCAACATTTTCTCTCCTCGCTCTTGATCTCACAAAGAGGCAAACGCTTTTATCCAATTTCGATATTTTTGTCTCTGTTTTTTTATTTTTGCAAGAGTCGCTGTACCTCCTTGGGATTTTATGTTTCGAATGTCTTTGTTGACCTTCTTTTTTTCTTCCTTTACTTTCTTGCTCCACTCGTGGGTATGTTCTTTAGTTGTTTGTTTTTGCCAAAGAGATATTACTTTTCGTTGAGGGAGCAAATGAAGATAATTTACTGTCCTTCCCTGGGCCTTGGGTAATTTTTTGAATTTGTTGGTCATCATAGTGATCTGAGTATTGGATATTCTGAGCCTATTTAGCCCATTATTTATCTCCAATTTCTGGTCTGTTCTTACAATGTCTGGTTTCCTCGGTAGTTTCATCATCATGACCACTGCATCGTGGTCGCTGTTTTTTGTAGGAATTATTCTCAGCCTCACGATTTTATGCCAGAAGTGGTTTGATACCCAAATATAGTCCAAGGTCTTCTCAAAACCCATGTTGTGTAGGTCTTTTTGGGGGGTATGTCGCCCACCACTTGACCATTAGCCATATCACAATGACGTGCCTCCATTTCATTTTCCCATTTATCCCTTCTGGACAGGTACAGTGGACCTCGTTTCTTGGCTTCTTTAATGCGCTCACCATTTGCATTAAACCATGTTAAGTTCATGTCGTCACATATTATGATGATGAGGTCATGATAGGTTTGTTGATGTTTGTCTATGATCGCTGTTACTGATGACATACATTTTCCTGGGGTTATCTGGGCCGGGTTCCAGTACACATTAATCAATAGCAGATGCCACGTGATGGAGTTTGTTTCAGAGCGATATTGCATCAAAGTACTTTGTACAAAGATATTCGGGTTTTCCGATTCCAGCACCTCCCAGTTTGTCCCTAATTTTATCATTGTTATCAAGCCTGAAAATGGCCGGCATTTTTCCCTGCAGGGTTTAGCATGGTCACATAACCGTCTTTTATTGGCGGACTCCTCAGCCATGTTTGTTGAAGACATATTGCAAGATTATTACTCAGATCCACGGGAAAATGATCGTACAAGTGTTGGAAGCCTCAGGTATTCCAGGATATTAACGTCAGCAGTGCGTCTTCAGGGAATTGGTCTAGCTAGTGATTATTCCCACCATAATTCCCTTTTCCAGACTGCTGTTGTATCTTTCAGAAGGTGGACAAGTTTTGCCTTATTTCATCTCTACGTTGCTCCTGAGAATGCCCCTTAGATTGGCTCTGACTAACTTTGGGGTAATTGCGTTGTGATTCAGTTGTTACTTCTGAAACCTCAAAGACTAGCAGTAGCAGCTCTTCTTTTGCAGACAGTATTATCCCTGCGCACAGCTTGTGAGTTTATATGCAGTTACACTCGGTCGGCTTGGTCTTCCGAAATATATTCGACACTGGCAATGTCGTGTGAGGACACAGTTCTTAACGCCGGTACCCAGTGTAGTAGTCGGATTACATTCCCTCTGTTTAAATTCACATTGTTTTCATCTTCGAATACATTTGCAACAAGGATTTTCACACTTGAGTGTTTAAGTTCCACCGTGCTTTGTTGGTTAATTTTTCGTTCTTCTTTCTGTCTCTGTGCGGTCGTTAATTTGGGATTCAATTTCATTATCGGCTTCTTGGTCATCTCTTGCGTTACTGAGTGCTTGCTTACTTCTATGTCGTTGTGAGTAACTGCTGATGAGCTCTTTCCTTGTCTGATTCCGGTTTTCCTTTGTTTATCCGTGCCGGAGCACTCTCCCACAGGTTTTTTTTCTTGTTTGGTTTTCGGAATCCAAGGATTACAGATATTCCTATCCGCCAGGCTATCGTGCCTGACTGGCTCATTAAAGCTGACTATACTCTCCTCAGGGCCTTCAACACTGTCTTCAGCCTTGTAATCATTGGAATAGGTGGAAAGATTGCATAGGTCTTCAGAAGACGTTACTGATTGAATTGATTATGCCTCTGAGTCTAGTCTTTGTCGCTTTTTTGGATTCGGAGTGCATCTTGTGGTTTTTGATGCCTCGCCGGATTTTAACCCATCAGCGTTCCTTGAGTTCTCCGTTTCTCCCTTTTTTGCCCGTACAAATAGGCTTGGTTTGGTCGGTGTTGTCAGATTTCGGATTAACTTTCTTGAATTACTGGTCGGTTTGTTTGCCGCACAGTGTTTATTTTTTTCCTTTTATTTTTTTGTTGTTGTTTGGTCATTTCTTGACTCCTGCTGTTTCGGGGTTGCCTTTGCCGTGCTAAGGGTTTTGGCGGAACCAGTGAAAATCCCAAAAGACATTTTTGAACAGTGTGCTAAGGTCGGAGCATGATGTTCAATAACTTTATTAGAGACCACTATGTCATTCTTTTTATTACTTGTCATCTTTGAGGGTTTGTCAGGTAGCACCGATGGTGATGCTCGGGCACGGTCTGTGTTTAAAACTTTCCCGGCTGCTGACGTGTTTACACTTACAATCAGGGCTGCTGGGGTGACTATGGTACCATTTGCTGTCAGTATAACATTTACATCCGAAGTCGAATTTCTAGACTCTTTGGAGATATCAGCAGATTGAGCAGCTGTTTTCAATGTGTTCAATTTGGGGACATCAGTTGACAAGACATCAGTAGACCAGTGTGTCTGTGTCATCACGTTTGAGGTGCTGCATCTCGTCTCCGGGTCTGGCGCTAGTTTGAGGGACATGGTATTAGTTGCCTGCTTCATGCACTCAATCATCGCGTCCATCAGCGATTTCTTTTCCAGTATTTTGTTTGCAGCTGTTTCATTCGATCTATTAAGCCACGATGTTAAGGTGGCAGTTTCCTTGTCCAAACAGCCTTGTAGCGTATTATTAAGGCATTCCAGTTTTAGCAGTTTTTCATTAATCTGACCTAACATTGTCCCATTGTTTTGAACTGCTTCATGCAGGCTCTCGTACAGTTTGGTGAAGGGAATTAACGCCAACGAGGACGCTGCAAGGATGTTATTATGGATCTGAATGGCCGCAGCTGCTGATAGATTTGATTTCATGGCTGAAGATGCCTCCTTGAGGACGTGTGTAAGTTCGATGTCATTACTTGCATTGAACGGTTCGTGATCGCTTTGTACTTCAGATCCCATGGTTCCTTGTGCAGGCTACTCTGTCCGGGTCACTTCAGCCCGTGACTTTGGAGTTGAGCGGTGCGACATAAGCCTCGGTAAGTTTTTGTTTTTATTACTTGTGATTGTCGAAGTCCCATTAATTTGAGTAGGCACTCTTTTACGGAGAAATCCTTGTTGCACAGTACGCTCCTCCCCCGTGTCCTCCCCCATGTCTTTTAACTGTGTCAGTTGTAAGTGTTGTGGTTGATTTACCGTGCTCGAGAGTGAATTTTGTACCAGACTGCCTTCTCCTGTTATCTGTATGTGATCGAAATCTCCGCCCAGTGTTTTTTTACTGGATGTTGCAAAACTTTCGGACAGACGCTCCTTCATAGCCTCAAAGTTGGTTCTGAGGCGTTCTGTTAGCCGGGCTTCACGTCCAGCTAAATCAAGCCCGTTGAAATCACTGTTTTTGTCTACTCTTGGCTGAATTAGTGTTGTTTTTGGGGGAGCTCTAGTGCAGTAATGCATGTCTGATTTTGTGCAAGGCTCGTACAATATTCCGACACTTTTTTCGCGCTTTCGTCAAGAGGTGAAGGATCTTGTTTGTTTCCTTTTGTAACAATTTCCAGAAATGGCAGTTCTGTCTGTTTCCGTATGGGCAGAGGAGCTGTGGTATCTTTTTCCTTGGTTTGCTCAGGATGTTTAGTGGTCTCCATTATTTTCTCAGGAAATGTACATTTTAATAGCCTTGTGTCCAAATCCCTTGTGTGCACTTCCATCCCCTATAGCTCAGTATCAGTGACATCAAAAGGAGATTGGAAGGCGATGGTGTTCACTTCAATTACATTCAATAGTACGTCTTTTGTGTCAGCGTGTTTCGTTCTGACGCCGCCTTCTTTTCTGTGGAGGACTTCATCTATAGCAGCTTCATCAGCTGCTACGGTGAGCGAGACCTCCGCCTCGGCCCGCGTAGCACTTTCAGCTGCAGAAGTAGAGTCGTCGGCCTCGCGGTCGTCAGCATTGCGGGCAGATGCCATTTTAAGAGTTTTTGCTGCATGTAATTCCACGTTTGTTTCTAACGCATACTGTCCATACTGTCCATTGCAATTGATGCGAGCCGTTGCAAGTTGAACCAGGGAATTTGGGCATGTAACTAGGGATGCATTTGGGGGTGCAAGGCATGAGGGCGCTGGGATTTGGGGGCGGATTTGGGGGCGTGTCAGACCATGATTGATAATCACTCGACTCTCCGTCCCCCCTCTTAGCCAATCATAACCTCCCAGAGCTCCCAATGTCTCTGCAAGTACTGCCCCTTCTTCGTTTTGTTGTTGCATAGTTAAATTTGGAGCACTGTCACGCAATTGCATGGATTGCTTTAGCATAGATCGAGTATGTGGACCAAATTAGGCCATATGTTTGGCATATAATGGTCTTACCTCTACTTCAGCTGCCGCTACTGCAGACTGAACTCTGCGCCCGAACTCCGCGCGCGCTCCGTGCTCTCCAGGAGTATTTAAGGGCTGTAGGGGTTGTTTTTCCTTAAAGGTGCACAAGCCAAAACACAGGAATATGAGTTCAAGTAGCTAATAGCCAGTAGCTGCAGCTCCTCTCTCCTCTCTCCACCAAGACTGCTGCAGACTGAACTCTGCGCCCAAACTCCTTTTTGTCCGGAACACAATATCCAGTTTATCAAAAAATGTGTACAAATGTGCGCATTGCATATGGGCATAAGAGTATGAAGTTTCGTGCTTTTGGCATATATACATTTGGAGTAAGACCATATTTTCCGCTACTACTTCCCAGAACATCTCACAGTTCTGGCAGTTCTTAAACCGTGCATCCAGAAATCACATTAACAAATCTGTTGTTGACATATTTTTCACAATTTTACACAGAAATGTATCAGTCTTTTTAAAAATGTACTTTTGCCTTTGTTAAACAGCAAATGGTAGTTTGTCCCCGCCTCCTTCTCCTTCTGGCAGCTCAGAAGCAATCTCTGCCCCCTTCCTTCTGGGAGAGGCCGTTTATGACTCTTCACACTCTGCACAGCCTTTCAGCTAGAGGAAGTCCATTGTACTCTTCCTCGGCAGCCCAAGCTCTCCTCCCCTGATGTAATCATCACAGAGGTGTGATTTCCTGGTCTTGGAGCAGAAGGGAGATGCCTGGCCTTTGTGGGGGGAAGCTGTGGACTGGTTTGATTGTTTTTATGCAGGCTCCATTTAAATGTCATTATGTTACATTTTCTTCTTGGTTTAAAACAACTTGCAATTTTCAAACAAGCAGCTAGAACACTTATTCCAGCTTCCAAACCATGGGATTTAAATAGTTACAACCTAGGTTACTCTTAATAACAGATCACTTAGTTTTCAGACATTTGATTTCAGTTGCACAAGTTTAAATCTTCTGATGCAAGCTACTGACAGCTGTCATACAGGCGGCTGCTGGTACTGTGCCCAGATTTTGACATATTTCACAGGCAGGCCCATTTTTTCTGTGAATGTTTTGATGACAGATTCCGCTTTTTTGGACATTGTCTGTTCATAATGATTTCTTGAATGAAGTGACTTGTAACACCCAGCAAGAATGTTGGATGTTTGATGGTGTTTGGGACTGGCATTCTGTAGTTTCAGCAAACAAGAAAAAGATTTGAAAACAAGATTCTGGATTTCTTTCAGTAAAGCATTTCTTTTCATGCAGGCTCCATTTTTACTTGTTGTGAAGCCCAGTGACATGTTTCAGGAGTGAGGTCTCCGTTCCACCACTGACAACATGCATGGTAGATTTGGCAGCCATCTTTTCGTGTTGTAAAGTGCGATTTCCATCGGTTTTGGCGCGCACAGGGGTTTTGCGGACCTTTTGATGATTCTGGCACCATCAGCACACACTGATGCCGCAGAGCAGAGCATAAGTGGGTATATACATCCCACGAAGCCCCCCCTCATGACTTGAATTTGACCGTCTGTCAAGGGGAAGTCGGGAGATTGGGATGTCATTCTTTCTTTTTGGTCCAAGTGGCAAAATGTGTCTGCTTCTCCCATCAGTGTTGGATCGACAGGTTCTCCTTGCCGGTTCCAGGTGGGAGTATGGAGCGATACCCCGGGCCCCTTGGGTCTTTCCTTCTGGTCCCCGAGTGGTCCTCCTCGGTTTTTAGAATCCTTGGTTTCAGTACTATGATGACAGAACAGAGCATGTTTGTGGACATTTACTCACCACTATTCATGTAGTGGGGCAGATGCATACATTTGACATACAATTGACAATCTTTCCCGCCTGTAATTACTACTGATTTTAACAGGTGGAATGGTTTTTAATAGTTGTAATCTTCTAGGGATCCGGAATGTGCCCCTCTGGGTTTCCAGATGGCTCCTCTAGTTGCTGCAGAGTGCGCCTAGGATTGCAACACTTCAGCTGGTTGATGTGGACCCACTTATCTTCCCCCTCTGCCAAACTGCCTTTGGGGATACGGATTTTGGAGGCGACTGGCGAGATTCTGTCTACAATTTCACAAGGACCCTGCCAGCTACGAAGAAATTTGCGCTGTTTGGCCTGGTTCCTTTGGAAATTGTACAAGTAGACCCGGTCTCCTACTTGGTATTCTTTTCTAGTTGTCTTAAGATCGTAGTGGGTTTTCATACTGTCTGCAGATCTTTCTAGATTCCGCTGAGCATAGGCAAAAGCATGTTGAAGGTGTTTTCTCAGATTCTCAACATACTCATGAGTTGTGGAGGCATTTATCAAGGTCTGCTCTTGGTTTCTGTAGAGCAGATGCTGGGGAAGCACCATCCTTTGTCCAGTCATCAGCTCAAACGGTGACATTTTTGTTTCTGAAGAAGGGGTAGATCGGATGACCATCAGGACAAGAGGTAACCGAATGTACCAACTTGGCCCAGAATCTGCCACAAACCTTTTTAATATGCTCACAATTGTCTTGTTGTATCTCTCAACTCCACCACTAGAGGCTTGTCGGTAGGCAATGTGTAGTTTCCTTTTGACCCCAAGTATCTCCCACATCTTTGTCATCACTTCGCTAGTGAAGTGGCTACCTCGGTCTGACTCAATCCTTTGGGGTAGTCCAAAACGCAAGAAGATATGATTGTTCATCAGGGCAGCTGCTGTTTCTGCCTTGCAGTTTGGGGCCGGGAGACATTCCACCCATTTAGTGAACAAGCATGTCACAGTCAACATGTACTTGTTCCCCCTAGAGGAGCGAATCACGGGTCTGATAAAATCGACTTGTAAATCTGACCAAGGCAGTGTCATCCCCCTCTTTTGGAGAGGCGCACAGTGTGTGGGATGTTGGCTGAAATTGTGTGCACACAAGACACCCCTTCAATTATTGGTCGAGGTCCTGCCCCATGTGTGGCCAGTATGCAACCTCTCGCAAGATTTCTAGTGTCGTATGAAACCCCTGATGACCGGCTGTGGCCGCATCATGGACGTGACCTAGCATCAGGCTTCGGAATGAGGTGGACACCACCCACTGGTCATGGCCAGCTATGGATCTCCTTACCAACAAACCGTCTTGGATTTGGAACATTTTTGGACATTTCATCAACAATCTGATGTCCTCTTTCCCTTTGTAATCGGTATCGGTCAGGGGAAAGTTCTCAGGGTCCTCAATGTGTTGATAAAACTTACCAATTATTGGATTCCCTTTCTGAGCCGTAATCAAATCAGCATCTGGGGTCTCCTTACTCCATTGTGCAGTTGAGAGTTCATTGGGAGCATTTGTCTGGGACCTAGTGATAGCAGTGACCTGGATTTCCCCCAAAAGGGACTCGATCTCAAGTAGATCCCTTTGGATGGCTCCGGTTTTGGCCAGCTGATCAGCTAGGTCATTTCCATATTTGTCGGGTCCCTCTACTTTAGAATGACCCTTAATCTTTTTCCAGTAGATCATCAATATTTTGGATTAATTTCCCATGTTTCAATGGTTTGTTATTAGCACATAGCATGCCTCTGGTTTTCCAGTTAACCAGGTGCTTCACGAACCGGTTCGGTACATAATCTGAATCAGTGATTATGACCAGTTCGTGGAGTTGGTGTTGGACAGCAGTGAGGATGGCTTGATGCACAGCCATCAACTCTGCCACAAGACTACTTCGGGGGCCGATTTTGTACCCAGCGGAGAGTTCTGGGGCATCATTCACCCATGCATTCCCTACGCCGGCCACAAGTTCTTTTTCTCCCTTGTTGTCAACATGGTAGGAACATCCATCCACATAGACAGTGGGCATTCCCTCACACTGGTCTTCTTCAAAGACTTTGTGTGGTGAATTAAGATATGCCTCCATGCTGTCCTTCATTTTAAGACTTTCGTCCTCGAGACAGTTTTCTCTGGCACAATCATGCAAGTAGCCAGACCTTGCGGAGGACTCTTCTTGTTTTGGCCATATCTGACCTCCACAGGAGAGCCTTGTATTGACAGAATCCAGGAAGTAATTCGGGAATTACTCACATTTCCGGCCTGGATTCTGTCACTTTGGAGATATTGCAGAGGCTGGTGTGGAGTCTCCACTACGATGTGTTCCCCCTGGATAAACGGGCGGTAATTCGTCAATGCCCACACCATTGCCAGGAGTGCCTTCTCACAATCGTTGAATTTTTCCTCCACAGAGGATAAAGTCTTACTCGCATAGGAGATTACTTTTTTTGACCTTGTCACGCTTTTGATATAATACTGCAGTCAAGCATGTATTTGAGAACCCTGTCTCCAAGAAGAACTCCTTGTTTTTGACAGGTTAAGCTAGGCAAGGCGCTTGTGAGAGGCTTCTTTTGAGTTGTCTTACTGTCTCAGCTTGTTCTGGACCCCACTCCCACTTGACCCCCCCTTCAAAAGATGGATCAGGGGTTTTGTGATCGCTCCGTAGTCCTCAATTAACTTTCTGTAGTAATTAGTTAGTCCAAGGAGGCTCCTTAGTTCCCGCAGAGTTGTGGGGTCTTTTAATTTCTGGAGTGCTTCCACTTTCTTTTCCTGGGGACAGAGACCCTGAGGAGTAATCTCATGCCCCAAGAAATAGACACAGGTTCTGCACCACTGTGCCTTTTGAAAGGAGAGTTTTGCTCTGGCAGCCCTCAACTGTGTCAGAACATAACGGATCTCTGCTATTTGTTCTTCCACAGTTGAGCTTTTGACTAGAACATCATCTACATAGGCCAGGTTACCCCTTTCACCCAGATCGGGCATGGCCTTGTGTAGAAAAATGTTAAATTAATTGCCGGAGTTGATGTATCCAAAGGGAGTCTGGGTCCATGTGTACTGCTGGCCCCCGAAGGTGAAAGCCAGCTTGTATTGGTCCTCCCTACTGACAGGT
Source organism: Ambystoma mexicanum (assembly GCF_040938575.1). NCBI lineage: Eukaryota > Metazoa > Chordata > Amphibia > Caudata > Ambystomatidae > Ambystoma > Ambystoma mexicanum. The sequence continues at coordinate 108,721,151 of NC_090929.1, read as the reverse complement.
ACAGTCCAGTACCCATTGGTCAGGTCTATTATTGAATTATTGAAGGTGCTATGGACTGGACTGGACGAATTATCCCACGGGACTCAAGGTTCTTAATTATTTCAGTAAGGGACTCCATTGATGTGAGAGGCAAGCAATATTGCTTCACAAACACTGGAGTCATGCCAGGGTCCATGGGAATTGTTGTTGTGTGGATGTCAGTGCGACCATAGTCATATGAGTCCACCGCAAAGAGATCTTGAAAATCTAAGAAAACTTGTTTCAATTTTTGCTTCTGCTCTAGAGTCTCACAGGCATCAGCTAGGTTGACTCTCTCTTCAACCATCTGCCTGAAGCCTGGAAAGACTTCCGGTTTTGCTATCTCAGCGGCCTCCTCCAGCTGGGTGGAGAAGTCCCTGGTCAAAGTGCTGATTTGGACGGGTGGCTTCAGGTGGGGAAGGCAGTCCTTGCAGACTTGAAAGATCACCTCATCCCCCCTGAAGTCACAGGTCACATCTTCCTTACCATAAGGGCAGGAAGTGTACACCAGGAAATTCCCCCCATGCCGGGTGGAGATCCTGTCTGGTGTTGCGTCATCGTCGCTATCACTGTCAAAACAGTCATTGGGGATTGGTCCTAACAGTTCATTACCTAAATCTATGGAAAAATGTTGGTCATCAACCGCCATTCCAATAATGGTGCCTGCGACCAGAGTGATACTCTTTAGGTCGCTGTTATCCACCTCTATTGGAATGGTGTCGTGTTCTATGTTGACTAATGGTGTTGGTTTTACCCCCAACCCTTGCTGTTGGAAGTGGGCATTAAGCTGAATATAGGCGTCAGGGTTTTTCAGTTTCTGTCCTCTTTTAACTTTTACTTCCAGAGAGAATTGTCGGGTCCGTTCTGGGATGGTGACTTCCTCTCCAATCTGAATTTCAACTGCATATGGCAGGAGTTGTGCTGACCTAAATGCTTTCTCTGGGTCATCGAAGTCCATGGGATTTCCCGCTAATAGGGACCAAGCTTTGAAGTTCATTAGGTCCAAACTAATGGCAAAGCGATTGAGAATGTCACTGCCTAAGTAAGATGCAGCAGGGACATCTCGCACGACCCAACAATTATGGACTATGCTCTTGTTGCCTATGGAAATTTTGAGCATACACCTGCTAGGCAGGAGATGTTTGGAATTGGGTGTTTCCAGGTCCATTTCCCATTCGTCTATCAATTTAAATGTTGGAATGGCTGGATCTTTTGGGAGTTTGCGGAACATGGCCTCGCTGATGAAGCTCTTACCCTTGTTCATACACACTCGGGCGAGAACAGAGTCCTTCCCTTCATTTAACTGAATAGGGATGAACAACTGCTCTCCAATTTTCTGAATATCAGCCAGGCTTTGAGCTGATTTTTCATCTTTCTGGACTATAGGAATGGGGTTTTCTGATTGTGAATTTGTAAAGAATTTCAGAGTGTTTCCTTCCAGTGTGGAATGCCACCTAACACTGGAAGGAAGGTTGATTTTCAGAAATAGAGAGGACTCCCCATCACCAGTTTGTTGTCCTACTGCAATTACTGTCACGTCTGGGATTTGATTATTCTGGAAGTGAAATTCTATTTGGTCAGGTTTTTCTTCAACCATGTGGCATGTGCCGTTTAAACTAACATGGTTGACACTCTGTTTCAATTTTATTGGTCCAGAGGACCTTGTTTACAGAATCTATGAGGGGAGACAACCTACGCAGGATGTCATTCCCTAGTAAACAAGGTGTGCACCCTGGAGTCACAACAATGACTGGGTGCTTCACCTTGTGTCGCCCAATTTTAATAGCCAAATCCGCAGTCCCCTCAACAGGAATTTCCTTCCCATCGAAGCTCTGAAGTTGTCCAGGAAGAGGGGTGAGAGGAATTTGGTATTTCTCCCTCCTTCCCGAATTCAGTTGATCAAAGGCCCTTTTTGACAGAAGGGTAGCTTGGGATAAAGTGTCCACCAGTGCCAGAATTGAACATTACCCCTGCATTTGGACCGGGGCATAGAATCTTCCCTCCTTCCCCTCAAGGGGGCAAAGATAATGTACATTTTTGGACAACTGGTGGGTTAGTTTCTTGGCTTTGGACACTGACAGAAAGGTGATTTGGGCAGGATTCTGTTTGGGGTCTTGGGAATCTGGAAGAAAAAGGTGACAGCTAGATATGGGGGAAGTTTTGGGTTCCCCTGGTTCTGATTCTGGGCGCCCCCCCCTCCTTTTTGGAGGCAGTCGCCAGGATGGGTTTGAACCAGGGGATTTTCGTGCTGGTGATCCTGGGGTTTGATGTTGGGTGGTACTAACTCGGTTCCCACATCTACCCAGTCAGGATTTGGATCCTTTGGGACCCATTATTCTTTGGGAGGAGTTCCCCCATCCCTGAAGGAGAAGATTCTTTTCCCAGGATCCTCTGAGGATCCCTCTCCTTCAAACTGGAAGATTTGGACCTCCTCCTCAAAATGGGTCTTTTTGGGCTCTTTATTTCTCCTACCCGCCCTCTGCTCCTTGCATTGCAGACTTTTAGGGGCAGGAGATTTTGATTCTGGTTCCTGGGTTTCCAGGGGCTTTTCACAAGTGGGGAAGGATGCTTCCTCCAAGGTTTTACACCCCCCCTTCTCCTTGTGCCCCCTCCCTGGGAATCTGTGGGTTGTCGGGGTTCTTCCCCCGTCATTGCTCTGGAGCACCAGATCCTGGATTTGAGGCATTCTGAGCTGCCATGCTCATCTGGGGGTTCTGTTGAGCCCTCAGCATGCGACCCAGATCCTGTGCCATGTTCTGGACCTGGCACTCTAGTTGGGACACCTGCTCTGGCTGGTACGGGGTCCTCATGTCTCCCCTGGGTTGATCCTGGGAAGGGTAGCTATCCCTTCTCCCAAAATACCCCTCCACCCTTGGCCTCCCCTCTCCTGGATTGGGCTGTCTGGGCTCAGGAAAGTGGGTAAAGAAGGATGGATTGTTTTGGGGGATAAAGTTTGGCGGGTAACTAGGAAAGAAATTTTGTCCGGTATTTGGGGGATTACTGCCCTCCTGGGGGAAGTGAGGAGGGAAGTTCCCTGGGTTTCCTGCTGTCTGGTTGGATCCCCCCCTTGGGCTGGCGGAGTCCATACATAACCCAGGATGAGTCTATTCCCCTTGTAGCGTGGGCTGATGTAGTCAGGGGAGTTAGGGGTCCCATTTGTGGGGTTGCCTCCTTGGCTCCCTGTTTGTGATTGGTCCGAGGGCCTTCTGGGTTTGGGATTGTTTAGATTCTGTGCGGGAAGGTTTTTAGGCCCCCCCCATCTCCAGATCTAAAATGGGGGCAACCTTCACCTCCGCCACTTTAGCAGCAGCAGGGGTGTTGGTTGTTTTAGGGTTTTTGGGACTATTTTGTTTTCCAACGGCTTCTGCACCTCATAGATTCATGTTGCTTGTTCGATGACCCAGTCTAGTGATCTTTTCTCGTGAAAGTCCGTCACTAGCTGGGTCATAATATACTTAGGGAGAGCATGAAAGAAAGTGTTTACAAATTCTTTGCTGTCAGTGCACACCCTTCTAGTGGTCTGCGCAAAGGCGCGTTTCAACTCCTGAACAAATTCTTGTGGAGCCTGGTTTTCCCCACATTGTAAGTTATAGGCTGCCTTGCTAGCCTCTTGAGGATTCCTGGGAACGGAAAAATGTTTCAGGATGGCCGCCCTATAGGTGGACCATCTGGAATGATTCTGATCCTCCAGCCCCACAAAGAAGCTGGAGTACTGAGGAGAAAATGTTCACTTCACATACTGAATGCAGCTTTTCGCTGTCCTTCAGATGGAAAGTGTCCATCATCTGTTCAAATAGCTCAAGGTGCTCCCAAACCGAATATTTTGCATTCTTGTGGTAGGGCATAATGACGCTCCTAATGGCTTTTATTTGTTTCAGGGGATCTTTGAGCAAGGCCCTTTTGACTTTGTTGGCTTTCTTAGTTCGGGTCACCCTGGTCCACTCATCCTCTCACTCAGAGGTACTGCTACCAGAGGTGGCTGTCTGGTCTTCTAGGCTCTCCCGGATTGTTCTAGCTTGGGAATGGCTGGCAGAATGTGGGGGCCTAGTTTCTTGGGTCCTGTGGCACTCAGAAGAGTCTTCTGGCTCTTCCTTGCTCCCAGGATTGGCTGAGTACCCCCTCCCCCCACTGTCCTAGCTGGGAAGAGGTTTTTAATATACTCTTAGTGGGCCTACCCTCATGGAATTCCCCACTAAATGTTACCGTCTGATCTCTGGACAAGTGGTATTTCTGAGGATCCATTGCTCTGATTCCCCCCTCATTGGAGTCTCCCTGATCAGAGAAGATGGCCCTAGCACTTGGGAACCCATACACAGGTGCCCGCCCATCCATTTCTGGGAGTCGCTGACCTATGAGTCCCACGTTCCTCATTGGGTTGAAGTCTGCCATCCCTGTTGCCCTTGGCTCATGTGAGCCAGTGGACATGGGGTGGCAGAGTCCATGGAGTTGAAGAGATGAAAGTCTCTGGTGCCAGGGTTCCTGAGGTTATGCTCAGGTGTTTCCCTCTCCCAGCGGACCTCATTTCTCTCAGCCCCTACTCCTTGTTGCCATGCAATAACCTGGCCCTTTTGTTCTTCTATCAAGGCATTACTAGTCTCTATTAGTTGTTCCTGCATAGCTACCTGACTGTGGAGCCCGTCATTTTTCTTGTGTAATTTTGGAGTATTGGGACAACTTTCGCTGCAGGAGGGTTACCTCCTGAGTCCTGTCCTTACTGGCCTGGTCATTCTTTGCAAGAGCATCTTCCACCCTCCTGGTGTGCTCTAACAGTTTTCTGTAGACTTTTTGGAGCTCACCCAGTCCCTGAAAGGCCAGGTGATTTTCTTTCATCTTGGTTTTTAAATAACTGACCTCCTGGCCTAAGGTGTCCCTTTCCTGAATTAGAGTACCCCTCTGTGCAGCCAGGTCGTCCCTTTGTTTTTGGAGTGCACCAGCTTTCTGGGGCTCTTCATCAAATTCAGTTTGGGAGTCAAGTCTTTCAGGATTCATTTATTATTTTCCTCTTTTAAGGATTCTAGGCGGTTTTGCAGGGTGACTATTTGCTCTGCACAGACTCTATTAAAGTTCAATTGCTTCTCCAGCTTTTGTTGGCTCCGTAGTAAGGAGTCCAAACTTTCTTGGCACTCTTTTTGCAGCGCCAGTAGTTTGGTATCCTGCTCTACCTTCTCTTGCTGCAGGATATCCTGATCTCCTTTTACTTTTATCAGGTACTGTCTGGTTTCATTTTCTGATTCTCTGCTTATTTGTAGCCTTTGCTCTGCAGAGTCCAAATCAGTTTGGGTTTTTTCTAATGATTGTACTCGCCTGTTTGCCAGATCTAGGTTTTCAGCATGTTTTTCCTGTATTGCTCCAATGTAGAGGTACAGATATGCCGCTATTTTGGCAATTTTACTTTGCTCTTCTTTTACCTTAGGGCCCATGTACAATTCACTAAGTGCCATATGTGATGGACCCTGATCCTGCCATATATCTAATCCTGTGGCAGTGGCCTGTTCTTTGATTTCCTGCAGACAAACATTCTGATCCTGCTCTGTCCATTCACCCCTGACAAATAATTTGTGCAGTAGGTGTTCTTTTGCCATATTAATTTCTACTGAGGTCGCCATTCCGGAAGTATTAATTTCCTTTCTGATTTACAGGAGTTATTTTATTTTTGCAAAACAGGCCAACCCCTTAGAGTGTTTCTATTGAAGGGTGTTTGCACAGTGTAGCACAGTGTGGTAGCCCAACAGGGTACATGTACCCCGTCAGTTAGCACGCTGTATTAGACTGTCACAAGTGGTATGTCTAATTCAGTATCTCATGACGTGCCCCCAATCCGTAAGTGATTTCAATCCGGCACTTCACCTAAGTCAATGGCTAGTGTGTAATGCACAACTGAAATCCTTATTTATTTTGTGTCTAAAAGTTATTTTATTCTGAACGATGTACCACTCATATCACGCCCGTCTCTTGGAACCCCCCCGGTCACACTGAACCAGGAATCAGGCCGGTTTGCAAAGTTAAAATATTTATTTATGTAGTTCACAATATAATCACACTGGCCCTCATTACGACCCTGGCGGAAAGTAACTGACCTGACCGCCATAGCGTAAATAGCGTTTCCGCCATTGCACGATGGAGTAAAGTGCGGCTAATTCCGACCCATCGGGCACGAGCATTACGCCATGGCGGAAGTGCAAAGTCCGCGATGGCGGAAATGTCCCCAAAACGCCCCTCACCGCCGTCGTACGGCGCCCTAGGTGCAATTCCGCCACCCATCATAGCGGTCACCGTAATGAGCGGTAATCGCAAAATACGGTGACCGTAAATATACGGAAACGGAAGTAAAAACATGGGGCCGGAACGGGAAACAGCACGCCGTACACCTACAAAATCAGAATCCCAACACAACCATTACAAATCCGACCCTGAGACACATCCCAACCCGTAAGCCACCCTAGTTAAAACAATCAAAATGGGAAAAGTTGCTAAAAAAGCGTGCGACCGCAAGCGGCAGGTCCACTTCTCCCATGAGGAACTCACCGTGCTCACAGAGACCCTCCAGGAGAATGCTGCCGTCGTCTTCTCGACGCAAATGACCAGGACGGCACTTGCGAACAAGAAGGCCATATGGGCCCTGGTGGCACAGCGGGTAAGTGCGGTGGGGACCGCACCCCGCAACCCACAGCAATGCAGAAAGCGATGGGACGACTTGCGGATACGCGTACGGAGCATACTATCAGCCAACCGTAACATTGCCACAGCTACCGGGGGAGGATCGGAATCACCCATCAAGTTGACCCCCTGGGAAGAAATCTGTGCCTCCACCATTGGAATGGAGAGTATAGAGGGAGTCGGAGGGATGGAGAAAGGAGTGCAGACATCCGAAGAATCAGGTAGGTGGGCCAAATAAAACAATGCTAAATCCACAATGTCCAATCATGTGAAGTACCATCTGTCCACATAGTGCAACAGAAACACATGTCCAGGAGAACGTCCACATACATTGGCCTGATAGCGCACTTTAAAACTCACATTAAATACATAAATAATTAAAAATCCTAAAAACACCCTCTACACGTGCAGCATGCACACCCTAACTGCAGGCTGCAAAACAACTGCATCCTCAATCCACACAAAAATGAAACCACCTCCAAGGCCCTGACCCAAATCACCCTCAGGTACCACCCCAATGCATGTGATACATTGCCATTCCAATTTCCACAGACCCATAAATAACGCTCGCCCTCCTTTACTCCACCACAGGGTCCGATTCAAACGACGAGCTCCAGGACACCCCTACCAGCACACCTGCAAAGAGGGCCAAGACCAACGGCCAAAGACCCTCCACCTCAGCTGCACGGATCAAGACACGGCAGCAGCACAAATCAAGTGGCAGCACACAGGAGGGGACTTCAACAGGCACCCCAGCAGCCAGCATGCCCACAACAGCAGCACCACAGGTCCCCCCAATGGATGCCACAGAAGGCACTGCTTCTGGTGGCAGCAGCACCATAGGTGACACTGCATTAATGGCAGCATGCTCCGACACAGAAAACGGTGCTGTCAATGTAGGACCCATCCATGACCTGTCTCAATCCCCCTGTTTGTTTCATCCCGTACACCATGAGGATACCACGCCGGGGCACCCACAAGACGACTACTGGCCATCCCCCACAAGCCCTGTGGCAAGGCAACATGAGGTGATCAGCCCCTCTGTGACACCACCGCAAATGGCCATGGCCCAGCAGAGGCAACAGTCCCTCGACCAGGTGATCGTGCAACAGCAGCAACTGGCCACGCTCCTCAAGGAGCATGCTGATGAATGTGGGGGTTCTAAGGCAGTCATAGAAACATCTACTGAGACACTAAGGGTACAAATGGAGAGAAGCACCGAGAGCCTGAGGGGGGAACTGCATGCGACGTCCAAAGACGTATGTGGTGAACTTGCCGCTGTGCGCCGTGTGCTCACTGAGCCCTCACAAACCCTTAGGGACATGCATGGACGTAAGCAGGCAGAGACATCATCCGTTGCAAGTTCCGTCCAGGGCAGCCCCCAACGTAGATCTGGGAGGAACCTGCGCTCCACAGGCAGGGGTGCCCCTGATACCCGGAGAGGGGGCTTGCAATAGCGTCTGCCCACTGACAATGAGCATCTTTGGACACTGGTGTTCGGGGGGGAGGTAGGAGGGTGGAGGGGGGGTGTTGGGCTTTCTTGGGTGGCGGGTCGATGGGGTGTGTAATATAATTTCACATATGCTATAAACATTACATAATCATCCAATGAGATGTGTGGACATTGATCTTTGTGTACGAGGCCTTTATTGGCGTACAGTCCACATTGTGCATGTTCCAGACACACACAGTGCCACAAGTCCCGTGTCCATGTATCAGCCACCAGGCGTGAGTGCTAGAAGCATGAATCTATGATATTCTGACGAATTTCACGGGCCTCCTGTGCCTCGCGGACTCCTTGAGGTGCTGCCACATCCCCACCCTCATCATGACCATCTTCAGGTGCTTGCAGTTCTGCGTCAGGGGGCATGGGCACATTTCTACGTACGCACATGTTGTGTAGCATGACACATGCCATGACCATCTTTGCAACCTTCTCATGGCGGTACAGGAGTGCCCCGCCAGACCTGCTGAGGCAGCAGAAACGAGCCTTCAGTAGGCCGAATGCCTGTTCAATGACTACACGGGTACGTGAGTGGGCATGGTTGTAGTCCTCCTCATGCTGGTTCTGTGGGTTCCGGAGTGGTGTAAGGAGCCATCTCTTCAGTGGATACCCGGCATCACCTGTATGTGGACAATAAAGGATGTTTGTGGAATGACATTGCTACGTACGCATCCCCCCCCCTTCCTGCCAGGTCATTGCCGCATCACATACCCCACATTATCATGCATGAAATGAGACTCACCGAGTAGCCAGGATCTGTTCCCTGCGTGTCGCTCCATATAGCGTGGTATTGTAGAGTTCCTCAAGACCATAGAATCATGGGTTGATCCAGGAAATCGGGCACAACAATGTGTAAAGATCCTGTTGGAGTCACACACCATCTGTACATTAAGAGAATGATATTGTTTCCGGTTGCGGTACTGGGCCTCCATGGCATGTGGGACAACCAATTCCACATGGGTGCAGTCGATGGCACCAATGCAACCCGGTATGCCGGCCAGTGCATGGAATCCCACTTTTGTGTTTGTAATCTCCTGCTCCGAGCGTGGTAAAGAGATGTAGTCGTCTGCGTGCTTCAGGAGGGCATCGAGCACTTGCGATAGTGTCCGTGACAACAGTGGCTGTGAAATGCCATGCAACTGTCCGACTGTGTGCTGGTAGGTGCCTGTGGCCAGGAAGTGGAGTACAGACACCACCTTCAGTAGGGGTGGGATGGCGGTTGGGCTATCTATCATGCTGACAAGGTCAGCGTGTGTCATGTTCACAATGGCGGTTATGGTGTCCCCGTCCAAACGGTAGAGGGTGTGGATCTGCTCAGCAGTGAGGTTGAACGGATGAGCTCGGAGGCGTGGGATTGCGGGCTGCCTGCGTGGTGGTAGTGGCTGTGCTGGTGGCCCTTGCTGGCCCTGCCTTGCCCTCCTCCTCCTCCTGCGTCTCCTCTGTGTGGCCGGTTGTTGTAGTAGTTGGTGTTCGTCTTCTTCTTGAAGTTGTAGTACTTGCAGTGCTATCAGGTCCCCCAGGGCCAACATCGCTAGTCCTGCCGGTAGCATTTTGGAGTGGGTGTGGTTGTGGGAGGGGGTTGGGTGTGCAATTTATGTGTTTTCAGGCTGTATAGCCTCCACCTGTGGTGATTCATTCCACCTGTGCCAGCTGCAATCCCCTTTGGGCGAGCACGTCCCGCACACAACGCTGCAATGTGACGCATGGCATCTTGCTATTACAATCATGTATTTAATCCCGATGGCAGTGAAATATTGGCTTATATGTTCATTCTGCTATGGTCCCATTGTTTCACATACTATTTTTGCAGTCGCGAACAAATTTGTGAAGGGTCAGTGGAATGTAGTACTCGATTAACGGTGGACCCTCATGCAGCACTGTACCGAGGTTCACCGACGGGCGGGGCGTCCCATTTGTGAGTGAAGCCAGTTGCCATTTTCACACACTGCCGCACTACATGGATGAATTTGTGATTTCAAGCGGTCACAGATGCCTTATCGACGTGATGTTGCAAATGAGGAATTCGAAGGACAGCGCTTTCGGTTTTCAGCTAGCGGCGAGGAGACGCCCACAGGTCTGACTGCAAATATAACGTTCTATTGTTTAATGTCCTTGGGACAGGGGCCATGGCGAGAATGCAATGATTGATATGAATAGTATGGGATGCGCAATAGCGTAGTGGACGATAAGGCAGGACGTTCCCAAATACATGTTACTTCACAACACTAGAATTCCGGGCTGGAGCACAGTGGATTTTGCAGACTGCATTACGCACAGACTCAATGGAAATTTCAAATGTGATGTGAGTAAATAATCAGGCGTTTTCATACCGGGATGAGGGAATGATGTATGGATGCATGGACAGATGATTTAATTGAGAGTTTGCCATGTACATGGCTTTTCGGAATCTATCCCCTTCCCCTGCGCTATGTGATGCAGAGCTGCCATAGTGGGACCATCGTCTATCTGCCCTTGTTGAACCCTCCCTGTCTCGACGCGTCTTCAAACACTTGTGTCTATGCACGTTACTAATCCCATCTAATGGATTCTGTCTTAACAGACGCATGCACACAAACACTCGTTTGTAATAGTGTTTTCACCTCGATTTATATAGTTATGATTCGCAAGTGATTTTTGGGTGGAAATAATCCTTTTGAGTGGGCTAGCATGCATATGGCTGTAGATTTAGTGTGATCATTGAAGTGAGCAATACAAATGAAGTTCTGATGCCCATGCTATTCTTTTTCATTTCATTTGGGTGACAGGTATCTCCTCCCCTTTTGCCGCTGCCATCTGTATGCCACTCCTGCAGATGGCTTTTACTCCCGACACCTGCTGCTTCGAGTTAATCAGTGGAGCACCATTACGATCTTATGGGACGATCGCCAATGGGCCACATGCCCTTACGCAGTACTAGTGGCTAGGAGCTACATATCAACCTTTCAGCTGGACTAGTGCCTACCTAATGGGACGGCCCTGCGGTTCTCGGCGCTTCCATGTTGCCTTTTTGAACGTGAATGTAGCCCCTGTGTACCATGAAGGAACAGGGCGTCACACAAGAAGAAGCTGGTCATTTATTGCGGATGCAGCCCACAGTAATGAAAAATATTTTGGAGTTTATGACCTAATAGCTGTATGGGCTTGGTGAATTTGATGTGCATTAAAATTTGATTCTGATTTCAACCGTGTAGCGTTATTCTTTGCAAGTAATGTAGCATATTCCTATTTGTGGAGCGGTGTATTGTGAGGAGATCTGCATTGGGTTCCGGCTTCTGAGTATAGTTGCGTGGTACTGTACTGGCCGCGTTTGCCTACGAAGCCCAGTAAGGTCAGGGATGGGGCCTGCCATTATGACTGTTTTAATGATGTCATGCTCAGGGGCGGGGGATTAGCTTTTGTGTAACAGATGCCGGTCAGCCAGGTGGATTGGTGGAATGATGTGATTATCAGAAAATGACTGGTCACAGGTGCCTGTGTTTGCGTGCGTTTCTTGGAGGGAGACTGAGGTCATGTCCATTGGAATAGCTTCTGTATTCGTGCCATCTGTGCCCTGCAGCTCCCATTGGCCCCTCTTGAGATGAGCCTGGCTGCTCAGTCACTCTGCCAACTTGTGTGGTACATGCTTATGCTGATGGTTGGTTTGTTTACTGGCAAGGGTACAGGGCTGGTGCAGTCTCCCTCAGGATACTGCTTTGAATGTTGCCTTACACTGGTGTCAAGCGATGGGGGCCTGTTGTTGTTTTGTCTCATGTTTCAGTTCATATTGCTGTACTTGAACCTTCACGTGCCTGTGCTGCATCAGTACGGCAATGGTGACATGCCAAATATGGATGGCCACTCACAAGGCACTTGGAGCCCCTACATTCATTTGTTCGTTGGCATGCATGGGTGACTTGTACATTTCACTGGTTGCATTGTGTAACTTCATTGCACCTACGAGGTGTTGTGCAATGTGGGCAGGGAGTGGTGTACAGGCACTCAGTAGGGCCATTTACGGTTGGTTCACGATGCCGTAATTCTCACCATGGCGGAATGGTACTTTCCGCCATGCTTGATGGCGTTAAGTAAATGTCCGCTAGGGTCAGCATTCGCGTACCGTTGCGCCATGGTGGTAATTACGGTTTTGCATGGCGCGCGTGCGCGTACTTGGTGCAGTTAGCGTTGGCGTTCACTACGGTGTCGCTGATGGCATCGTACTTTACGGTGACGGGTCATGATCGCACCGAGCGGTATTCGATGGCGGTATTACATTTCCGCCATCGTTTTTCGATTTCCGCCAGGGTCGTAATGAGGGCCACTATGTTTAATGGGTATACAATGATCACCAATGGGGTGAGGTAACACTAAGCAATCTCTTTAATCACAAGGAGTAATAGTGAGCAAAACAATTCAGCACAGAAATAATACTTTTGTGTGGGTTCAGATCAAGTAGCAATGTGGTTACTATTTCCCGCCCTGCACACCCCTTAGCCCCCCGACAATCAATGTAAAGAGATAGGAGGAGAGAGAACAGGTTTCAGGAATGCAGAATTCAAACGAAATGTCAATCCCAATTTCCCCCCCAGCAAACACAAGAGAGAAACAGAAATGATTGGCAAACTGTCAAAATGTTTTTTAAAGTTATCTTGAATGGATTGGGTAAAACACTAAATATGGGCTACATTGCTGAAATTGTTTAAATTCTAAAGGGAGCCGCTTTAGATAGTTATAAGCAAACACTAGCAACGATTTGACACTAATAAGCAATGTGAAAACTTAAAACTGAGGTCGGGTGCAATGAAAAGCTGTTTTACACGTGATAGAAATTTCCTAAAACAAAATTTGCGGCAAACTTTTCTGTGCACGGTAATCGCGATTGCTGGAAAACTGTATGGATTTGAGATGTGGATGTGTAGATTTTTGGTTCTATGGAAAGCTGTGGATGTGAGCTACAAGCAGAAGTTTTTATTTTTGTTTCCAGCATAAACAGTGAGGAAGTTATGGACGTTTTAGTGGGGGTCGTTTTCTGAGATAGGCGCAAGAAAGGGAAAACATGGAAACGCTTTCAAAAGACAAACGGGGTTTCTTTATACTAGATTATGACTGTAGAAAAAGAGAATGCCACACATGAATCTCCATTAATCCTGGCCAGGGACCCTTCATGTGGTGGATGATCAATTTCTTTCTGGGATTCAATTTATTTATTCACAACCCTAATGATGTATGATTTTAGAAAATAATTGAGAGAAACTAAACGCAAGAAAACCTCTGACAATTCAACAATGCTCCTAACACGACCGTTCTGAACATAAGAGAGAATGGGTTTAAGACAGGGATTACTATGGACAGTACATATGCTAGTGACACAGTCCTATCTATAGGTACTCACTATCTGGGTTTCAAATGGAACCTCAGGGATTCTGGTCAGGGATTCTGGTCAGGAATAGACTGCTGGGCACACCGGATTGGACTGGATCTGCAATGGTTCTGGTCACAGCTCGGCGCAGGACTGGATCGGGTCTGCAATGGTTCTCTGGTCACAGCACAGCTCAACTGGATGGGATCTTTGGGTTCTGGTAAGGATTCATTTAGCAGGAAAGCAGTTACAGCACAGCCCGGCTGTTTCTTTTGTTCCCTTTAGATTTTGTGGGATTCTTTCTGGTTATTGAAATTCAAGGCCTAGTTGAAAATGGTTCAACTAATGGAATGGGCCTGTCTGCTTGCCAAGTTTCTGGAGTCTGGAGCAAGGAATATGGATGGTTCTGTTTCAGGGTGCTTTGCCAGGATCAGGATAGTGGGTGAATCTGTCTGTGTCTTTCTAAGTCCTCAGCTGTCTCTTTCTATGCATGTGATAAAGGGGGTGTGTGCTGGTTTATTCTAGGCGCGCCCCTTAGGCAGGCAATTGGCTAGAGTCTCTTCTCTCCCTTGATTGGAGAAGAAAACAGGGTGTCACCATGATGATGTGGGTTTATGAGTCAGAGATTCCTCCCCTTGTTCCTTTGAACATAAAATCTACTTTTGGTACAATACATATTTACATGTGTACAATCTTTATAACAACAACATATATAGATCACTTAATTTGTGTGGCAGATATTCCTCTAACCCTCATCGCTGTCGGATCTTGTGTCTGCTTTTGACAGAATTGTGTCCTTTTTGTCCGGAAAACAATATCCAGTTTATCAATTATTAATTTGTACAAATGTGCGCATTGCATATGGGCATAAGAGTATGAAGTTTCGTGCTTTTGGCATATATACATTTGGAGTAAGACCATATTTTCTGCTACTACTTCCTGGAACATCTCACAGAGTTCTGGCATCTCTTAAACCGTGCATCCAGAAATCACATTAACAAATCTGTTGTTGACATATTTTTCACAATTTTACACAGAAATGTATCAGTCTTTTAAAAAATGTACTTTTGCCTTTGTTAAACAGCAAATGGTAGTTTGTCCCCGCTTCCTTCTCCTTCTGGCAGCTCAGAAGCGATCTCCACCCCCTTCCTTCTGGGAGAGGCCATTTATGACTCTTCACACTCTGCATATCCTTTCAGCTAGAGGAAGTCCATTGTCCTCTTCCCCGGCAGCCCAAGCTCTCCTCCCCTGATCTAATCATCACAGAGGTGTGATTTCCTGGTCTTGGAGCAGAAGGGAGATGCCTGGCCTTTGTGGGGGGAAGCTGTGGACTGGTTTGATTGTTTTTAGGCAGGCTCAATTTAAATGTCATTATGTTACATTTTCTTCTTGGTTTAAAACAACTTGCAATTTTCAAACAAGCAGCTAGAACACTTATTCCAGCTTCCAAACCATGGGATTTAAATAGTTACAACCTAGGTTACTCTTAATAACAGATCACTTAGTTTTCAGACATTTCATTTCAGTTGCACAAGTTTAAATCTTCTGATGCAAGCTACTGACAGCTGTCATACAGGCGGCTGCTGGTACTGTGCCCAGATTTTGACATATTTCACAGGCAGGCCCATTTTTGCTGTGAATGTTTTGATGACAGATTCCGCTTTTTTGGACATTGTCTGTTCATAATGATTTCTTGAATGAAGTGACTTGTAACACCCAGCAAGAATGTTGGATGTTTGATGGTGTTTGGGACTGGCATTCTGTAGTTTCAGCAACCAAGAAAAAGATTTGAAAACAAGATTCTGGATTTCTTTCAGTAAAGCATTTCTTTTCATGCAGGCTCCATTTTTACTTGTTGTGAAGCCCAGTGACATGTTTCAGGAGTGAGGTCTCCGTTCCACCACTGACAACATGCATGGTAGATTTGGCAGCCATCTTTTTGTGTTGTAAAGCGCGATTTCCATCGGTTTTGGCGCACACAGGGGTTTTGCAGCCATTTTGATGGTTCTGGCACCATCAGCACACAGTGATGCCGCAGGGCAGAGCATAAGTGGGTTAATACATCCCACAATTCATCCTACAGCGTTTTGCTCTTTAGAGACTGAAACATTGAGCCGGTAAGTAACTGTTCATTAAAACTGGAACCGCCGTGCCCTGTGTTAAGAGAAGTGGAGGTGGAAAGAAGTAACTTGAAATTATTCCGAATGGTTGCGATAGTGGAAGTTGAAGGTGACCGCGTAGAACCGTGCTCATTCTGTTTGTTAAATGATAGCTGTTGTTGAATTGGAAGGGCACACAGAGGTGCATTTTACCATTTGGACAGCAGAGGGCAACGTAACACTGATAAATTGCATCAGCTGAGTACAGAAACATATATATATATATATTTATTATCGCTGACCTTAAGCAATGATGTCCCGCACCCGCCGCAGAGCTCGGCAGCATAAAGAGTGACTGAAAAGGCCAGAGCCTTATAAACCTCCAGTGTGGCTTCGATGGCCACATTGCCAAATATTTTTGCAAAGCCGTGGCGGGCACCAATGTTTCTATGCAATATTAATTGACATTTTTTAATCTGAGTGCTCCATGAACCCAACCTATTAAACAAACCCCCAAATAATTATAAAATTCCACATGTTCAATCTTTAGACCATCCAGTTCTATGTCCACAGGTGGATGTGGCTTTCTAAAATAAGACATAATTTTAGTTTTAGACACATCGATTACAATGTTTCCTTGCACAATAGTGCAAATTCATCAAAAGTCTTTTTACGGCCTTGGGGAGATGTGGACAATAAAACTGCATTGTCCGTGAATGACAATGGGCCTCATTACGACCCTGGCGGTAAGGGGTTTACGCCAGCGTTAGCTGCGCCGACCCCTTACCGCCAACTACGAGTTCCCAGAGCGCCATGGTCATTTTTCCGCCCGCTTTTTGCGGGCGTAAAAATCCATGGCGCTATGGGACCTCGGTGTTAATTACGCCACCGTAGTGTACGGTGGCGTAATTAACACCTTCCCCACTCCCATTGAGCCCTATGGGGCCGAAATGGGAATGGGGAAGGGTAAATGGGTCAATGGGGACTTACCGCCCCGCCGACCTCGGAATGGGGCGGTAAGTCCGCCATCCGCCATGGCGTAAAGGGACTTTGCGCCATGGCGGAAAAAATCCGCCAGGGTCGTAATGAGGGCCAATATGTTAATATGCTCATTCCCAATTAATGGTGCCTCAGTATTCTTTTGCAAGGGGGATCTGGCAAGGCCATCAATAAATAGGGTAAACAAATAGGGGGCCATTACGCATCCCTGTCGTACTCCTTTTGTAACACAAAACGTTTCTGTTAACTCCCCTTGATGGCCTCATCTTACTGTAGCACAAGGTTCCATGTGTTTATAACGACAACCAAAATAACAAAATACATTTTCAGTGACACTTTAATAACAAAAAAAGGTGATTTATTTTTTATTTTTGTTTGGGGAGGTCTCCCCAAGGTCCCCATTTCTACAGCCTTTGTACCCTCCCCTCAACTACCCGCACCCCTTTTAATCCCTTACCCCACCCCTCATACATACTTTTACAAAGAAATTGACTTTTTTCTCGTTATTCAGGTGTCATTTAAAATGTTTGTTGTTATTATTTTGTTATTAACACTGCATACCATAGCATAATTTTCAGTATGTAGAGCTTGATGTCTTCGTCTCTTGAGAGATGACTCCGCTAATATTAGCCCTGGAAGTGATGTCAACAGATAAAAGTGACCATAACTGGCTGAAATGTAGTTGGTCTACCTACTCTGCCATCTGCTAGTCTGAATTGACATTTGGAGTAACAGCAAACACACTAGGTAATCGTCTGAGAATGACACCGGCGAAAATTGAACAAGCATCAAAGAACTTAGCCAATGCAATTATCCAGTCTCAGACCGATCTCTAGGAAGAGTTGGAGGACTATCCATAGGCAGAATCCTTTACATGAGCCTGCCCTTCACCTTTGCACACCCATTTTCTATGACTCCCTCCAAGCCACATTTCCTGTCACATAAATATAGCCAAAGAGCCCCTTGCTGTTCCTGGGTTTCATCACTTCCTTTTAGGTGTACCCTGAGTGTTGTACTTTGTAAGTTCACTTCTGGACTATGTCTCCCAGAATGCCCCTGACCAGAACTCCCAAGTGATGCCTTCCCTCGTTTTAGGCGAGGCACCGTCCTCTACAGCTATCCAACATCTTGTTCTTCTCCCTGGAGTCCTTATTGCTGCTGCACCCCTTTACATGAACCTCCCCTTCTATTTTCCTGCTTCTCTAAATAGACACCCACAAACCATACTCCTTTCACATGAGCATAGCTGGGCAGCTGCGTGAAGTTCTTCGTGCACATCACGTCCACTGGTATCAGTCCACACTTCGCATACATTTACTGCGAATGCAAAAATGTCGAATTTCGACATCGACATTTCACCCCATATATATATATATATATATATATATATATATATATATGTGTGTGTGTGTGTGTGGAGTGGGGTAAAGTAAATTATACACATGGAAGATCCAGCATGGTGGATGGCGGATTTACCGCCCCATTCCAAGGTGAGTGGAGCGGTAAATCCCCATTTCCCATTTTCCCTTCTCCATTCCCATTTTTGCCCCATAGGGCATAATGGGAGTGGGGAAGGCGCTAATTACGCCACCGTAAATTACGGTGGCGTAATTAGCATCATGGCAGGTTAGCGCCATGGATTTTAACGGCTGCTAAAAGCAGCCGTTAAAATCAGAATAGGCGTTAAGGGTTACCGACCGCGTTAACCCTTAACGCCTGGGTCGTAATGAGGCCCACTGTATTCTTTTAAATTTGAAAGGCATATTTGAATCAGATGGAATGAGAGGTATGCGTGATATAAGAACGGTATGTAAGTTCCATCGATTACACAGGCCTCTATAATGTGTCTTTGTAGACACGTAATTGTCAACCTTGTTCCATTGCAGAGTCCCTGTGATGGCATAATTACAGCACCTACTTTCATGTTCAGCTTGTGAGGAGGCATTCGTCTTACTGCGTTTCGCTCTTTAGAGACTGAAACATTGAGCCAGTAATTAACTGTTCATTAACACTGGAACTGCCGTGCCCTGTGGGAAGAGAAGTGGGGGTGGAAATGAGTAACGTGAAAATATTCCGAATGTTTGCGATAGTGGAAGTTGACGGTGACCGCGTAGAACTGTGATCATTCTGTTTGTTTAAATTATAGCTGTTGTTGAATTGGAAGGGCACACAGAGGTGAACTTTGCATTTTGGGCAGCAGAGGGCAACCTAACAATGATAAATTGCATCAGCTGAGTACGACAACATACCTGTTTTTTAACTTTTTATTTGTTTTATTAGTTTTCATATGAACACAAGAAACAAACAGTAAAACAGTTCCAAGGTAATGCCTCATACAGTGTATCGGTATTCAAATCACAGTAGCACTTAACTCTACTCCCCACCCTCTTCCCCCCTCCCTTACTACTGCCTCCCCACACACATGTCCGAAACCCTGCGTGGTGTCAATGTTGTCGCTACTAATAAGACTGGATTCCCTCTGGCTTTTACTAGGGTTATGAAACTCTCCCTGTCTCCCTGGTCTCTGCTTCGAGCAGGGCTTGTAAAACCACTTCCCAGGCCATAATCCCCGTTTTATTTTCTCCCTGACTAAGCTCTACTGCTCCCCTCCACACCACTGTTTCAGCTAAAGCCCACCTCTTCATATCCCACCACCACTCATCCACCTCTGGACACCTGGGTGACCTCCATTGCATCGCAATTCTGTGTTTAGCCAATATGTAAGACAGATCCTCCAATTTGGTGATGTGTTTTGCCCCTTTAGGGCACGGGAAGCGGCCCAAAAGTCCAGCTGCTGGGTCCTCCACATTCAACACCAGGCCACCCTCTTCATTCTGCTCGCTACCTCCCGCCAGTATTGTTCCAAGGTTTATATATATAGATTTATTATTACTGACCTTAAGCTCTGATGTCCCGCCCCCGCCCCAGAGCTCAGCAGCAGGAAGATTGACTGAAAGGGCCTGAGCACTATAAACCTCCAGTGTGCTTCGATGAAAATCCGAGGAGGGCACCCAGGTTTCTATGCAATATTAAATTACATTTTTGACTCTGACTGGTCCATGAACCCAACCTATTACCCAAACCCCCAAATAATGATAAAATGCCACATTTTCAATCTTTAGACCATCCAGTTCTATGTCCACAGGTGGACGTGGCTTTCTAAAATGAGATATCATTTTAGTTTTAGACACATCGATTAACAATTTTCCTTTGCACAATATTGCACATTTATCAAAAGTTTTTTTTACCGCCTTGGGGGAGATGTGGACAATAAAACTGCATTGTCCGTGAATGACAATGGCCCTCATTACGACCCTGGCGGAAATCGAAAAACGATGGCGGAAATGCAATACCGCCATCGAATAGCGCTCGGTGCGATTACGACCCGTCACCGTAAAGTACGATGCCATTAGCGACACCGTAGCGAACGCCAACGCTAACTGCACCAAGTACGCGCACGCGCGCCATGCCAAACTGTAATTACCACCATGGCGCAACGGTACGCGAATTCCGACCCTAGCGGACGTGTACCTAACGCCATCAAGCATGGCGGAAAGTACCATTCCGCCATGGTGAGAAGTACGGCATCGCGAATCAACCGTAAACGGCCCTACTGAGTGCCTGTACACCACTCCCTGGCCACATTGCACAACTCCTCGTAGGTGCAATGAAGTCACACTATGCAACCAGTGAAATGAACAAGTCACCCATGCATGCCAACAAACAAATGAATCCAGGGGCTCCAAGTGCCTTGTGAGTGGGCATCCATATCTGCCATGGCACCATTGCCGCACTGATGCAGCACAGGCATATGAAGGTCCAAGTACAGCAACATGAGCAGAAAAATGAGACAAACAAAAACAGAATAGAAATTCAATGCACCACAAAACCACCAAGGGCCATACAGCCATTAGGTCATGAACTCCTAAATACATTCCAGTATTGTGGGCTGCATCCGCAAGAAATGACCAGCTTCTGCTTGTGTGACGCCCTGTTCCATCATGGTACACAGGGGCTACATTCACGTCCAAAAAGGCAACACGGAAGCGCCTAGAACCGCAGGGCCGTCCCATCAGGTAGGCACTAGTCCAGCAGAAAGGACGATATGTTGCTCCTAGCCACTAGCACTGCGTAAGGGCATGTGGCCCATTGGCGATCGTCCCATAAGATCGTAATGGTGCTCCACTGATTGACACGAAGCAGCAGGTGTCGGGAGTAAAAGCCATCTGCAGGAGTGGCGTACAGATGGCAGCGGCAAAAGGGGAGGAGATACCTGTCACCCAAATGAAATGAAAAAGAATAGTATGGGCATCAGAACTACAATTGTATAACTCACTTCAATGATCACACAAAATCTACAGCCATATGCATGCTAGCCCACTCAAAAGGAATATACCCACCCAAAAATCACTTGCGAATCACAACCATAAAAATCGAGTTGAAAACAGCATTACAAACGAGTGTTTGTGTGCATGCGTCTGTGAAGACAGAATCCATCAGATGGGATTAGTAACGTGCATAGACACAAGTGCCTGAAGGCGCGTCGAGACAGGGAGGGTTCAACAAGGGCAGAAAGACGATGGTCCCACTATGGCAGCTCTGCATGACATAGCGCAGGGGAGGTGGATAGATTCCAAAAAGCCCTGTACATGGCAAACTCTCCATCAATTCATCTGTCCATGCATCCATACATCATTCCCTCATCCCGGTATGAAAACGCCTGATTATTTACTCACATCACATTTGAAACTTCCATTGAGTCTGTGCGTAATGCAGTCTGCAAAATCCACTGTTCTCCAGCCCGGAATTCTAGTGTTGTGAAGTAACATGTATTTGGGAACGTCCTGCCTTTTTGTCCACTACGCCATTGCGCATCCCATACTATCCATATCAATCATAGCATACTCGCCATGGCCCCTGTCCCAAGGACATTAAACAATAGAACGTTATATTTGCAGTCAGACCTGTGGGCGTCTCCTTGCCGCTAGCTGAAAACCGAAAGCGCTGTCCTTCGAATTCCTCATTTGCAACATCACGTCGAAAAGGCATCTGTGACCGCTTGAAATCACAAATTCATCCATGTAGTGCGGCAGTGTGTGTAAATGGCAACTGGCTTCACTCACAAATGGGACGCCCCGCCCGTCGGTGAACCTCGGTACGGTGCTCGCCCAAAGGGGATTGCAGCTGGCACAGGTGGAATGAATCACCACAGGTGGAGGCTATACAGCCTGAAAACACATAGATTGCACACCCAACCCCCTCCCACAACCACAACCACTCCAAAATGCTACCGGCCGGACTAGCGATGTTGGCCCTGGGGGACCTGATAGCACTGCAAGTACTCCAACTTCAAGAAGAAGACGAACACCAACTACTACAACAACCGGCCGCACAGAGGAGACGCAGGAGGAGGAGGAGGGCAAGGCAGGGCCAGCAAGGCCCACCAGCACAGCCACTACCACCACGCAGGCAGCCCGCAATCCCACGCCTCCGAGCTCATCCGTTCAACCTCACTGATGAGCAGATCCACACCCTCTACCGTTTGGACCGGGACACCATAACCGCCATTGTGGACATGACACAGGCTGACCTTGTCAGCATGATAGATAGCCCAACCGCCATCCCACCCCTACTGAAGGTGGTGTCTGTACTCCACTTCCTGGCCACAGGCACCTACCAGCACACAGTCGGACAGTTGCATGGCATTTCACAGCCACTGTTCTCACGGACACTATTGCAAGTGCTCGATGCCCTCCTGAAGCACGCAGACGACTACATCTCTCTACCACGCTCGGAGCAGGAAATTACGAACACAAAAGTGGGATTCCATGCACTTGGCGGCATACCGGGTTG
This sequence comes from Ambystoma mexicanum, assembly GCF_040938575.1. Classification (NCBI taxonomy): domain Eukaryota; kingdom Metazoa; phylum Chordata; class Amphibia; order Caudata; family Ambystomatidae; genus Ambystoma; species Ambystoma mexicanum. The sequence continues at coordinate 108,698,686 of NC_090929.1, read as the reverse complement.
CATTGGTGCCATCGACTGCACCCATGTGGAATTGGTCGTCCCACATGCCATGGAGGCCCAGTACCGCAACCGAAAACAATTTCATTCTCTTAATGTACAAATGGTGTGTGACTCCAACAGGATCATTACACATTGTTGTGCCCGATTTCCTGGATCAACCCATGATTCTATGGTCTTGAGGAACTCTACAATACCACGCTACATGGAGCAACACGCAGGGAACAGATCCTGGCTACTCGGTGAGTCTCATTTCATGCATGATTATGTGGGGTATGTGATGCGGCAATGACCTGGCAGGAAGGGGGGGGGTGCGTACGTAGCAATGTCATTCCACAAACGTCCTTTATTGTCCACATACAGGTGATGCCGGGTATCCACTGAAGAGATGGCTCCTTACACCACTCCGGAACCCACAGGACCAGCATGAGGAGGACTACAACCATGCCCACTCACGTACCCGTGTGGTCATAGAACAGGCATTCGGCCTACTGAAGGCTCGTTTCCGCTGCCTCAGCAGGTCTGGCGGGGCACTCCTGTACCGCCATGAGAAGGTTGCAAAGATGGTCATGGCATGTGTCATGCTACACAACATGTGCGTACGTAGAAATGTGCCCATGCCCCCTGACGCAGAACTGCAAGCACCTGAAGATGGTCATGATGAGGGTGGGGATGTGGCAGCACCTCAAGGAGTCCGCGAGGCACAGGAGGGCCGTGACATTCGTCAGATGCTCATAGATTCATGCTTCTAGCACTCACGCCTGGTGGCTGATACATGGACACGGGACTTGTGGCACTGTGTGTGTCTGGAACATGCACAATATGGACTGTACGCCTATAAAGGCCTCGTACACAAAGATCAATGTCCACACGTCTCATTGGATGATTATGAAATGTTTATAGCATATGTGAAATTTGGTTCACACCCCATCGACCCGCCACCCAAGTAAGCCCAACACACCCCCTCCACCCTCCTACCTCCCCCCCGAACACCAGTGTCCACAGATGCTCATTGTCAGTGGGCATACGCTATTGCAAGCCCCCTCTCCAGGTATCAGGGGCACCCCTGCCTGTGGAGCGCAGGTTCCTCCCAGATCTACGTTGGGGGCTGCCCTGGACGGAACTTGCAACGGATGATGTCTCTGCCTGCTCACGTCCATGCATGTCCCTAAGGGTTTGTGAGAGCTCAGTGAGCACACGGCGCACAGCGGCAAGTTCAGCACATACGTCTTTGGACGTCGCATGCAGTTCCCCCCTCAGGCTCTCGGTGCTTCTCTCCATTTGTACTCTCAGGCTCTCGGTGCTTCTCTCCATTTCTGCCCTAAGCGTCTCAGTTGATGTTTCTATGGCTGCCTTAGTACCCCCACATTCATCAGCATGGTCCTTGAGGAGCGTGGCCAGTTGCTGCTGTTGCACGATCACCTGGTCGAGGGACTGTTGCCTCTGCTGTGCCATGGCCATTTGCGGTGGTGTCACAGAGGGGCTGGTCACCTCATGTTGCCTTGCCACAGGGCTTGTGGGGGATGGCCAGTCGTCGTCTTGTGGGTGCCCCTGCGTGGTATCCTCATGGTGTACGGGATGAAACAGACAGGGGGATTGAGACAGGTCATGGATGGATCTTACTTCGACATCCCCGTCTTCTGTGTCGGAGCATGCTGCCATTAATGGGGTGTCACCTATGGTGCTGTTGCCACCAGAGGCAGTGCCTTCTGTGGCATCCATTGGGGGGACCTGTGGTGGTGCTGTTGTGGGCATGCTGGCTGCTGGGGTGCCTGTTGATGTTCCCTCCTGTGTGCTGCCACTTGATTTGTGCTGCTGCCGTGTCTTGATGCGTGCAGCTGAGATGGAGGGTCTTTGGCCGTTGGTCTTGGCCCTCTTTGCAGGTGTGCTGGTAGGGGTGTCCTGAAGCTCGTCGTTTGAATCGGACCCTGTGGTGGAGTAAAGGAGGGCGAGCGTTATTAATGGGTCTGTGGAAATTGGAATGGCAATGTATCACATGCATTGGGGTGGTACCTGAGGGTGATTTGGGTCGGGGCCTTGGAGGTGGTTTCATTTTTGTGTGGATTGAGGATGCAGTTGTTTTGCAGCCTGCAGTTAGGGTGTGCCTGCTGCATGTGTAGAGGGTGTTTTTAGGGTTTTTAATTATTTATGTATTTAATGTGAGTTTTAAAGTGCGCTGTCAGGCCAATGTATGTGGACGTTCTCCTGGACATGTGTTACTGTTGCACTATGTGGACACATGGTACTTCACATGATTGGACATTGTGGATTTGGCATTGTATTAGTTGGCCCACCTACCGGATTCTTCGGATGTATGCACTCCTTTCTCCATCCCTCCGACTCCCTCTATACTCTCCATTCCAATGGTGGAGGCACAGATTTCTTCCCAGGGGGTCAACTTGATGGGTGATTCCGATCCTCCCCCGGTAGCTGTGGCAATGTTGCGATTGGCGGATAGTATGCTCCGTACGCGTATCCGCAGGTCGTCCCATCGCTTTCTGCATTGCAGTGGGTTGCGGGGTGCGGTCCCCACCGCACTTACCCGCTGTGCCACCAGGGCCCATATGGCTTTCTTGTTCGCAAGTGCCGTCCTGGTCATTTGCGTGGAGAAGACGACGGCAGCATTCTCCTGGAGGGTCTCTGTAAGCACGGTGAGTTCCTCACGGGAGAAGTGGACCTGCCGCTTGCGGTCGCACGCTTTTTTCGCTACTTTTCCCATTTCTATTGCTTTCACTGGGGTGGATGACGGGTTGGGATGTGTCTCAGGGTAGTATTTTTAATGGTTGTGTGGGAATTCTGATTTTATAGGTGTACGGCGTGCTGTTTCCCGTTCCGGGCCCATGTTTTTACTTCCGTTTCCGTATGTTTACGGTCACCGTACTTTCCGGTTGCCGCTCATTACGGTGACCGCTAAGATGGGTGGCGGAATTGCACCAAGGGCGCCGTACGACGGCGGTGAGGTGCGTTTTGGGGACATTTCCGCCATCGCGGACTTTGCACTTCCGCCATGGCGTAGTGCTCGTGCCCGATGGGTCGGAATTGGCCGCACTTTGCTCCGTCGTGCGATGGCGAAAACGCTATTTACGCTATGGCGGTCAGGTCAGTCACTTTCCGCCAGGGTCGTAATGAGGGCCAATATGTTAATATGCTCATTCCCAATTAATGGTGCCTCAGTATTCTTTTCCAAGGGGGATCTGACAAGGCCATCAATAAATAGGGTAAACAAATAGGGGGCCATTACGCATCCCTGTCGTACTCCTTTTGTAACACAAAACCTTTCTGTTAACTGCCCTTTATGGCCCCATCTTACTGTAGCACAAGGCCTCCAGGTGTTTATAACAACAACCAAAATATGACATACACTTTAATAACGAAAAAAGTAGTTTAAATGTTATTTGGGGAGTTCCACCCCAAACCGCCCATTTCTACAGCCTTTTTACCATCCCCCAACGACACCCACACCTTTTAATACCTTTCCCCACCCCTCATATATACTTTTACTATTCAGGTGTCGTTTAAAATGTTTGTCGTTATTTTGTTGTTGTTGTTAACGCTGCATAGCGTAGCACGATTGTGCGCATATGGAGCTTGACTGCACATCACTAGCTGGGAGGTCATCCTAAAGCAGACAGGGTATATCCACGTTCATCATTCCCAAAGGCCGCCTTTAGGTCAATGAGCATCATATAAAGGGGCATAACTTTTTGGGCAACATACTTTAGGATAAGCAATGAGAGACAGAAAGCTTATTCAACGGTACCTACACCTCTACACAATCCCGCGTGTGTGTGAAGAAGAAGATTGAACCCATCATTGAAGGAGCCGATTGGCAATAACTTTGGCATTGACTTTCTAAGGCAGTCGAGCAATGAGATAGGTCTATAATTTGAGGGGTCATTCTGATTAGCTTTTTAAAATATTGGCCCTATCAAAACCGCCCCCCATGAAACCGGTGGTGTATGATATTTATTCAACAAATTGAAACTTTTTGTGATACAGGAGCCCAGAAGAAGGAATCGGCCTTAAAGCGGTCCATCGGAAGGCCATCCGGCCCAGGGGCCTTATTATTTTTTTCTGCATTTTAGAGCTAAAAATACTTTTTTCAAACGAGAAGACGAGGGGAGCTCTGTTCCACATGCTCTGGACCTGCACCACAAAAGAGGTACACATATCATTGGAGTTAGACGTATACAAATGCCGACAATGCTCTTACCAAACGCATTCTGCAGCAGTCATAATGGGACTGCTGCTTATGCTTGAATCACCATACATAATGATTTTCCAGATTTTTTTTATTATCATGTCCATGGTGTCCTCCTTCAGGCTTTCCCGCCTTTTTTCCATTACTGCCTCTTTTTTTGCCTTAACTACAGCCTTATAATCAGACCTCGTTTTTAGAACCCTAGTCGCTGTGTCATTGCCACAGGATGCAATCGCTAATAATACATTGCCTTCAGCAATTCTGCAGTCATTATCAGAGCGCCTCTGGCACTTCCTCCGCATGTGACCGCTGTGCCTGATCATGGGTTGAATGGAAAACATGTGCAGAGTGCATGGGGTTCAGAGAGGGAACGATCATTGACTGATACAAGCAAGATCAAATTCACTGCCCCTATAATCTCCCTCCTAAATTCTTCATTATATAATGGATCTCATTTGATAGTTGGACCATTCTTAGAGTTAATTATGTCTGGGGCATAAATTACGGGGATGTCTGTTTTCTAGATCATAATTCATAGCAATCAGAAGGGCTGATGATTGCACAGATCTGGAATTTGGTATGTCTAAGTATTTCTCAGTATCAAAATAAAGCCCTACTATTTTCTTTTCTGCGCTGGAGTTCCACACAGCTTTAAGATATCATTGGTCAAATGCCCGGATCAACGTCTCTTATCATTTGGTGACATCTTGTGGTTAAAATAGGAATATCAAGTGATTTATGTTTTTTTTTTTCACCCAACTACCTGCCATAAGGAAAAGAGGTGCGAATTTCAATTACATTATTCGACAAGTGAGGGTTAAGCGGTTTACTCAGTACTATACATGAAATAGAAACTTTCGTAAGCATTGGCAAAGTCAATAGTTTGTTACAAAGTTAAATGTTCTCTGTTGTCATACACAGTATGATGTACACAGCGGCGTGGGGCGCGAGGCACAATTTTACTGCTGCGATCACTGCTGTAACACCAAGAACCTGTGGGGGGCCTGTCTGTGCGGGAGCACGCACATGAGACATGGAGCTATCGGGGGCCTTGAAGAGAGTGCACGGGGGGAGGAAGGTAGAAAGAAAGAAAGATATAAAAGCTGAAAGGATAAAACAGGAGAAAGTTGTACATAAGGAAGAGAGAGAGAGAGAGAGAGAGGTGGGAATGCGGCGAGGAAGATGGACAAGACAGGGTGGAACGAACATGAATGAATGAAAAGTTGGGGTGTGAAGGGAGCAAGGAAAGGGTAAGGACATAGTTGGCGCTGCATTCAAAGAGATTCAGTGAAGGTTATGGGGGTTAGGAGGAATATTTAATTCCCCTTTCAATGTACTCCCCTTCCACAGAAACGAGCCTCACTCCTCTGGGTGTATCTGGCCGCCCACAATTGGCAACTCGAGACCTGTAAAAGAAATGACCAGCAGTGCCTGAGCTGCGTGAGGTACTTATATGTTCTTATCCGTAGTCTATTAGTGCGCTGGCGAGAAGGCTGACACCAGCTGTGCCTGTTCCATACTTCACTGAACATCTGGAGACAATGTGGAAGCCTTCCCTGGTTCTCTGCTAATAATTATTCTAGTGCATGTCGTGCACATTACAAAGCTCCTCTAATGTACCTCCCTGGAGGCCAGGGAAGTGTCTAGCATGGCAGGAGCCAGGGCACATTGGTGGCAGTGAGGTGGCAGCAGGTGCGTTGACGAACCTTGAAAAAAGTACTGTTTTGGGGCCAAATCTGGGTAGTCAAAGAAGGGAGTGATACCTAAACAGCCATCTCCTTGTGCTCCCAGGTCCCACTCACACTACAATCCAGAGGCAGGCGGGCATGGAGGAAACTCCAGTGCATCATGGACTCCCTCAGGAGGGGCTTAGACAATCAATAGGTATCGTTGCCTATACGGCACTTACTAGTAATCCCACCTATGGCATAACAGCAGCTCTACGTACACTTCTGCAAATGTGCAATGTTGTACAGGGCATACACAGTATAAACGAATGCATCACTTGGGGTGTACAAATACTACCACACCTGTATTGTATTTACTGCCTAAAATCCACAAAAAGGGAGACTTCCCCTTGCAGACAAATTGATTTGGGGATTGTGTATGTTACCGAGAAACTATCCGACTTCATGGATCCATTTTTAAAGCCTTATGTTCCAGCCTTACTGGTCTACACCAGAGACACTAGATATTTTTTTTATCGATTTACTAACATTGATCGGCAACCTAAACCAGTGACCCTAGAAGGGAAGACTTTGTACACCTCGAGCCAATGTGAACAGGGTATTTTGGTGGAGAAATCCTTTTTGAACCCCTATTTAAACCACATATTATTTTCCTAGTGCCAGGTAATGATATATGATATGGAATTTATAACGCGCCTATACAGAAGTGTTTCAAGGCGCCACGAGGCAAGGGAGGGGTAACAGAAGGAGGATAGAGACAACGACCTTACTAGGCCAAGTGACATTGAGTTTGGCCAAGTGCAGGGTCTCGGGAGGGGAAAAAGTGCAAGGAAAGGCAGAGAGGGGGAGGTGCTGTACATGGGATCAAAACAATAAAAGGAAGTGCAACCAGCAGATGGCAGTGCAAGGGTAAGTGCAGACAGCGGGTGTGCAATAAGTGCAGGTAAGGGGACTGTAGGGTTACAGATTCAGACCCAAGTGCAAGGGTTGCCAGGAGGCAGTGCAGGTGTGCAACTGGGTGGGCAGGGACCTGGGCCCGAAATCAGATGGTAGCCAGGTGGCCAGTGCAGTATCAGGCAGGAGATCAGCAGGGGAGAGGAAGAGAGAAGGCAGAAGCAAAGAGGAAGGTCTTGAGGTGCTTCCGGATATGGTTCTCCTCAAGTTTCAGAGAGGCAGGGAGGCTATTCCAGAGGGAGGCCCCAGCCGAAGAAAGAGATCTACCACCAACTCGTTGCTTGGAGAAGGGACTGACCCTGAGTTGGAGGTATTGAGGATCCAGGCTCCGGAAGGCCTTGTGGACAATGCAGAAGGTTTTGAACTTAATATTTGATGCCACTGGGAGCCAATTAAGAGATTTAGGTGCTGGAGAGATATAATCCCTGGGCTTGAGGCCAGGGACATTTCTCGCAGTCCTGTTCTGCATGAGTTGCAGAGGGCGGAAAGTAGATGCAGGCAGATTTAGAAAGAGGCTGTTGCAGTAGTCCAGCCTAGAGAGAACCAGTGCTCTAGAGACAGTGAGCTTCTGGGGGAAAGAGAAGAAATGGAGAATACCTCAAAGGAGGTGTAGTTGGTAGTTTGACTTCTGAGAGACGTCAGAAATGTGAGGAGAAAAGGAGAGTGTGGAGTCGAAGATGACCCCGATGTTCTTAGCCTCAAAGGTGGGAGCAGGAAGAGGTCCAAGGGAGGCCGGCCAGATAGTGACAGGAAAGGAGGGCGCAGGTGTGCCAATGAGGAGAATCTCTGTCTTACTGGAATTAAGGCAGAGATCATTTGCGGCACACCACTCTTGGATGGCAGACAGACAGTCAGAGATGAGAGAAGGAGAAGAGTTGGCAGAGGCGAAGCTGAAAACGTGCTCAGTGTTATCCTCATAGCAGTGAAAGTTGGAGCAGAGAGCGGCAATGCGGTGGGTGAGAAGTGCCCGGTATTGGTTCTAAAGTCAGGGAGAGAGGTTAGACCCCTGGGGAACACCACAGGTAGAGGGTGAGATAGAGGAAAGGAAGGACCCAAGTTGGACCTGGGAGGGTCGATCAGAGAGGAACGAGGTCAGCCAGACCAGGGCCTGATCGGTGATACCCAGGTTATCACAGAGACGGTTGAGCAGGATGGCATGGTTGACCGTGTCAAAGGCAGAAGAGACATCGAGTAAGATGAGGACAGATAGAAGATTAGAATCAAGGTTAGAAAGCAGGTCTTCACAGATGTTCAGGAAGCAGTTTCCATGCTTCTGGCTGCTCTGAATCCAGACTGATGGTCATGAAGACAACCACAGATTCAGTCTGAAGATTAAGCTGGGAGATGGCCAGCTTTTCCCCAGGAGTTTGCCCAGGAAAGGAGTGATGGAGATCATGAGATAGTTAGCCGGGCAGGAGGGGTCGGCTGAAGATTTCTTGAGAAGAGGGTGCACAAGAGAGTGCTTTTGCAACCTGCAGCTCTCCAGATGTTCTGGCCTACGAATCCCATGATCCCTTACCATATGGATATTTAGGTATACATTGATTTATAGTCCAAAACAGCTGAAGTGCCAAAGGTTGCACCATGAGAAAGATCACTATTAGGAATAACGTATTGCCTACTAATGGGGACTATTCTTAAGTAAAGCTGTGACATGTCAATGGGTGCCAAATTTGCCCATTGTTTGGCAATTTGTCTACGGGCTTTTTCTAATGCAACCATGGTTGACATAGTGATGTCACTGACTACAGAGAACACCTCATTCTATGGGCACACTACACAGGGGGGGTCCTTTTATGAGTTGGGTAGCAGAAGAACACCTACGTACATTATGGGGAGACACCCATGGAATGATTATAATCTTAAATTCACATCACTTCACAGTAAAACCAGAATCATTTCCTGATTTGGAAATCTACCATCCCAATATCAGAACTGAGAGCAAACTTTATACAACACCTACCACATGTAATTCCATGCTGTTAACCGCTAGTGTATACCCTACCCATCTGCCTAAAAGAATACCTTTTGGGGAACTACTTAGGCTTTGCGGTAGCTTCATTCAACCGAGTAAATTTGGTATGTAGGTTTCTGCCACAAGTGTAAGGCTCCAGGTTATATGGCAGGCATTCTTGGGTCTGCAAGAGAGAAGGCAAGGGTGCAAGACAGCGAGGCTGGTTTAGATTGTGGTGTAAATAAAATCCTCCAGATTTCCATCTGTGGATAAAGTCTGAATTGAACTCTGTGGCTGCCCACTATTGGATTCACAGATGAAAGCTGGCAGATTGTCCACTGCCAGCCATTCTGCAAGTGGATAATCTGCCCATCCCTACACTTGGCAACTTGGACTGGTAGATTTTCCGCCAGCAGAATGGTCACAATGGCCATTCGCTACCTCTCCTCCAGAAATCCAGCATTGGAAAGCCACAAACTCTACACTTTGAATGAGGTTTCTTTCCACCCGTGGAAACCTGGGGAATTGTATTCACACCGCACTCTGAATCGGCACCAGAAAGTCACTTCTGATGCCTAAACTGAAACACAATATGAATGCAGAGACCACACAAATTTGTGCAGAGTTTTCAATTCATTATCATGTTTTCTAGTCCAAGTGGCAAATTGTGTGGCAGCGTAAAATAAATGCTGGCTTTGCTTACGTTGAATAACGACTTACAAAATCACCCTACACATATCTAATTCTCTTAGGATGTCTGCTTATTGGGAACTGGACATGTGCAGCGCCATCCTTACCCTGAGATCCGTGTAACAATCAGCATTTTTTTAAAATTGTTATATGGTTTACAAAAACCTTTCATATTAGAATCAAAATTATCAAATTTGCCAAATCAGTCAGTTAAAATCTAGGCATTCATAAAAATATATAATTCATACTAAAACAATCATAGAATTCCTATCGAATTTCAAATCCTAATAATAGCATCTCAGAAGAAAAAGACTAATGTACCAATATAAAAGTGTCACATTAATCTCCTTCATTTATTGTACAAGTGCACAAATAAAAGCACTTTGCTTGCCACCCAGAAGAAGCTCCCATTGCATTTCTTAATTACTTATGTCCAAACTGGGGGTACATTTTTACAAGTAGTGATGTCTAACAAGATAAGTCTTTACACATTTAAGTTGGAGATGGTTCCAATTTTTCTTTCTGTTAAATTCTTTACAAAGTCAGCAGATTCTGCTATTACGCTTAATACCGCTACAAGGTTCCACAACCTCTAACACACATAGAATGTTCAACCGAAACCACAACAATGTCATGTCGACTCTTCTCTCTGGAAAGATGGTTAAATAATACGGTAAAGTATTACGTTCTCTTATTATGTGTTTGTAATGATTATGAACCGTATATTTCTGCAGATTATCATGTTGTGTAGTCCAATCCCACAGAACAACTTTTGATTTTATCTTATTGGTGATGAAGATTAAATCTTCAACATTAGAGTTAAGCTTCTCCGATTCAATCTGACGTTATTTGTACATTTTAGTAATTACAGGAGCTGTCCTGGGCAAAATAAACTTCTTGCAGGTCTTCATACAGATCGTTTTTGGGAGGGTTCAAAAATCATGTTAAGCAGTTTTAGCTTCATATATAAGATTTAAGAATCAAGAGATTGGAGACTCTATTCTAAACAGATTATTTTCAGACAAAAGGGGAGATGGAACGTTCTTTTCCAAATGATATCCCTCCAATTTATCTAAGGAGAAGTTATGCAGAACGTTCAAAACCTCCAATCCGTATAGAAAAGTAGTAATATTCTTCCTCTTATAATACTTTATCAAAGGGTTAATGGTAAATGTGCAATATTTAGTGTACATTTTCCACATCTATGCTGTAAGGAGCAATAACGCAGCCTTTAATGTAGTCATGATATTTAATGGCCTGGATTTAGAATCCAGATAGATAATATGATCTGTAGTTACCAAAGACCTGTGATATAAGTGCCAGCTATAATTGATAGTTTTCTAGTCTCCCTCACAAATCATCACAGATGATTTGATGAGATTAACCAGCAGATCATTTTCTCGTGTGTAGGTCTCTAAACTATATAGTATTCATTGCAAACCAATTGGGGTTTGGTCATAGATCATATTAGATCATATTAGTACCCGGCCCGCCATTTTTTTACTTTCTTCTTAACGCCCATTGGTGAATTTTTGCGAGCCTTACCTGACCAGTAATCCCTCTTTTGATGGTCTGTCTCGCGCCCGACTTCGCACAATGTTCTTTCCCTGTCCCACACAGCACTGCTCACTGCCACAGCCCCGGAGTTGCTTCCCCCAACTGGACGCCATGGAAATTGAGAAGGGACTACGTGTAGTCCCTCCTCTCCCTTTCCACTGCAGCCATTTTCTTGTTTTGATTTTTTTCTTTTTTCAATGGCTGCGATGGAAAAGGAGAAGGGTTTAGATGTCGTCCCTTCTCCCTTTCCATGGCAGCAATTTTTTTGTTTACTTTTTCTTTCTTTTTTTCAATTGCAGCCAGGGAAAGGGAGAATGGACTACATATAGTCCCCTCTCCCTGTTACATAGCGGCAATTATTTTCTCTTTATTTCAGTTGCTAAAAACAGACAGCATCTCTCAACTGAAAAAAACACTATTAGCACCCCAGTCTTACCGGCCGGAGTACTAATAGCAATAAGCTCCTTGCAGGGAGGGCATCACCACTTCAGGTAATGGCCCGGGTACTGCGTTAATGCCCTCACTTCGCTCGGGCCTGTAACTATGGGCCTCGGGGCATTACCTGAAGTAGTAATACCCCACCCCCCTGCTCATGGCTTATTGTGTAAATATCGTCAGCAAAAGCTAAAGAGGGATAGTTGGACAATTCTAGGAGGAAAATGCCTATTGGCATCTGAACAGGCAAACAGTTCTACCAAATAACATGGAGCTAAATCACAGCCCTGTCTCAGGCCTCTTGATGTACATATTTGTTTAGAAATGGATCCTGGGACAGTGGTATCTGTGTGGACTAATATCAACATTTTTAATAGGCCTTGTGTAATACCCCATTTAATCAATTTGCTTCAAAGGAGTGTCCGATTAATACAGTCAAAGGTGGAAGTGAGGTTAACACAAGCCATATCAAGGTGATTTCCACACTTTTGAATGACCTGTTGCTGTAATATATTGACAATGAGGCCATTTAAAATGCATGCAATACCTTTTCTGAATCCTGTTTGATATTTTGGAATAATGTCACAGTCAAGTGCCCATTTTTCAAGATCCCTAAGTACTAATGAGGCAAAGATTTTGCAAGTTAAATCCAGAATGGCAATTTGGCACTAGTTCTCTAGGTTTTCCTTCAAGACCTTTTTAAAAATGGGGACAATATAACTTTGGCAACAAGTTTTAGAGAGTATGTACCTTGTTTGATCTCACTAAAAAGGTCTCTCGAGGATATTCTGTAGATGGGAATTTGCTTTTAAGGAAAGGTTGCACAATCCATCAGGTCCCATAGCTCTTGAATGTTTCAATTTTATAATGATAGATTCAACCTCTTCAGACCTCTTCAGATGAAATTGACTTCTGCCAATATGGTAATCTCCTTACTTCAAATAGCTCTTTAGTACCACAATTGTAGCCAATTTGGTAGCATAAAGTGTGAACCAATCTGCTTCCGGGAGTGGGTTCAGCTGAGTTAGTGTTTGGGGTTGACCAAACACTATTATTTATCAATGACCAAAAACGTTCATGATTTTTGCCAATAAGTGCATTGATCATATGTTCACTATCTCTGTTGTACATAATCTTCTTTTGCGGCTTCATCCAATTTTTATGTTGCATTACCAAAGTATGTTTACCTCGGCAGAGGTATTCATGGGTTTTCCCCCCAGCTTTTTTTTAAAGTGCGTCTATCATATTGTAGCTTTTTTTTCACATCCTTAATTGCCTGGTCAAATGCATGGCTCTTAGATGTTTTTTCCATATTAGATTTAATATGTTTTGATACTTCTATCTTTCATTGATGTTGTAGGCTTTCTATTCTGTGTGGCTCTGTAAAAGGAAGGGCTAGGGCTGTAAGTGCGATAGAAGGAAAGGCAGGTGCAGCAACCTGTGGTGCTGATGAGTGCAAATTGCAAGCACTTATTACCTGTGTGCCAGTATGCATTCCCTGGCTTTAAGGGGGAGGATAGGTTGGGTCAGGTTAACCATAGGGTCAGCCTTGTGATTGAGAAAGTGGTGATGGATGCAGTGGGCGTGTTGATAGCAAATGGACATGGTAGGAGTCTGTTTAGTACCCTAATCTAGTGGATAGTCTGATGAACGAATGAGTGGGATTTATAGAGCGCCACTGACCAAACCAGGTATCTAAGCTTTAAATAAATGTACCTTGTTTGTGAAGATAGAGTAGAGTGACACCAGAATTAGAGCTAGGGGAACAAAGAGAAATGATAGTTCAGGATAGCAGTCAAAGAGCTACCAAAGTGCAATGTTAGCCCACCCGTAATCAACCCTCTCTTACCTGCTTAGCCAGAAAGGAAGTCCAGTGTACCTATGGAAGTCCAGCAGGGTGATGACCAGATGAGGAAGGAAGAAAGTCTCAGTTGGATGAAGTCTGTGCAATGATCCACCTAACCCGAACGGCACGAGGGCGCAACTAAATGTAGTCCAAAAAATCCCCAAGAATAACAGCAAAGCGTCCCCACGTGAGAATAGCCAATCCAAGAAGTGACCACGATAAACAGGAGAGCGTCCGTTTAATCACTTCAGCATGTAGAGCGTTGTTTTCTTGTGATGCAGGCAGCGTTGTTGAGCAATCCAAAAAGGGTATGTCTCGTGGTTTATGTAATACGTGGTAGTAAAGGAAGTCAGAAAACCCATGCAGGAATAGTAGCCAGTGGAGAGAAAGAAACGTAAACAGAAGTCTAGTTTAGGTTTTCCTTTATAACCTGCCATGCGTTACACCGTAGGTTAGCAAGGTCCAAACGCCACAACAAATGGGAGCAGGAGGAACACAAATCCGTTTAGAATGCCAAAAGTTCGATTACCAAGGGGAACAGCCGAGGGGTCTGGAGCCAGAAATCGTAGGGAAAAAACGTTGGGAAAGGTCCTTGGAGCAAAGTCGGGTCTGTAATAACACAGGAATCAGAATAACAGGGATTTGAGCACTCAAACTGATTACTCAGCTTTAGGAGCACCCGTTACAGGGACAAGCCGTGCTAAGTACTGGCATCTGGTCCAGAACGCGAGGCACGTTGCGGGTGGATCACGTGATCACGAACAGATGGAATTCTGGACCTTGTAGTGCGGCGTGTCCCCCGGGCTGTAAACAATCGCCAGGGCAGTTTCCACCTGGAAATAAACGCCTGCGGGCTTCCGGAAACTGGGATGCGGGGCATGTAAGCAATCAAAAAATACCAGAAAATCATCTCCTTTAGAAAAGCTGGTGCTAGGCAGCCAATATAGCTTCCTGAGAACTGAGGTAATATCAGCACGTCTAGGTATGATGGTCACCATATGTGTTGCAGTATTAAGGATGACCTGTAGTCTGTGCAAGCTCTTTTTATTTAGACACAGGTATAGGGCATTTCAGCCATCTAATTTCGCACCAATAATCACTCGTTCAAAGGTATTTTTGGAGAACAGATGGCATATTTGTCTAAGCTGCATTAAGTTGTACTAAGAGGATTTCACCAGTGAGTTTACCTGGGGTAACATAGACAGAGTGGAGTCAAATAATGTTCCAAGATACTTGACCTTGTCATTCCTGGGACAATGGAATATGTTATGTTATGGTGACTTGTACCGCACCCCACTGCCACTGTTTATGGTCTCCAGGCAGATCTGAAAAGGAAGGGGGTTGGGTGGTTAGTTAGTGGGTTTGAGAGGGATGAGCACAAGAGAACTTTGATGTGCTATTGGTAGCTTCAGTACAGAAATAACAGTCACTATGTGCTGGTATGGTTTTAGTTCATTGTGATTGTGTGATGTTTTGTGTGCGGTTGTATGTGGCTGTTTCATGTGCGTGTTGGGTGTTGTGGAGAAATGGTAGAGTGCGTGCAATTTGGGTGTTATGTGGTCTGGTTTGGGTGGTGGCATGTAGAGTGTTAAAGGGTTGTTAGTAGGGTTATTCTGGGTTGTTTTTGCATTGGGTTAGCCTTTTGGATTAGTTAGTTCCTTTTCAATTTAGCGTTTGATGTTTCTTTGGGTGGTTTGGTTTCATAGTTTCTTCTTGCATTGCAGTGGTGGGGTTTCTCTCACTGATGATTTCTTCAGTTCAGCTCATTAAAAGCCATGTTGTTAATGGCTTCCTCAATTGTAGGTGATCTTCTGCTTTTCATATTTCCTTTGAGAGCGAGTTCCATGGTTTCACTGCTATGCAGGAGAATGCTGATCCCCCTACATTTTTATTTTGCATATTTTTTTGGTTCGAGGCAGATTTAATTGCTAGATCTTAGTATTAGAGTTGGTATGTACATGGTGATTTATTCCTATATGAATTACGCTCATTGCCATGGATTGCTCTGTGTAATGGGTCTCAGGAGTAGTCTTGCTGCTGCGTTCTGAATTTGTTGTAGCTTCCTCATGAGGTATTGTGGCATTACGAGGTTGATGCTGATGGCGTGGTCCATTAATGAAATGACGAGGGAAATGATAGCAAGTGTTCTGTGTGGGAAAGAGAGGTAAGAAAGTATCTTAATTGTGTGTAGGTGGAAGAAGCATTTCTTTACTACTGTGTTGACTTGTGGCTCTAGTTCATTATCCAATAGGTTTCCAAGGTTTTTGACCGCTTTGGATGGTACCTTTGGGTTTCCTAACTCAATGGGCCATGGAATGCAAATGTTGCTCAGTGGGTCATTGGGTGTGATCATGATTTTGGTTTTGTCCGGGTTGAGTTTAATGCTGTAGGTGCTCATCCACTGGTTTAGTTCAGTGAGGCAGCCAGTGAGTGTTGGGTTTTGTTCTTCGCTGGCATTGATTTCATAGATGGTTTCAGTGCCATCTGCGTAGTTGTAGCAGTTGAGGCCCGTTTTATTGATGCGGTTGATCAGGGGGGTCATGTAGATGTTGAAGAGTAACAGGCATACCAATAAGTCCTGCAGGACTCTGAGGCATTGACTTGAAAGGCGCTATCCAAGTTGTTTGTGTTCTTTCTGTCAGGGAAGATTTTAGCCAGCGTAGAGCTGTGTTGTCTATTACAAAGTCTTCTAGTCTTTCAACAAGTGTATCATGGTTGACTGTGTCGAAGGCTACTGAGAGATCAAGTAGTATTAGTGCTGAGTTGACGTTAGAGTCTGCGTTGGTCTTTAGATCGTCCCATATCAATAGTAGTGAACTTTCAGTTCCTCTCATGGGTCTAAAGCCTACTTGTGCCTGATCTAACAGGCGGTTGTTTTCTACATATTTCAAGATTTGTTCGTCGACGTAGCTTTCTAGTAAGGGATATTTGAAATTGGTCTGTAGGTGGTTAGGTTTTCCGTGTTTCCCGAAGTATCTTTGAGGAGTAGCTTCATGTAGGCTGATTTGAACGCTTGTGGCACAGCTCCTGTTTCTAGTGAGTGGTAGAAGGAAAAGGTTGCAGTAATATTTTGCTGGTGTACTCTGTGTGAGGATGATTTTGTAGACATCGGGTGGGCATGCATCTACTGGAGAGCAACTTTGAGTTGGCCAAGTTTCTGTGAGCAACAGCATGTCTTTCCATCCATCGCATAGCAGGTCATATATTTCTGCTGTGTGCTTGGATATTAATCTGGCCTTGAATAGGTTGCAGTGTATCTTTCTGTTTCTTGTGATCTGTTTGGTCTTTGCCAGTGTATTTTGGTGGTTTTGTTGGTGTTGGTCATTTTTTCCACTGGCTTTCTTTCCTGGGTTTGTTGATGCTGTTTCTTCGTTGAGTAGTACGGTGTGGTTTCTCATTGGAATGGTGTTTCCTTCGAGATCGTCTTCCTGTTGACACTGATGGTGCCTATTGTTGTGCCTGTTTTTTGGGATCAATGGTGTGCCGGTGTAATTTGTTTCTGTTTTGATTCTGTGTGTTTCCCATCTTTCCCCTAGGTTTCTGGTTATCCTGCTGATGTGCGTATGGTTCTTGAGGATAGATGGTTGTTTGATTGGGTGGTAGGTTGACAGGCAGGGGTAGACCGATTTTGGTCTTGTTCTGGCACATGGACCTGTTTACATTGAGCGTGTAGATGCGTTTTCCCTTGGTATGCGTCTGTTCCTGGGT